>NC_139909.1:6280592-6563092 GCF_905171665.1 Trachurus trachurus | reverse complement strand
CCCGTGTTTCAGACCAAACACTCTATATAAGTGATTGCTGTCGGAAGATACAACTATTTAAGACTTATATTAACACAAACATTCCGCTTACTTCTGCTTTAATTATATATATTGATTAGATAAAAGGAAAGAGTTGAGTGTGTGTGTGTGTGTGTGTGTGTGTGTGTGTGTTGGTGGCGTCTCACTGTCAAAGAAACAGGAAATGGTGGGCCTGTTGACTCCGAACGTGGTCGTCACCGACTTGTCGTCGTTCTTGTCCTCGACGATGCTGCTCTGAGGGAGGAAGAGGAGGAGGACGAAGGTGAGAGAGAGAAGCACTGCCCAACGACGACCCTTCAAAATAAAAGACTTGAAACCTTTACCAGAGAACACTCCAGAGCAAAGATGGCGGCCGGCCCGGTCTTCTCCAGCGGCTCCATGCGACACCTCCAGCGGCGCCGCCTGAAGCTGTCCGTCTTCCTCGGCTTCAGGTGGAACCTCCAGCCGAACAGGGAGGCGTACTCCCAGCCTTCCCGCTCTGCCTCGTCAGGACGCTGCTGTTGGAATAAATAATAAAAAAAAACAATGTTTCATAATGAATCTCTAAAGTCAGGGCTGAGTTCTACAAAAGTAATCTGATTGGATTTTGGAGAATGGATCGGATCAAATCCTGAAAACGAGTTGTTTCAAAACAAAAAAAATGGATTCTGAGATCAGATTAGATCACATGATCCAATCTTGGTTTTAATCTGGATCAAATCCTCAGTTTGTGTTGTTAGTTTAGTAGGATCGGGTTAACTTTCATCCAAAGAATCAGGATTATTCTGATCCCAGCAGTTCAATGGATTCAGGATCAACATTTGATTTAAATCAAATTCAGTCTATTTATTGATAGATATTTTGCACCTGATTTTCTAACCATTACAGTGATAAAATAAAATAAAAAGTCAACTTTTGATTATACCACAACTGAATAACTTTTCTCCAATTTTTCGATAATTAAATTAAAATTGAAATTTCAAGTTTGAATTTGAAACACATGGAAAATGTATTTGACTAATGTCCTGTAGATTTGCTTTTTTTTTATTGATTTAAACAGCCAGACTAAGATAAGATCAGGTCTGGCTGTGTAAAAGACATTGAAGAAACAAAAAACGACCAATCAGCCTCCACAGTCACATTTAACACTCATTATCTGGATTTGGTCATCTTGAAAAGTTCATATATTCAATAACTGGGGTAAAAGTAAAGATGGATAACATGATCCTTGATGGAAAAACAATGGATTTCCAAAATCTGCATAATTTTGATCCAGATTAAACCTCCTAAACAACTGGGTCCAGGACGTGACAGAGTTTCTGTGGCTCATTTGCGTAGCTGCAGCTCCACCTAGTGGCCGACGGAGGGAACTGCAGCTGCTCGCACCACCGTTTTATCAGTTCATCTCTATGTTTTTCTTGTTCTTTATCTCCTTCCCCTCTTCACCGGGCCGTGAAAGGAAGAATAACAAGATTAAAAAAACACACAGATGAAGTGATTTTGAAACCTGTTTAAATCGTGTTTGTAACTGTTGCTTAATCCATCGATGGATGTTTCTGTTCATATCTCTGTGATAACATGGAGGGGAAATGTTGTTTAGATGTCGTTACAATCTGTAAACTCTTCACTTTCCATTACATGTTGTCATAATCTGATTAACCTACAACCGGACTAGTTTTTACTTTAGACATTTCTTCTACTTTTTAGACTTTTATAAATGTTAAACTCTGATATATATATCGCGTGATTCGCAGTAACCGCAATGACGCCGGCGCAAATCACGCGATATTTGGACGGACCAGGAATAGGAGAAGAAGAAGAAGACGAGAAGCTTCCGCTACAAACAAGCTTAAAATATAGACTTATTTAATTTTTTTTCGGGACAATTACGCAATTTGGGGCTTCAGCACAAGACGGACATTACATACGAGCATCATGGAGGTATTTGGATGTTTTTTTGTGTGTGTTTTTTTACGAAGAGCTCCGGTGTCCCTTTGCAACCGTTGCATTGAAATTCACTGCTACGCCGAGACCCCCTGTAACTAAGAGAAGGGACGGTGGACTCTGATAATTCTTCCAGCCCTTAGTCAACATGAGGGTGAGTAGATAATGAGCGAAATATCATTCTAGGGTGAACTATCCCTTTAATGAACTCATCTATAATAAAAACTTCTATTATCTCACTCACTGACCATTACTTCATGTCTAAATCATTTTATGTGTAAATTGATAATTTACTGACACTTAATAAATGATTTAATCTGTAAATTTTATCCTATCTCATTTTATATCTCTTTTTTGAAACTTCTACACTGTTTGTGTATTTTAATTGTGTGTTACTCTACAGTGTTCTGTATTTTAATTGTGTTGATAGTTTCAGGTAAGCATCTTTGAGCAGTTGTAAAAGCGCATTATAAATACAACTTATTATTATTTAATGAACCACTCACATCTCCTAAATAACTGGTTTGTTATCGATATAATACTTGATTTATAAATTATGATTGTTGTATTTTCATACTTAATAAATGATCAATTAAACACATTATAGATGAGCTCATTAATCCAGAGTTTAACATTAATAACTGTGTTCATAAATAAAAGACTATCAGTGTAGATAGACCAATTTATAAAAAGGACTTTAAAAATTCTGTTGACCTCTGACCCTCAGAGAGTTGAAGTAAAGAATTTCCCATAATCCCCCTCTCTCTCCAACGACACTGTTTTGTATTTGCAAACTTGAACTGTGATTTTGAAAGCGTTAAACTTTGTGTCTCTTACTTTTCTCAGCGCCTCCATCTTCTGTTGGTCTCGTCGTCTCATCCGTATCCACCGTCTCCGCCGGTTGGTGTGGTACATCTTCTCCGCCGGCACCCAGGACTTGGGCCGGCGATCGGGAGGGATGGTGATACCGTACTCCCAGCCTGTGGACACACACACAGTGGTAGATGTTAGTGTTTAGTTCAACTCCTGTGTTTGTCGACGGTGTGTGTGTGTGTGTGTGTGTGTGTGTGTGTGTGTGTGTGTGTGTGTGTGTGGGTGTGTGTGTGTGTGTGTGTGTGTGTGTGTGTGTGTGTGAACCTTGGTCGTCCACGGCTCTGTTCAGATCTTCGCTCCACTCCACCTCCTCCCACACCCACCCAGGAGGACACTCCACCTCGTCCTTCGGCACCGCCTTCTCTCCGTTCTGACAAACACAACGTTTTTAGGTTAATTAAAGGAGAATTCCGGTCATTTTTGACTCCTAAATCGTTGTCCTGATGGTCCCCCAGTGTTGGTTGGAGCAAAAAACGCGACTAAAATTGATGCAGGAAAACCGGAGTTACACCATGGCTACCCGGCGCTAGGGATAGCGACAACGCTAACCTATGGGGGCAATTCTTTCAACCACAACAAACACTCAGAAAACAATCAAATATCTATGGTACATGACTGGAATCCTTAGAGACACCACTGAACTCATATAGTGTACAGTATAAACAGTATAAACCTTGTGTTTTTGCATCAGATAGCCGAACTCTGAAACATCCTGGAAAGACATTACTATCCGATCGCAGAGAAACAAACACTTTTTCCTTATTGTGATGATTTCTTTACAAAAATAAACGGTCAAGTAGTACAGTGGTAATGTCCAAAATATCTCTGACCATTTATTTTTGTAAAGAAATCATCACAATAAGGACAAAGTGTTGCCTGCATCAATTTTAGTCGTGTTTTTTGCTCCAACCAACACTGGCTAACCATCAGGACAACGATTTAGGGGTTTAAAAAATGACCGGAATTCTCCTTTAATACAGGTGAACACAGCTACACACACACACACAAAGACACACAAACACGTACCACATCAGTGTATCCCTCCGGCATGCCGATCCACTGTCCTCCTGGTAACCTCATCTGGTTCTCAAACACCTCCTCCGTGAAGGTCATGTGACCGGCGTCCACGTCGAACAACAGTCTGAGGGTTCAACAACATGTTTGTGTTACCATAGTACACACACACACATTCACAACAACAAAAATCCTTACACAACATATTGGGAACAAAATAAAAACCTGCAATAAATAAAAATAAATAATTCAGTTTCTCCGCTTTTATTTTGACAAACAAAAACGGAACTTCTCACTTCCTGTTTGTTATAAACAGGAAGAAACAGGACGAAAATAAACTGGTAAATTTATTCATTTAAAAAGGACAATGTACAATAATAACATCAGCTTTTCATTTCTTTTGTTTTAAGAAAAAAAAAAAGCCCAATGTAATTGTACCGGAGTTAGCAAAGAGCTAATTTTCACTCGCTGTCCTCCGGCAGTTTACACAAAAAAAGATTTATTTATAATGAAATTGATGTAATATTGATTATATTGTTTTTCTATAGTAAAAAAAAAAATAGTATGAAGAAAAGAGTTGATTCTGCAGCCGAAACAGAAGAAAATAAAGAAGGAAAATCCAGAAAAAACAGACAAAAAATAGACAAAAAATGTAAAATAACTTTAAACTCAGTGTAAAGTATCTGTCTTTGTTTATTGCCGTACGTCTTCTCGGGGCTGATGTACCAGTCCCCGGCCCAGCTCCAGCCCGGCGACGGTTTGAAACTCTCTTTGGGGAGTTTGACTCGTCCAGTGACGTCACTGAACTTGGGGTAAGTCAGACCTGTAGTTCCCCAACTGCCCACCAGGGCGAGCCGGGTCTGGTTCTCATACTACAGAGAGAGAGAGAGAGAGAGATTCTGTGTTAAAGGGATAGTTCAACATTTTGGCAAATTGGCCCATTGCCATAATCCCTATAATTTTTGCAGTAGGTTTGTTACCTTTAATTGTCAGTGCAAGCTATTTTTAGAACGGCGGAGCAGAGCCATGAGCTGCTCAGAGCTACGCTACGGAGGCTCATTATGGGATTTCTTGGTTTCCCTCATCAAACTCATCAAATACACAATCCAACAACTCCACAACGCTCTGGTGGACAAGTTGTGACCTGCACATTCACCACGCTATGAGATAATAACACAACGTTACCAGACAGAGTTGTTTTAAAGGTAAATACAGAGACTGCTTGATGAAAAACTGTCCCTGAAGGCAACACACATCAGCAATTTTGCATGAATTTCCCTCTAAAACAACTCTGTCTGGTAACGTTGTGTTATTATCTCATAGCGTGGTGAATGTGCAGGTCACAACTTGTCCACCAGAGCGTTGTGGAGTTGTTGGATTGTGTATTTGATGAGTTTGATGAGGGAAACCAAGAAATCCCATGAGCCACCGTAGCGTAGCTCTGAGCAGCTCACGGCTCTGCTCCACCGTTCTAAAAAATAGCTTGCACCGACAATTAAAGGTAACAAACCTACTGCTATGACTATAGGGATTATTATGGCAATGGGCCAATTTGCCAAAAATGTTGAACTCTCCCTTTAATCTTTTCAGCAAGCAGCAGCAGGAGTGTGTGTGTGTGTCTCACCGTTTCAGCGAACACCGACAGTTTCCCTTCGGCGTATTGGTTGAAGTGTTTGACGTCGGCGGCCAATCCGAACCAGACTTTGACCCTGAGCTGACCAGGAAGTTTGGCTTCTGCACCGCTGCTCTGTGGGGGCTGAGCGACACATACACACACACACACACACACACACACACACACACACACACACACACACACACACACACACACACACACACACACACACACACCGGTCAGTAGCACAAATATCAGAAGGGAAGTGTGTGTATGTGTGTGTGTGATGTGTGTGTTTGTACCTTGAGGAAGACCGTCTGCAGCTGTCCGCAGTGTTTCCCACAATGCTCCTGGGAGAAGATGACGGTGTGCGCTGGGATGCGGTGGTACGCCACCCGCCGGTCGCCCTGCAGCATCCAGATCACGATGTCCGGAAGGCTGTTCTGGGGCTGGGCGAGAGACAGAGACAGACACAGAGAGAGAGAGGAAGAGAGAGAAAGAGAGAGATTTCCGAGGTGGTCCACAACACCAAAAAAAGTGAAGCACGACTAATATGGGAACTTTGGAGTCGATAGCGATCTTAGGGAGTAGAAGAAACAAAAACAAGGTTTGAACATCGGCTCTAATCAGATGATCAATCAGTCGGGCACAGATAAAAAGTGTTGAAAATGCTGGGATGCTCGTGTCTTTTCAAACTTAAAGCAGATATCAGTGGAATGTTTTTGTTAATATAAGTCCTAAATAGTCCTATTTTCCGTCAGCAATCACTTACATGAAGTATTTCAGCCTAAACACGAGTCTCTCCGTCACTCTGCTCTGCTGTAACCCGAGGAGAAAATTTTCCTTGTGGGATACAAGTGTTATCCAATGAGGAGAGAGAACGGCATGAAGGGCTGTGTGTGCAGCCAAGGGATGCGCGTGAATGTGGTGACGTAGCACGAGGACCAATTGATGCCTGACAAGGGCGGGGGCTGCTAACTCATGGTGCGTTCAAAGAAACTCGTACTTTGTGTTTTTCCTTCCTGTGAAGTCATACCAGTTCGATCTGGTACGAGTTCACGGGTCGGAAGTTACGAGTGGCCGTTATAGGGAACTTTCACAGACAACAGGATGGTAAAAACACGAGCTACGGGTTACCTGGAACGCTACCAAGTCGTAGTTGTGACTTGAAGCTGTAACTTACGGTTTCAAAAGCCTGCCTTGAACGCAGCATTAGCCGAAACGGCCGTGAAGCTGATATCTGCTTTAAAGGGATAGTTTAACATTTTGGCAAATTGGCCCATTGCCATAATCCCTATAGTCATAGCAGTAGGTTCGTTACCTTTAATTTTCGGTGCAAGCTGTTTTTAGAACGGTGGAGCAGAGCCGCGAGCTGCTCAGAGCTACGCTACGGAGGCTGATGGGATTTCTTGGTTTCCCTCTTCAAACTCATCAAATACACAATCCAACAACTCCAAAACGCTCTGGTGGACAAGTTGTGACCTGCACATTCACCACGCTATGAGATAATAACACAACGTTACCAGACAGAGTTGTTTTAGAGGGAAATGCAGAGACTGCTTGATGAAAAACTGTCCCCGACGGGAACGTGCATCAGCAGTTTTGCATGAATTTACCTCTAAAACAACTCAGTCGGAGGCTCGATCGTTCTAAAAATAGCTTACACCGACAAATAAAGGTAACAAACCTATTGCTAAGACTATAGGGAGTATGGCAATGGGCCAATTTGCCAAAATGTTGAACTATCCCTTTAATTAATTTGTGGTTCATGTACCATAGATTTTCTCCCAAAATCTGTCATAAAGCTTGGACCTGCAGATGTGTTTTGGTTGGGGAGTTACCTCATGGTTTCCTACACCATAGTAACAAGCCTGTCCTCACCTCCTCGGACATGGTCCTCAGCCTGCCGGCCCAGTCCTCCGCCTGCTCCATCACCGTCGACAGCTCGGTGGCCGGCCCGTGTTTGAGCGCGAGCGCCGCCGTCATGATCTGCTGCATGTGCAACGTGCGGACGTGTCGGAGCGAGCGGTCGAGGGGCGTCGCACACTGCCACTGGTCCAGAGAGGGCAGCTCCTCACTAGAAACACACAAAGGCCTCCTGCTGTAGGTGCTTAAAACTACTCGACACAGTGTTGGACAGGAAAAAGTTCCCTCTCAGAAGACTTGACTAACCTTCGTCTTGTGTTAGCTTTCTGCTACCATCTATGGCGTTCGGGTCAGTTTTGACCAGTGTTTTAAATCAGTTGTAAAATACACTAAAAACATTTTTTTTTTCATCCAATTTGTTTTTCTTCTCTTAGTTACATGGTTAGGCTTCCTTATCCATGAAAATATTGGTTTCAGTATTTTTGGTGTGGGCCCCTGGGCCTTTTTTTGTCAGTATACCCCTCGGCTTCAATTGAACCTTCCTATTGTTTTAGCTTTCTACTGCCATCTATGGTGTTAGGGTCAGTTTTGACCCGAGTTCTAAATCAGCTGTAAAACACACTAAAACAATTATTTATCATCCCATTTGTTTCTCATCTCTTGGTTACGTTGTTAGACTTCCTTAACCATGAAAAGGTTGGTTTTGCCCTTATGATTTCAGTTTTAACTCATTATTGTTCTTGACCCTAACAAATGTCATCATTTTAACCAGAGCATTTAGGAATTTTGTGTTTTTTTGGTTTTATTTTGTTTAAATAGAGGTTCCTGACTAAGTCAAAAAGCATTGATGCTATGAACAAATCTATGTGGTACTTTTATGCATTTAAAACTTGAAAACGGGGTCAGTGGTGACCCGAACACAAGAGAAGGGATAAAGTCCAAGTACCTCAAAGTTGTATCCAAATACCACAGTGGAGTACAACTACAAAGTTAAAAACACTTTAAATGACCCTTCATGGTGTTTACCTGCAGTCTGTGATGACCTGATCCAACAGCTCCACCACTCGGAGCTCCACCTCCTCCAGCTCGCTGCCGGCCTTCACCTCCAGCTGCACCCGCTGCAGGTTTGCCTCCTGGATGCCAACACACACACACACACACACACACACACATGTATAGAGAGTGAACAGGTGAAAAGTCTTAATCCTGGTAAATCAAATCAAAACACAGGAGGAGGACACACACGCACCAGTCGCTCTATGATGGCCAGCAGCATGTTGAGAGCCTCGATCCTCGGTTTGATGTCCTCCCACTCTGAGGACAGAACCACCACCGGCTTCACATTCCCCCACGGTAGGTAGTAGTAGTGGCAACCTGGAATAAAGTGACACAACAAACTCAAACAAGCTTCTAGAAAATTAAGCCCTGTCCCATTTTAACCACTTAGCACTCGGTTTTGTGCATTCTTGTGTAAATGTAGGGAGTCCAAATTCTTTTAAGAGCAAAAGGAAGTGTTTTTCAACCCTTAAAACTGCCCCAAGGTGCAGAATTTGAACATAGTGCACAATGAAAAGCATCAAAGGCGTCTTCTGTTTTCTGCATTTCTTTTTTCGTTGGTTCATCAAACGGAGAAAGATCATCAAAGACCATGCAACAGATAACATAACATAACTTCTGGAGCCGACATTCAAACCTGAATAAAAAATAAATAAAAAAATCTCTACTTCTAACACTTCATCCGGGTATCTCCCTTAGTGTTGAGGCAGGAGAAATGGGACTGGGCCAAAATCTTCCACCTCGGACTCTAACCCTTTCCCTTACCGTCAAACACAGCCCGGCTGAACTGGGTGGTGGAGGCCAGAGGGAGGCAGGTGTAGTCGAACTTGTTGCCATAGTTGCCGATGCTGACCTCGAACTGGATGGCGTCGTCGACGTCCTGGAGGAGCGTGGCCGAGTAAAAGGCCACGAAGAGCGAGAACTTCCTCTTCCTGAGAAACTTCTGTAAGACAGACAGAGAGTTTGAGATGGATGGACGGATGGAAGGATGGATGGATGGATGGATGGATGGATGGATGGATGGATGGATGGATGGATGGATGGATGGATGGATGGATGGAAGAATGGATGGATGGATGATGGGTGGACGGATGGATGGAAGAATGGATGGATGGATGGATGGAAGAATGGATGGATGGATGGATGGATGGATGGATGGATGGATGGATGGATGGATGGATGGATGGACGGATGGATGGATGGATGGAAGAATGGATGGATGGATGGATGGATGGACAGACAGATCTTTATGTTTGTTATTCCCTCTCACCTCCACCACCAGCAGGTCGTCCGACGGTATGTCCTCAGCCCTCTGCTCCGGCCTGTCCGTCAGCTTCGTGGACAGTTCCAGTAAAACTCGACCTCGGTACGCTACACCCTCCCCCTGAGAGATGTGTCAATGTCAACATAAACAATTTACTGCCACAATAAATCAAAGACAGTGTGTAACTACAGAAAAATACAGTATCGTAGTTGAGAAGTCTCTACGAGTTCTGGAGGTGTTCTACTTCTCCATCATGTCCTAGCTTCAAATAAAGGTGATAATTCATTATATTTACAAATAAAATGTAAAATTCAAGTTACTTTTCCAAGGTTCAGAGCTTCGTGGGGGTCGTTGAAGGCGGTGAACTCTCTGGGACTGCCGTACAGGTTGACAAAACACGGACCAAATGTCGGCAGGAAACCGAGACTGTCGTCAACTGTGAAAACACAAGAAGGACAGTCAGGTCAGGTCAGGTTGATTGTTGTTAGCATGGCAGAATGTGGAGCAATGAAAATGAAGTCAAAGCTTGATTGAATATGATTGAAATGATTCAACTGGCGAAACAGAATCAGATACAGAGTCTAAATTAGATCAGAATTTAGCCATGATTCAAACGGTCGATAGAGAAGAGAAAATCCATCACAAAACTGAAGAGAAACAGTTGAATCGACAGATGAACTATTCCACACAAAACAAAACAAAAAGAGGTGTAGAGAGGATGGTGGACGTACTGCCAGGGTGGACGGTCCGTGGAGTCAACTCATCTGAATGCGTAGAGAGGAAGGATGGTTCAGAAACACAGACAGAAAAGGAAAAGAGGTGTCTTTGAACGCCACACGAGCCCAAGCTGAAGCCATCGACAACAAAGTCAAACACTACACAAAACCCTGAGAGGTCATTTGCCTTGTTTCAAGTAAATGACCTTGTTCAGTTACGATGAAAGTGAACGGAGTGAAGATGCGTTTAGTGAGTCTACGGAAAGGTGCAACATCTGACGTCAGAAAAGTCTCACCGTGTTTCCAAATTAGACTATCCTCAATGGTTGGGTCAAGGGAACTCAAACAGCCTGAGGTGTAGTATTCATGTAGTAGGGATGGAAACATTTGTTGTTGTTTGGTCTGGAGTGAAATATCTCAATAAATCCTGGATGGACTGTCCATGTTTTTCGTCGTCATCAGATTCAGACTTTGTGGACTTTTCTGAAAGGTCCACCGGTTTAGTTTTTAGTGATATGCCTCAATAAATCTTGGATGATATCAGATTAAATGTGATCCTGGTATTCAGAGGATAACTTCTGACTGATGACTTCTCCTCCTACCAGTAGATGGCACTCTTCACTCATCTGGTGAAATGCCTCAAAAGAGAACAATCTTGTCCCATGTTTAAATCTGACAGCTCCTCAAAGAACACCACAGCTGGGAGATAGGGGCATCTAATTTTTCCAGATAAATTGATTTTCAAAACTGCAACATGTGGCACCTTTACATCACTTTCTAAGGTTTCATAAAATGGACAAACAACCACTGACAGAGCAAAACACTAATTCTACTTCTTGCCATTCTCTCCTTTGTATTGGACATTTGATTCCAATCATTGTGTTTTCCTGATCTGACTTGTTTGGCCATGATAAATTTGGTGGGAGATGAGAGACACCAGACAGAACTAAGTTCATCAAGTTATAAGCTCTGTATAGTTAATCTTTTGTAATCACTGATTTCTCTGAACCCAAAATGCTGTTAAAAAGTTGGTGAGAAATTAATTCTGTCTGGTTTCATGACAGAGCTGTAGTGCGTAACTTCTGTCGACCCTTAAGGCCAAATTATGCTTCTGCGTCAAGTCGACGGCGTACGTCCACGGAGCCCTCTGCAACGCCATGGACCCCTACGCCACAGCCTTACACACGTGTCAAAGCAAAGCAGACTGCAAAGGCTGTGATTGGTCCGCTATGCTCTTTGTTACCCGTGGCGGTGAATTGCACAGCAATGCGTTCGCTCAATGCAGAACTTTGAAAGATGCACGAGTGGTTGTGATAACTCGAAGTTCGAATAATTTTATTTTCAGACACATTCCTCTTTTTATTCCTATTATAAAGGTTCATCAAATTTGTTTATTTGTGACAAATCACATTGTCATAAATAGTCATTTCATGAGAAGAGGTAAAAAAAATATATATATGTCGTAATGGCTTAGGTGTAACGGATACCTAAAAGTTACGCACTACTGCTTTAAGGTGTCAGATGACAGTGATTCGATGGGAAAATGTTTTCCAAACAAAGACAAAGGAGAAATGGCACCATGACCGTGACTCATGCACGTTGTCCTTCACCAGCACAATGACAAGGCTTGTTCAAGTCTGCCGCCCAACCGCCCGACAGGACGGACTGAAACCTCAAGCAGATATCAGCCCACAAACACACCAGGTTAGTCTTCATGCAAGTGACTGGAAAAGCCCACGTGCTCTGTCACATTCACAAAGAAACCATCCATGTGATGCTTCAAGATGTAAGATGTCAGGAATCAAGTCTGCAAGTCTTAAAACTTCAAACAAATGCAAGTCATCACTCATATGTGACCAGGCAGCAAACAACTTCATATCGGTTGTTTCTAATGGTTAAAACCAACAATAAAACCACATAAAAGCAAAAGGACCAAAATTTGTTAAAGCAAAAAGTTGTTTGTTTCTGAATGGGAACAGCCAAGATGGAAACTTCTATAACAACTATAAACTATTAGACCCACTCCAAACCGAAGCAATCAAATCTAGCCAATTCCAGTCCTTACTGCTTTGGTCAAGTCCAGTTCAGACCAGTTATGACTGGTAACTTACCATCGATCTCTCCTCCGGGAGCGGAGATCTTAGACATGCAGAGGTGGGTGGTGCCGATGACATCGTTGTGACTGGCTCTGTCCCTGGAATAAAAAAAATCAGACGAAAAAAAAATTAACTTTTGACATGTGTCCTTAACCAAACATGACTTAAATTAAAAAGTAAAGTTTCTCAAACTGTAGGGCACCAAGACCTTGCATATCTCACTTCCTGAAGATCTTGTTATAATGTCAATACATTTCCATAAATCCACTTGGACATAAACAAAAATGTTCCTACAGTAATAACTCCAGAATATGCCTGAGAATAATCAAGTTTGAATTTTTCTTTAATATTAATGCTTCATACCCATCTGTATAACTACAAGTCTTATAAAACTAAATGTAAAAAAAAAAAAAAAAATGTATCAGCTGAGATTCACCAGTCCAGAATTCTGATCCTCATCCTCTCGCACATGGAGGGAAACTGGAAAAGAAAAGAGAAAACATGCTGTGTCATGACAATGCTGAACAAGCTGCATTATCATGGTTATGGCCTTTGTCCGGTGTAGGGTCTCACCCTAATGGGCATGGACAGACTCTGGTTCCACTGAGGGTTGGCGTTCTTCTCCATAATCTTGGTGCAGATCTGCAAGTGAGAGAAAACACAGTCCAGCTGATGTTGATGACAGTGTTTGGATCACATGACCTTCATGGAGGTTGTATCATCCATCATCGTACGTACCGTTTTGCCTGCAAAGTGGATCTCCACCAGAGGATCCACCAGATTCTTCCTGTTACTATCAAACCCAAGAACTTGCCTCATCCCGTCCATGAAGGCATCGTCCACTGCAAACGGAAAGACATGATCATTATCATTACTTCTAAAGCACAGAGGAATGAATCATAAACACAAACATGGACTGAAGTCTTACTCTGCGGCAGGTCTTCAGCTCTGAAGACCCTCAGGGCGAAGTTGGCTCCTCTCAGAGACAGACCGGCCGGCCTCAGCAGGTTGCCTTCAATGTCCTCTTTGTCCTCCACACACTCACGCTTATCGGCCTGGGACACACAGATACAAATGCCTACATTTATTAATAAACACCTGCATTCATCAACCGCAAGACAGTATGTGTGAAACATCAAAAGTCCAGAAGATGCCTGGACATCAAGTTATGTTGTATCAAACAAAAACTAGTAATTGCGAATTTGGCACAGTTTTACAAAAAGGTTGGCCATTTTTATGACAGCTATGTCCTAGGTGTACTTGACCTTTCTAATATCCGAAAATATGCAAAAAAGTTGGTGCTCAAGTGCAAGTATTTAGCATATTAGCACATATAAACACTAATATTAGAATATATTGTATCAATCTTAAAGAATAACTAAATTTGACAGTATTTTTTTGTGAGTCTTTCGAGATGTAATTTGATATTGAAGCTTTGGACACCTTCACCCTGTGTTTCCCAGTGTAATGCTGAATCATCACTGATTTTCTCTTAACCAACCAGACTCACCGGTGGCTCGTCTCCAGCCGCCAAGACAAACAGGCTGACTTTCAGGTAACCTTTGACCCCGCCAGCGAAATCGTCTGGGTCGCACAGCAGCAGCCACTTCCTCAAGAAGCAGTGTCCTAAAGAGAGAGAGGACCAACTCATGCTCCAATTCACAGGAACAACACAGACAATAAGGCAAAGCAAACTTCAATGTTTACTCACTGTGCTCATTGTAGATGGTGCCAACGTCCAGCTGTGGAAACAAAATATTTATTTTTTCATTTCAAAAACACACAATGCACAATACACAGTACTGGAGTCGTACAGTAGCTGAGGTGAAGGTTTACCTTGAATTCACCAATCACAGCATCAGTTCTGAGGGAGCGAGAGTCACACACCTGTAGGACAGAAAGAGAGATTTTACCTTCTAATCATAGCAGTTAACAGACGATCAAATCAAATCAGGATAAATAGCAGAAAATCTAGTAACATAATTTTTGCAATAATAGAACAACAGGATAAAAAAAATATTACGAAACATGACATAAGAATGAAATGGAGGTCAAAATCCAGACTCACAGTGATGAAAATGGGCTCATTAAACAAGTCTGAGGGAGTCTCAAAGAAGTTCATGAAGAACGTCTGTGAAGAGGAAAACATCAAATTAAAATGTAAACCAACCCCGCCAGTAAAATACTCTGAAAAACCAGACGTAATGAATGATAATTGTTCACCTCATCAAAGAACGGGTTGTTGCCTTTCCTGATCCGGGTCCTCTTTGTCTGCCCTGCTACTGTAACCTTGACAACAGGTTTAATGTTGATGCCCGGCAACTGTCGTCCCTCGATGATCCGCACACGAACCTAGATAAGGAGAGTTTTTTGGTTGAGTGCAGAAGATACCGATGATTTATTAAGTCAAGTCAAGTCGATCGCAAATCAATCTTCTGCCCTCTTGAGTACCTACCTGGAGGTCCTGGGGTTTGTTTGGCAGAGGTTTGGACTGACTGCTGGCCCCTCTCCTCCTCTTCCTCAGTCCTCCTTGGGTGTTGTAGGTCGGTGGTGAACGTTTGGGCGTCTGGGCGGTGGGAGACTCCTGGCCCGGTGGCCCCTGAGGACCGACAATGACCATGGACCGTCCATCGTCGGCCCCTTGGTCTTCTGTGGGCTCCAGCATCAGCATACTCTCTGTATCCTCCTCGCCCAGCGTGTCCAGAGAAATCACTGCACAGACGGAAGAGCGACGGAAACTATTGATGTGCACAAATGCTAATTATACTGGGTGGATGGAGACAAGAGGAAGGACCGGATGTACTGATGGATGAAATGACAGCGTAGATTACTTGTGACAGTGTCCAGTTCCACAGAGGGGTTGGTATGAGGAAAGACCTCGGGCTGGGGAGGAGGCTGGAAGATCGGAGCTGATCCTGGAGGAGGGATGTAGGAAACCTGAAGGGTCAGCGTGGCCTGATGGAGACAGAAAACACAACGACATCAGTCGACAAATACACCGTACACACACATATACACACATCGTACTTGTGGAGTACCACTCAGTACTGTCATTTTTAAAACAGCTCAATAGAGGGTATGCACGTGACGTCATGGTACTCGGAAGTCACTGCGGTCACGCCCACCGAGTGGCAAAAAGACGAGTGTCAGAGCCGCCAAAATTTGAAATTGACTAACCTAACAAACTGATTTTCTCAAAGCCCATACAAGTCTGACATGTCTAACTTTGTCAGCATGTACAGCATGCATGAGCTAAGAGAATTGCAAAAAATCTTGAGGATACGTCTTACTTTGACCGAGTTACATTCAAGAACCTGTTTTCAATGAGCATTGTTTCTGTTTAAATCTAACGGCTGGTACGGAGTCCTTCTGACCTCAATTTATTTTGATACTACATATTTTACCCGGTTTCGCTATGTCCATCACTTTCCTTCACCACGTTGAGAGAAGTTTGTTTTGCCACTCAGTCTGAATGAAAGGGGCGTGTCCGAGGGAGAAGTGACATAAACGCATACCCTCTATAGGAGCTTGATCCAGACTGAAGAAGATCCCTGACAGCATCACCAGGGTTATTTCTGAAGCGTTACACAGTCTGGGATGGTACGACAAGAAGATGCTGCAAAGTTGATTCCTTTCTGCGGCAACTTAAAAAGTCCTTCACATCATGGAAGTTCAGTTAGTTACCAAACTGCCCTGAGCGATGTCATTAATTAGGAATTAGGGCTCGTCCAAGATTGGAATGCGGTATCTCTCAGCGAAGCAAAACCCATACCCCCAGGCCAATGAGTCACATACAGGTAGTAAGGTGTTGTAAGTAGATGTAATACTGTATCTGTGCACTAATGAGGTTTATCCAAATAATGTGGACTAGATAAACATGGCCACCAAAGGGCAAGTATGTGGCTCGTTGGTCTAGGGGTATGATTCTCGCTTAGGGTGCGAGAGGTCCCGGGTTCAAATCCCGGACGAGCCCATGAATGACGTGAAAGGAATATCTGACCTGGTTTTGAAAATTCAAATCTATAGCAGACATCCATACTGAAGATTTAGCAGAGGAGATGCAAAATAGAAATGTGCTTGTTAAAGAAAAACGATACGGCAACTTCAGAACAAAGGTCAAACTACCACCGAACTGTTACTGTGCCGGTGGGTTTTTGCGAGACACCAATGTCAGAAAATGGGTGTTGGGATCAAAAGTTCAAAACCCCGGAAGAACCAGTACAGTAAATGTGTTAAGATGCATGGAAGTCAACAAACAAACAACCATCTTGGCGTTCCTTCGATACTGTGTCCCGTCCCACTGGGGTGGCAGACAGAGTTTCCGTCACATTATTGTGATCACGATTCGAGCAGAGTGGGTGTGTGGACCCAGAGAAGGAGTAGGCTCCTGCAGTTTCCTTAAACAGGAAAAAGCAGCTAAAGCAATAAGCTGTCAGCTCTGTGTAAACACAGGTACTGTATAAGAGTCATCCGGTTTATAACAGCACTCAGGTGCATCTCATTATGAACGATAGAGATCTGTAATCTGAAAGGTGAATAAAACAGGATTGAGAGATTTGAGTTTTAGTTACTTGCTTTCTATTAACCTCCATCAATAATATCATGGTTTAATGAAGGTCTGTGACTCAAAAAGTACTCAAGAGATTTGTACCAAACTTGGTGGAGGGATGTGGCCTCGACCGGTGATGAACCCATTAAATTTCGGTGTGGATCTGGTCTAAGGTGTTGATGCAGAAACTAGTTTTATCACTTCCTGAAGATCTTTAGCTCTTTCAGCGTCTTTGGACATTACATTTCTGTCAGGCGGAGGAAAATGTCCAACCACTGTTGGAGTGTAACCGAACCACCGTACATCACACACACTTTGTACCTACAGTACTGTAACATAAACACAGGCTTCTTCCTTTCTCATCCACAACCTTGCGTGTGTGTGTGTGTGTGTAGTGTGTGTGCATCTTTGTGTGTTTGGAGTGTGTGTCATCAATCAGGTCCACTCTGACAGTGAGAGGAAGACTTTGTTTTGGGTTGAGGAAATGAGGATGGGAAACAGAACACTATTTCATCTACTGCTCAAACTCTGACGATGACTTTAGGTGTGGTCCACCAAGGTGTGTGTATGTATGTGTGTGTGTGTGTGTGTGTGTGTGTGTGTGTGTGTGTGTGTGTGTGTGTGTGTGTGTGTGTGTGTGTGTGTGTGTGTGTGTGTGTGTTGTTTGATTTCTATTCATGTGAGGATTGATGTGACTTTGAACTCTCATGGGGGCTATTGTGGAAAGTGAGAGCAGTTTGTCTTCAGAAGGTCATTTCACGGTCAGAACTTTTTTTGTTGAACAAGTAGCTGCAGCTGCTTCCGTTAAAACTCAAACAGAAAAAGATCAAAATAAAAATGTAAAAAGTGCAATATTTTCAGTCTTTGCAATAAAAAAAAGTGTAGCTGGCTTCATCACATTCAAAATGAATATAACAACCATGATGGGTGGGGGCTGTCACTCTGCTCTGACGCAGGAATGTCTTCTGCTATTTTAAGAACCAGACAGGAAACTCAGAGTGATGTGTGATTTGTCATAGGTTCATAATACAATGAGGCTGTAGATTAATCTGTCTGTGCTTTGTGTAAGTGTGTGTGTGCGTGTGTGTGCGTGCTCACCCCTGTGTTGTTCCTCTTGGTGTCCAGCAGGGAGATGGTGAAGGTGGCAGCCAGGTTGGGGGAGTTGAGGACGTCCCTGAGAGCCAGACGACACTCCCCCATGAACCTGGACAGAGACACCAGGTCGGCCCACAGGAGGGAGTCATGACTCAGATAATAGACTTTCATTATTAATCAAAAAATCTACTGCAACAAATGATACAAGTAGGTCTAACTCTCCTCCAGGCTGTTGGTTCAGAAGACCAGGATTTGACCTCAAGACCTTTTGCACTCAAGTGACCACCATTCCCCCTACAGTAGACCAATGTTCTCTTGGCACACAGACTTGAAACCATGACAATGAAGAAATGTGGCTTGTTGGTCTAGGGGTATGATTCTCACTTAGTGGTGCGAGAGGTCCGGGGTTCAATTCCCAGACGAACCCAAACAGTGTCTTTTGCTTTCTCCTCCAACTGACAGACTAGTGGATTTGCTTTAATACAATAAACAGCAACTGAATTATAACTTGACTGAAGTTTAAGTGAGTTTAAGCAGCATAGAGTGAGCTGGCCAAAGTTTTCCAATAGCCAGTCAGTGGAGAAGCATTACCATGGGAACAGATCATTTTTAGGTGTGAAAGACAAGAAACACAAATGAGGGCTCATCCGGGATTTGAACCCGGGACCTCTCGCACCCTGAGCGAGAATCATACCCCTAGACCAACGAGCCACATCAATCCTAAGAGCAACCATAATGATTCTGTTCTTAGTAGCAGGTGACTGAAATACCATGCGTACTTTACAGATTCTTGAATGAATGAATGAATTTATTTATTTCGGTATATCAAGCTTATATAACCGAAAGGGTGTAGGTTGAAGCCAAAGCTTATATACCCCTACCCCTTTTACCTTAAAAAATTAAAATAAAATAAAATAAAAATATATATAGAATAAGATTCTTTTAGATAAATTATTCTGATTTTCGCTGAGGGTGCAAGAGGTGCTGGGTTTGAATCCGGGACCAGCCCTGTAGGTGTCCTACTGTTTGTGGCATTTGTCATAGATGCAGCTAAATGACAGTTAGCCAACTAACATCATACAGTTTTAAGAACATGAACTAACAGGTTGAAATGGTCACAAACACTAAATAAATATTAGAAGACGACAAATTAAATTTGACAACTTCTGATGGAACCAACTCTTCTAAAGAAAGTGAAGAAGTCTTTAACACAAAATCATCAACATGATGAGAAGCTCCTCCGTCAGCACATCTAAAGTTCTTTCTCACAATACGACCACGAAATCTACATAAACGTCACCATTCAGGAATGTACAAACAAACTGAAACAAACAGCGATAGTGAACTCTTGTTGTCACTCTGTGCCATGAGAGGCCGATGAATGAATCAATTAATCAGTCGACACATCAGTCGAACAAATGGGTGGAAATACGAGTGAATAAACACGCAACAACCACAATGAAAGGATGACCTGATTCTTTCAAGCCTGCCCCCCTCCAATTCCCAACCGAAGGACACATTTGACATCTCGATGGAGCGGGACAACCCAAAAATAACCATGTGGAGGGGTGTTTTCACCAAACAAACAGCTGTGGACTGTGAACAACTCGCGTTTGGTCTGATCCGTCCACAACATCTTGCTCTGACAATGCTTCAGTTCTTATCTCAATTCCTGAACTGGGAGCTATGGGAAGAATGGCTGACAGGCTGGATGAGAGTTCCCATGGATACCGGGTTACTATAATGGGACTGGACGAACAGTCCTTTGGATCTTACAATACAGCCAATAGTCCTGTTAAAATTAACACCACATTTACCGTCAACCAACTTATTGGTTATTGGACTGGGGACCATGAACATGTCTGTACCAAAATGCATAGAAAGCCTCTGACAGTCTTCAAGACAAGTGACTTAAAACCAACTAGATGTTTCATTCAACATTATAAAAGTAATTAATCCATTTTGTAATTGCCAGTAGAAGCAGATATCCACACACTGTACCTGTTCCTTCCCATCTTCTCATGGTCTTTGACGACACAGTGCAGCTCTGCTCCAGAGTCCAGAGGAATCCCCTTCAGGTCCCACTCAAAACCCTGACGGAGACATTAGCAGGAAATTAAAGACAGTGCTACAGAGTTGGAGGAAACTGTGACAAATACAACACATGTCTACAGTTTGGAGGTTCAAGTGGCCGCAGAAACAGAGACAACTCCAAAAAATAAAAATAAAATGGGAGGTACAAGGTGGTGATGGCTTTGCTGGCTGCTCCAGATGCGTTAGCGATTTGAGGTAGGCGAGGGGACAGGACGTACCTCATTCCAGACAGGGTTGGGGTTGTTCTTGATGACCTTTGTCTTCTTCTTGGACCCTGAAAGAAGGCGGAGAAACCGGAACATTAGAAAACCGACAGTGAATCCTTATGTGTCCAAACGGTGCCGTCTTTAATTACTGGTTTTTGATAGCTCACAAGCTAGCAGGCTAGTTAGCATACGGCATCAGGTTTATATCTCTGATTTTATCAAAAAACTTAAGGGAAAATTATCATTCTTGTATCATAATAGATCTTGTCTGTCAATGGAATGTAGAGAAGAACTTGTTCAGGCCATTTTCTTATCTGCACTTGATTACGGTGATGTCATTTACATGCATGCTGCTCTCTCTACATTGAAACCCCTGGATGCACTTTATCACTCCTCTCTTCGTTTTATTACTGGAGATGTGTTCCGAACCCATCACTGTGTTCTTTATAATAAGGTTGGCTGGCCATCCTTAAGTGTAAGGAGGGAACAACATTGCATGGTTTTTATTTATAAAGCTTTACGTGAAATTGTACCTGTTTATTTTACTAGCTTAATCTCACTTAGAATCTGTAATTTACACACTCGTTCACAGGACACCTTGGTTTTACAAATTCCCAGTATCAGGACTGAATTGGGGAAGACTGCCTTTCAGTTTTATGCCCCCCAAAAGTGGAATAACCTACAAAACTGTCTGAAACTGGATCATCTTATTTCCTTAGATAGTTTTAAAAACTTATTATTGAATGTTTTACAACCTGTATGTAATTGTGAATCATGACCTTGTATTTTGTATAATTGTGTTTTTGTAATCAGGGCGTCATTGAAAAAGAGAGCTTGCTCTCAATTGACCTTCCCTGAATAAATAAAGGAGAAATGAAAATGAAATAAGACTTGACAACTTCTATAAAACCACAAAAAAGGAAATTGAACGCCTAGTTCCTATGTGAAAGATCTACTATGACTATTTGTCAATGATATCTCCTCCTGATATCATTAATTTATTGATTATTAAACATAAACTGGACCTGGAGGTGGATGGTCCACATGTGAATAACAACTGATGACATTTTACATTTTAAACAACTTTACATCCAAGAGAAACATTTAAGGGCTTTATGAATGAAATTTAAGACTTTGTAAAAACCTTAATGTTTTCGAAGAAACCAAACTCACACGTTTCATGTAAAATGATACTGAAAGGTGTTTCTAGGTAAGTGTTGTGATGTGGCAACAAGCTTTAAACCAACTGTGGTTTCGTGCGTGTGTATGTGTGTGTGTGTGTTTACATGTGTGTGTATGTGTGTGAGTGTGTGTTATCTTTCTGTGGCTTCCTGTAACATGAAGTTCTGAGCTCTGATTTCCTGGCTGTCGGGCACTCACACAGGATGCAGGACGTAAGACGCACTAGTAAACGGCCAGAGTTTATCATTAACTCCTGAAGACCTCTAACACGCACATACACACACACACACACACACACACACATGATGGTGAATTATCACATTGGGCACAAGTATCATCATTTCCACTTGGTTTGAAGTCAAACAGAAGGACACACACAAGCACACGCACACAGATGTTCTTTCCAGATGAAAGGAAACAGAGACAATGACTATTGTCTGATTTTAGAAACCGCTCATTAATTTTCATTTGAATTAACACTGAGACACAAGATGTCCACGTTATAGCAATGTATTCATTCTATACAATAGGTAATCAATAATAATCATCACTGTTTAGATAGATAGATAGATAGATAGATAGATAGATAGATAGATAGATAGATAGATAGATAGATAGATAGATAGATAGATAGATAGATAGATAGATAGATAGATAGATAGATAGATAGATAGAATACTTTATTAATCCCCAGGGGGAAATTTAAAATGTCACAAGCAGCAGCAAAGGGAAAATAACACAGATCACAAGACACAGAAGTAAAATACATTTATAAATATGTGGATGAAAGGTGCGTGTAAGAATGAAAAAATTCTTACACAAAAAAATAATTATAATAATTGTATGAACAGGAAGTCAGTGACCAATTATACGTCACACAAACTGGTTATATTGCGTCACTACCCACATGCATTTCCTCTATACGCGGTAGGCTATAGGTTTCAATGAACAACCATCAACTTAAAGCAGATATCAGCTTCACGGCCGTTTCGGCTAATGCTGCGTTCAAGGCAGGCTTTTGAAACCGTAAGTTACAGCTTCAAGTCACAACTACGACTTGGTAGCGTTCCAGGTAACCCGTAGCTCGTGTTTTTTACCATCCTGTTGTCTGTGAAAGTTCCCTATAACGGCCACTCGTAACTTCCGACCCGTGAACTCGTACCAGATCGAACTGGTATGACTTCACAGGAAGGAAAAACACAAAGTACGAGTTTCTTTGAACGCACCATGAGTTAGCAGCCCCCGCCCTTGTCAGGCATCAATTGGTCCTCGTGCTACGTCACCACATTCACGCGCATCCCTTGGCTGCACACACAGCCCTTCATGCCGTTCTCTCTCCTCATTGGATAACACTTGTATCCCACAAGGAAAATTTTCTCCTCGGGTTACAGCAGAGCAGAGTGACGGAGAGACTCGTGTTTAGGCTGAAATACTTCATGTAAGTGATTGCTGACGGAAAATAGGACTATTTAGGACTTATATTAACAAAAACATTCCACTGATATCTGCTTTAACCTCAACAATCAGTGAAGTGCACTCTCACACACAGACACACACACAGTGAAAGGCTGTTTGCTTTCCTGTTTTCCTCACACATCACCCACAGGTGTGAACCTACGTACGTTCTTCTTCTTAAAAAACACCTCCACCCTTCCACAAGAGGGTGAAGGGTTACGTCGTACTTACACGCACGCACGTATGTGTGTGTGTTTGATATTTGAGTTGAGCATCCCATCCTATAAACAAGAAGTGGCACAGCGTTTACTTCCTGGTTGGCTCAGCTTGGCACAGCTTCTGTCATGAGCCCAGAATAGACCCGACTGTGACCCGGGAGGCCCAGAAGCCTAAGTTTAGACCCGCTGGTCTCAGTGCTGCTGCGTTTGGGACCTGTTGGAGAGTCGGGAACTAAGAGTTGGGAAGAGGATAAAAATAACCACATAGTATAATCTAGTTCCTGAACTGTGATCTCCTCAAGCATCTTGAATTCTGGCTAAGATTTTTAAAAAGTATGTCAGTCGTTGGAAAAATGCATTCAAGATGCAGGCTGTTTTATCAGCTGTGACTGTAATCACACCTGTCGCCTGAGGTAAATGAGGCAAATGGATGTTTCTATGGTGATTATATGGCACAGAAACACAGTTTGAATGTTACTGGACTCTATACTTTCCCTTCATATTATTCCAAGGTCGTACATGACTCGAAGCCTCTATAATCAGCTTGAAATAGAGAAACAGACAATGTTTTAGGCCTTATATTGTTCATTTACCTTTTATTGGAACTCAAGCACTAAAACAGCTAATTACATCAGCACAGGTTTGTTTTAACAAGATATTTGAGGTATTTAAAAAAAAAAAAAAAAAAAAACAGGCTTCAGTTTTCAATGTTTGGGTCAGTTGCCAGAAGATATTCAGATATTATGTCATATGGAAGTAGCCTTTGAAAGGTAACTCTAAGAGATAATGTAGAAACCAAAAGCCCCAGAACACCTGACCGCCTCGTACATCAGCAGCGACTCCCTGTTTTCCACTCACAGGACACTTTATCACTTTAATAAGTCGAGTGATTCAGTGTATGTGTGTGTGTGTGTGTGTGTGTGTGTGTGTGTGTGTGTGTGTGGGTGTGAGTGTGCACGCTATAATTAGCGGCAGCATTGCCAGTTTTTATTTCTGGGTTTTGACAAAGAAAAACACTTGGAGTTCCAGTAACAACACTCAGGGCGGAAATCCTGCCCCCCAGCGCACAAACACAAAACACGAGCGCACGTTGTCACATTTAATCACACGTACAAAAAACACAATGTAAATGAGAGAATACGACAAACTCTGCTAACAACCACAACTCCACTCTCTCTGTCTCGCTTTGTCAAATCTGCAAGTGACGAAAAGATCCAGTTAAAAAAAACACACAAATGAGTCGCAGTCCAATCAATCAAGACTTCGTCGATCAGGCCTCGTTGACATGACAACCACCTCAGGGATGCATTCATCCAAAAAAAGCTGAAATTGATCCACATGATGTAATGTGGATTCTTCAGTTGTCGTTTTTCCCTCATAGAAGTAACTTTATTGTGTATTTATATGCGGTTAACACACAAACACTTCTCCCTCCCCTCCCTCAGCTTCCTCCTCTGATTATTATCGTCTCTAATTACTATAAATGGACATGGTATCTGTGTTTCAGGAGGGGAGGGAACTCTCTCTCTCGCTCTCTCTGCTCTAAATTCCTGAAGTCGCTGTAAACCAGAGAAGTCCAGAGATTCAAGATCAGAAACATCCCATAGTGTCTTTTTATTATTTCTGCAAATCGTCCATTGAGGTGTTTTTAGGTGCAGAAGCCTTGTTTACTTCTCATTAGCTCTCATGCGGCTCCTACATTGCCCATAATGCACCAGGACCTGCATGTCTCGTCTCTGATGTGGATCTTAAAGAAAACTGAAGAATCAGAGACAAGATGTTTAAACTGACATGTGAAATGATGGCGGAGACAAAACTCTGCTGTTGTTGTCGTTTCCTTATGGATTCATCGATAGATTTTGGTAACTGATTAATCATTTCAGTCATTTTTAAAGCACAAACGTCAAAATTCAGATTCACAGGCAGAAGATGTGAACTTGCACAAGAATTGATCATAATTGATGAAATAAATGAATCAATTCTTGTTTGTTGCTTGAAACACTGCAAACTGACAAAAAAACACTTTATATCAACAACTGAGATCAAAATAAACACGTCAGGTCTGGAGAGAAGACATTGACACATGGCTCCTGTAGAAGACCATGGTCCACAAGGCGCCAGAGATGTTTAGTTTAAATCTGTAAAACCTGATCCATGCAACAACAACACTTTTGTGTGAGTGTGGCCCCTTCAGGCTTGATTTTCAAAATAAAAGTAGGATTTGATTGAGGTTGATGTTGGGGTAAGAAGGTTCCCACAAGAATAAATGAGCTCGTGTGTGATGGCACCAGGAAACCGGGCTCAGACAAAGGCAGGAAGTTAAGAGCAGCGCTCACCTTATTAAGGAGGCAGACACCGACTCGTGGAAAGTACAACAACAACAAACCGACGGAAAAACAGGGAGCTGCCGAGGCCACCTCCACCCTGAGCCATTCAGCATCCAACCCCACAACACCCACCCACCCACCCAGATAGGTTCAAGCCTTAAGGTCAACTGGTTTCACTCTGGGAACAAACTGACTGCAGACGTTTTCACTTGAGAGGAGCTGAACGTTCATTAAATCAACATCATCAAACATCAAACTGGCTTCATTGAGTTGCATCCGGCAGGAAGTGTGCTATATGAATGAAGTGTCTTCTTCATCAACTCTTGTTAACATTTCCATGTTTCCCACATTCTGTGTCATAAACTATAAACTGTTTTCTTGTCTGTAACAACATCTATTGCACGTCTGTCCGTCCTGGGTGAGGGATCCCTCCTCTGTTGCTCACCCTGAGGTTTCTCTGATTTTCCCCTGTTAAAAGGGTTTTCCATGGAGTTTTTCCTCAGTGGATGTGAGGGTCTAAGGACAGAGGATGTTGTTATGATGCCATGTAGAGCCCTTTCAGACAAACTGTTTGTAAAAACGGGCTATACAAATAAAATTGCCTTGCCTTGCCTTCTTCTTCTTCTTCATCATCATGCTGCCTGAACTCACAGGTTTAAAACTCAGAGTCTGCAGCTTTAAGCAAAGACACTGTTTCTATGTCACAGAGTTGCCTCAAATTTGATTTAAAATGGTTGTTAACGAAATATGAAAGTGTAGCCGATGTCAGGGAGCGTGCCTATGTTCCCACAGCCCTATGTTCCCACTGGACTCTATCTATCTGTCCTACCTGGTCTTTTTACTAAACTTAACCAACTCCTTTCTTCATTGCCTAAACCCAACCAATGGTGGGACCAAAGGGCTGTGGGAACATATGGCCTAATTTTCAGTGACAACAAAAGTTAGAAATGTGGGAACATAGGGCTGTGGGAACATAGGAATGACCCCCGATGGGGATATCTGGCCCTCTGCGTTGTGTTTTTCTCACGGCCTGCCTTACAGTAGGTGGGGTTCGAACCCTGGTTGAAAACCACTTGGCAAGTTGGTTAGCACGTCCTTTATGGGTGCATATCCGTTACAAAAGCATATACTCTCAGTGATGAACCTTCAAGAACCGACCACTTGGAGCTGCACCTGTCTTCAGCTTTACCTACGTAGTTCGGGGTTCACTCTCGGTCCGCAACCATTTTAGCAGCTAAAGAGTCAAACGTCTCCCTCAGGAGCTGGTGGAGACCAAACTATGAGCTCAAAGAAGCAAGAAGTACGACTCAATGGTCATGGTCATTTTGTTTCTTAGTGTCGTGTTCAAAACTTGTTTCCACTGCCAATGAAAATCAGCCGAGGATTTGGGTTTAGGTAAGATTTAAAAGGAAACGCCGTTCTACTACAGCACCTGAGCTTTAGTTTTTGAGTTTCAGTGAATCTCCCATGATCCTCCTCTTACCTCTGAAGGTGACGCTCGCCAGCGGGTCAGAGTGTCTCAGGTTGTTGGCCCGCTGAAGAAAGCAACGCAACATGGCGGGAAAAAACCTCAGCTCGAGTCCAAAAACCTGAAACCTGCGGGACTAAAAGCGAGTGGCTCAGGTGACTGGGTTCAGCAGGTGAGATCCAGGCCCAGAGGGACGGCCGGTCACATGACCAGAGGAGCTATGACAGCGCTGATAAAACCAATGTGCTCCAACCACCAACACTGGGGAAAAACCAACGACCAATGGGAGGCCAGAGGATAAAGAGCAAAAGTGTGAAAAAAAAAAACAAAAAAAGGAGGAATATCCTGGTGTGAAACAAGTGAAACCAACTCTTGTTGAGTTGAGTTTGTCTTTAACGAGTCGTCGGCAGCTTCCGTCCTTGTTTGGTGGAATGGAAAAGTCCCAGCTTTACAAAAACTCTAATTATCCACAGATTGTTTCCTGTTTGGTCTCACAGCATCAGCCAACGTCCCAAAACTACAAAATAAAAGCTCCTTTTTTTCTCTCCAGACGAGATGTGTCTTTTACAAAAAGCCGGCTTCTGAGCCTCGGTCCGACAACACAACACACTCGCAGGGAAAGAGGGCAACGAGTGAGCGAGTCGGGAACTAACACACACACACACACACACACACCACACACACCTCACATCCAGAGGAAATCTCAACATTTCCTGTGCTGTTTTCCTCTCCTGTCTCCTGGTTCTTCCCCCCATGTGTCCCACATCTTTGCCAGTTCATTCTCCACCTCCCTTTTACTTTCCTACTTTACTTATTCCACATTTGTACATTTTGTGAAGCAATAGGAAGAAAAACGAAAAACGTTTGTGAAACCCCCTCTGTAAAAACTTCAGACTCTAATATGTCAACAAAATAAAACAAGAATTTTGAAAGGGGCTTTATCCATTGTTCAGATTTCAGTTCTGGAAATGTATGGAAATTACTATCTAACAAAGAGGTTTTCTTCAGACCGAGGGAACTTCATGAAAAACATCAACACCTCCGAAACCTAAACACGTGTTTTTCTCGAATCTAGACAAACTGCGGGGGTTTCTCAGGTTCACACACAAACACACACATGTACACACTAATGTATGCACACGCTCATTCATTAAGAGACTGCCACCTGCAGGCCTGAGGCAGGGCACACACACACATACGCTGCCTGAAGGTCAAGCCAAACCCACTCTCTAACACGTCAACTTTTTTGTACTGGTTTTAAAAACTCTAAGTCACAATTTGATATTGATTGTTGAAATTAAAGGGTTAAGGTAAAAAAAAACGAGCTGGAAAAATCTGAAATTTATTAGGAAAAAAACACAGGGCATCACAACGTCACAAAGTTGCAAGAAAGTTTTTTTGCGAGGAACAAACATTTTTATGATATTTGGCATTTGTATATTTCCTTTTTTTCTTGCCAATTTGCGACTTAAAGCAGAAGTAAGTGATATATTTGTGTTAATATAAGTCTTAAATAGTTCTATCTTCCGACAGCAATCACTTACATAGAGTGTTTGGTCTGAAACACGGGTCTCTCAGTCCCTCTGCTCTGCTCTGAGCCGAAGAGAAAACATTTATCGTATCCTACAGTTTTTATCCAATGAGGAGAGAGAACGGCATGCAGGGCTGTGTGTGCAGCCAAGGGACGCCGTGAATGTGGTGACGTAGGGACGAGGACTGTTATGGCGCGTTCAAGGAAACTCGTATTTTTCCGACCGTGAAGTGGTACCAGTTCGATCTGGTACGAGTTCACCGGTCGGAAGTTACGAGTGGCCGTTATAGTGACTTTCACCGGTAAAACAGGTCGGAAAAACACGAGTGGGTTGCCTGGAACGCTACAAAGTCGTATGTTGTGACTTGAAGCTGTAATTTACGATTTCAAAAGCCTGCCTGGAACGCAGCATTAGCGAAAACGACCGGACCACTTACTTCTGCTTTAATGTCAGAGGATGTCCATGTTTTTTTTCTGATAAATTTGTGACTTTAACTTGACAATTATGACTTTTAAACTCAAAAATCAATACTTACCAATGTGTATATTTATATATTGTATATATATAGTATATATATATATATATAAAGATAAATATCTGGCAACCCCGTCAATCAAGATGCACCAGCTCAGATTTCTATATTCTGCATTTTATTTGAACTCGATTTTAATTTGCGAAAGTGAAAGAATAAATACAGTTGTTTAGGATTGTGTGTGGTGTTTTTAATCATAATTTTAAAAAGAATAATAATTATTAATAATTAAAATATTTGTATCAGTCATTTTTTTTTTATCAATTACTTGACATTTCAGGCGACCCCATTTGAATCCCAGGCGACCCTACATGGGACCCGACCCCAAGGTTGAAAAACACTGATATATATAAAGATAAATCTACAGTGTGTATATATATACACATCAGGGATCAATAAAGTATCAATAAAGTATCTGATTCTTTGCGATAGTACAGAAACTACATGACGATCAGACGTGTGGGAATCCCAACTGAAGTTTTGAAGCGAAGGTTCAGTGAGTTTGTGTCGCGGTGCGTTTAATGGAAAACTGATTTTCTTCAGTTAATGTGCCTCAGGTTAAAAAACGAATCATCTGGATCATGAACGCAGCCACATGACAAACAACATCACTCCTGATGTTGTTTACAGCTGGGATGCTGGTTGTTAGCAGTGAGGAGAGGAAAACTTCACAACACTGGTTTTAGTAAACGTTTAATTTCTCTGCTGCCAAAATATGACGCAGCAGATTCAACTGAACGTAAAGACAAAAATGAACTGAAGAAGAAGAAATTCAAAACAAACAATTCAAACAAAGAATTAAAAATGAATCTTATGCGTGGATAGAGGTGATAACGATGGTGAGCTCTGGACTGAAACACATCCTGTAAATGTGCTGAGCTCAGAGCAGAAATGATGACGCAGCAGTTTTCAGAGCAGGGACAGTGTTTCAGCTTTAACCTGATTATCAGATCCGAGGAAACCTGAAGGCAACACTCAGCTGCTCAGTCACTGTGAATCAGTGTGTGTGTGTGTGCGTGTTACAAAAGGGGAACTGTTGTGCAGCAACATGAAGCATATTCTGTGTTTATCTGCTGTGGTTAAACGGCAGCAGGGATGACAAGGGATGAAATATCGGAGATGGACAAATAAGGGTGTGTGTGTGTGTGTGTGTGTGTGTGTGTGTGTGTGTGTGTGTGTGTGTGTGTGTGTGTGTGTGTGTGTGTGTGTGTGTGTGTGTGTGTGTGTGTGTGTGTGTGTGAGAGAGAGAGAGAGAGAGAGAGAGAGAGAGAGACAGAGAGAGAGAGGCCCCAGAAGATAAACTGTCCTGTTACGTACTATAAACACAGCAGCTCAGTCAAACACACTGAGTTCCACACATCTCAGAAGAACATGAAAATATTTCAGACCCTGAATGCATCTTAAAGGGATAGTTCAACATTTTTGGCAAATTGGCCCATTGCCATAATCCCTATAGTCATAGCAGTAGGTTCGTTACCTTTAATTGTTGGTGCAAGCTATTTTTAGAACGGCAGAGCAGAGCCGTGAGCTGCTCAGAGCTACGCTACGGAGGCTCATTATGGGATTTATTGGTTTCCCTCATCAAACTCATCAAATCCAACAACTCCAAAACGCTCTGGTGGACAAGTTGTGACCTGCACATTCACCACGCTATGAGATAATAACACAACGCTACCAGACAGAGTTGTTTTAGAGGGAAATTCATGCAAAACCGCTGATGCGCGTTGACTTCAGGGACAGTTTTTCATCAAGCAGTCTCTGTATTTCCCTCTAAAACAACTCTGTCTGGTAACGTTGTGTTATTATCTCATAGCGTGGTGAATGTGCAGCTCACAACTTGTCCACCAGAGTGTTGTGGAGTTGTTGGATTGTGTATTTGATGAGTTTGATGAGGGAAACCAAGAAATCCCATGAGCCTCCGTAGCGTAGCTCTGAGCAGCTCACGGCTCTGCTCCGCCGTTCTAAAAACAGCTTGCACCGACAATTAAAGGTAACAAACCTACTGCTATGACTATAGGGATTATGGCAATGGGCCAATTTGCCAAAATGTTGAACTATCCCTTTAAAGTGACATGGGCCACAATGAGAGGAGGGGGAGGAGTGGGGGATTCTCCATCATCACCACATCTCTTCTTTCCCCTCTCTCTCCCTCTCTCTGCCCCACCCCAAACAGACTGGCAGAGGATATCCAATAATAACCTCAGCTGTTAGAGAGTCACACTGTCACAGTCTGAAACACAGTTTGCTTTGTACAGTATGTGAACTTTAACTTCTAATCTTTATCTCTTCCTCTCTCTCCATCTATCCATCCCTACCTTCATAGATGACTTGGCAGTACGCATCGCTGATGTCGTCGTCCACCGTTTGCAGACGCTCTGCGCACAGGATGAACACACGCAGCATGGCTCACACACACACACACACACACTGCAGAGCTTTGTCAGATCCCCCCGGCAGACACCATGTGGTCCATATATGGGCGTCAGTGTGTCCAAGATATTATATACAAGATACTATATCCTTAAAATGAGCATTCGTCCTTTAACAGGAAGAGAGAGAAGAGAGAAGAGTGGACGAGAGGCACTGAGAATGAATTAAGGAGCAGAGAGTGACTGGTGGAGCTGCAGCTCTCAGCTGTTGCCCCCTCCTCCCTCCCCCCGACTCTCTCTCTCTCACACACACACACACACACACTCAGAGGGAAGCAAGGTGCACTGGCTGACTCATGCACAACACACACACACACACACACACACTGTCTCTTCAACCACAACTGGCTTAAAGGGCCAGCCCCCAAAAACACACACACATTGCTTCCAGGGCACACACATGCCTTCACACAATCAACAATGCAAACGCTGCCAACTTAAACCAGTGCACGTGGGGAGCTCGCTCTCTCTCTCTCTCTCTCTCTCTCTCTCTCTCTCTCTCTCTCTCTCTCTCTCTCTCTCTCTCTCTCTCTCTCTCTCTCTCTCTATCTCTCTCTCTCACACACACACACACACGCCCTAACAAAGGGTAAGAGTGTGTGTTGTGGAGAATGTGCCTGCTGATGCAGATTTGTGGGGACAGATAACGCAGCAGTGTGTCGTGTACATCCAGAGGGAAATATGAATGAATGAATGCATGAATCAGGTGTGGAGGGGGCGTGGCCACATGCATGGAAGCCCCGCCCCCCTCTCAGCTGCAGCCATTCTTCCTACGAATTCTTGTTGTGTTAAATTTGACCTACTTTTTTTTTTGTATATGTACATGTCATGTGTGTTTCCGTATACGTAGAAACTATACAACCTGGCCTCTGATTGGTTGGTTTTACAGGCCACACCCATTTCTGCTTCAAAACAGAGGTAGACAACATAAGTGCTTCTTTCTGTCAGGAGTTGCATTATTGTTTTTTGTTGTTGTTGTTTTGTTTTCTAAGATGGAGTATTAGGGCCACATTGACAAATAAAAAAATCACAAACTTAATGTTATGACTTTTTTCTCGTAGGAAATGTACGACGTTATTCTCGTAAATGTACGACGTTAATCTCGTAAATGTACGACTTTATTCTCGTAAATTTACGACTGTATTCTCATAATGTTATGACTTTTTTCTCGAAGGAAATGTACGACTTTATTCTCGTATTTTTATGACTTTATTCTCGAAGTCTGTGTTTTTTATTCTTTTCTCAATGTGGCCTAATACTCTGTTGTAGTTTTCTGTTTTCAATGAATGAAACAAATAAACTAAATTTCAGCGTCTTACTTAAGTTTAGGGCTGACCCAAACAATCGTAGCTTCGAAGCTTCGTTCGGTGCCATGGTAATCGCTCATGAAGTCCGTGATCGATTTTTTTTTCCTTTTTTCCTTTTTGACACCAGTTCTTATCGGCTACGATCGCTTCAATTTTGATCGATTTTATGTCCGTGAAGCTTCAATTATCAAAATATGATAATCGGGACAGCCCTAATTCAGTTCCATTCAAGTTCCCATTTACGATTGTAAGGAGGTTGTTGCTGTTGAACTCAAACTTGCACACATCCTGTGCAGAAACCAGACGAGATGACGAGTCCTATAGTGTGAGACAGTGATGTCATCTTAGCTGAGCCTCAGACTTTTACAGATCGGATAAAACCCGTCTGGGCACAGAGCTCTGATGTTAGCAGATGTGAAGACTTTTAGAGCAACACTATGTTATTGTTTTACCTTATGACAGTTGTGAAGGTTAAGATGTGACCTTCATGTGTTAAAAAACAGTTTTTCAACAGACAAGACAGTGAAGGAATTTAAATGGTTTTTAGACGACCCTTGACTCTGAGGTTCTTTCTGATGATTCACTTGACAGGAACTCTGCAACCAGAGCCGGCCCAAGGTATGAGCAAAATACGCAGCACCTGCTTATGGCCCTTTGACCACTAGGGGCCCTCCAAGAGCAATTTACAAAAGGTGAATGTGGCATCTGCATCCTGGCGTTGGTGTGGAATGAACTGAGGGATCGGTAATTCACAGTCATTAGCTAGTCATGCACGGTGGGCAGTAAGTGGAAACGACCACGGCGTCCCAACACCATGCAGTCCCCTTATCTGAGCCCATCAGTGTGAAGATACGCTATTTCTAAGTAGTCTAATTCTATACCTCTGGAAGGCATGGTGATGGTCGGGCCGGACCACTGACAAAACGATACTAAACATTACGCTGCTAAAAAAAAAAAAAAAGAAGCAAGTCCCATCTTCTTTCCGACATGACAGTGGGAAATGTATCTTCATTTCACCACTTTCGTCCACAGGGGCCGCCAAAATCCTAACTAAATGAAAAGTCTGTACAGGGGCTTTAAAAGCAGATACAATGTCTATTGGTTTATTTTGTTACTGTGAGTAGGTGCGATGATATTCACTATATCACTGTGAATATTAAGTGTAAATCCACGCCAGGCTGCTCTTGTAGCCAAATTTGCTTCATTGTCAGATTAAAAGCCAGAGATGGGTAAACACATGCCAGGCTGACAGTAGGGTGATGTAAACAACACTGCTGCAACTGTGCAGCTCTCTGAGGTTTCATGTCTTTACTTCTCTGTGTGGCCAGTAGGGGGAGTTTCTGACTTCTCCATATTTTTCTGCTTACAAGTTTACAAATCTGTTGTCTGCTTCCACTGTGGATTACAATCTAACTACACTAGAAAGTGTATCAGTAATGACAGATTAGAAAATGAAATCAGTTTATAGTAGGTGTGTGAGTAATTAATAATCAGTATTATTCGCAGTAATAGAGGGCCCCAAAATTAAAATTTTGCTTAAGGCTCTGCAACCATAAAGCAAAACAAACTATTCCTCCGCAGTCGGGCTTTAACATTTGGAGGAAAGGAATCTTAAAAGAAAAACAAGCTGGAAGTCACAAGCTCTGTGGAGGAACTCCTGACAAACACTAAAATGTGGAGGTGAAGATGCTTCATGTGACCTTCGTGTGTTAAAACCAGTTTTTCAAGAGAAGGCAGAGTGAAGGAATTTAAATGGTTTTTAAGGCAACGTTTGAGTCTAAGGTCAATTTCACGATTCACTGGACAAGAAAACTGCGACCTCTTCACTTCACCTGATCGCAGCTAAGTGAGTCGGTGAAAGGCGGAGAATGTGCTCTATTTATAGCATGACCCACTGGGCTTCGGTTGAGTCATCAACACATTTTGGGAGTGTGTGTGTGTGTGAGTGTTTATCAGGACACACGTTTCAAATAGCAGATTTACTAGTTTCTTACTGGTTTGTAAATACAAGGTTACTAGGGTTGGGTATGTTACTATATGGGGAAAAAAAGTTGCTGTAAAATAGAATATAGCCTACTAGTTATAATTGTAATGACAAAGATGTTTTTCCATTTAATTTGTTCATTGTTTTCTCTGGTTTTCTGCCACCGCACATTGAAGCACCATCAGGAGCCAGTTATTCTTTTCTTGGTGCAACAAAGTCGCATTGTAAAATTCATTCATGTTTTCTCTACTTTAAATGTCACATTGAAGCGTGCAGCTCACTTCCTTTTCGGGAATGACTAATCCGTCTTTATGTGATGTTTTGTTAGAAACTAATGCCACTCGCCTGCATCTTCCATCGCATCAATAAGAGGTTACTGATCCTCTCTAGGCTACTGTCATTGAATTTCCGATCAAATTATTCCAGAGTTGATGGAAGATGCCTGAAGGAACGGACCCAACCTGATACAGCACATATTAACAAAAGAAATAAAATGTGTTAATACAAAGAGATTTTATTCTTTTCAACAGGTTGTAATATAAAGTGTCTGATTGTCACAGAAACATAACATTCAAATAACCCTCACTACAGTCTAACCTAATCTAATGAGAACTAAATCTGGTGGAGATGCACGGAAGCGTATTGCATTCACTTGAATAAAAAAAAAATCTTATTTTTTGTTCTGTTTTTTGAGGTAATTTTTTCCCCTGTTTTTATGAGCATTTTTTTCTGTTTTTCATGCTAATTTTTTTCTCTGAGATACTTTGAAATCTCGCGAGAACATCCAACCTGCAAGACTCCCATCTATGGTGACTCCTGCTCCGCACATATGCCCCGTCTTCAACTTTCTATACCGTACCGGGTCAATTAAGGTGACCTCATGTGATATAGTTACACACAGGGTATGATACTCCTGTTATGTTTTAGACTTTATCCTTCTATTGTAAGCCTGTTGCTCAATGTAGCAGGGAAGGAGTAGACCATGGACTGTATATAAATGAGGAATAGACGAAAAACAGAAAAAAATTACTCAAAAGAACAAGGAAAACAATAGCCAGAAAAACAGGAAAAAAAGATAAGTCAGAAAAACAGGGGAAAAAATTACTCAAAAAAACAGGGAAAAAAATAGCCAGAAAAACAGGAAAAAAAATTACTCAGAAAAAACGGATTTTTTTTTATTTTCATTGATGTGAATGCAATACGCTTCCGTAGAAATGTGACCTCATCAACTCATCAATATTTAATTTAATCTAATCTTTATTTAAATCTCGAGGAGTCTTTGAGGGCAGACCTTCGTTTTCAATGACAGAGAAAAACTAAAAGGCACACTCACAGAAAAACGACAACAACAGCTGACCAACACCATTATAATGAGTTGCATTCAAACTGATCATGGTTCAATGGAGCGTTACGTAATCACTTGGACGAGTCGGGGAGTTTGTGTGTGACCAGTTTGGTAAATTGCTGAGGTAAAATGGGATGTGTGCTGTTAAAACTGTACCAGTGAATATCTCTCCTGATGGGTCCATCCCACCTCCTCATACAGAGCACAGTGATACTGATGAAAATGCAGCTGAAAAAACTCCTGAAAACCAGCAACAGATTTTCCCTGTAGAGGTAGACAGACTTTCAAAGTGAGTCACCAAGGGTCTATGTCACAGTCGTGTTCAGGGAGGTGCTGCTCAAGAGGCGCAGGGTGCTGTCAGCTGACAGGCCTTGTTGTACCAGTTCCTCTTTCAGCTGGAGAAGGGGAAAAAATGAGATTGTGATTGATTGTGGTTGTCTGAGTATAACGGACATGGAAAGAACTGGCAACATCACTGTTATCGCTGCATGGTGCTTATGGAGGCAGACATTACTTTGAAATATTACACATTAGCCTCTAGTCTAGTCAAAACATAGTATGTTCCATATGTTGCACAGCTAGTTGCAGCAGGTACAGCTATCTAACAATATTAGATGAGAAGAAACTCACTTGTTGTATGACAGTGTTCCTGATGTCGTCATCAGATAGTGGAACTGAAGAGGTGATCCTTATTCTCAGACCCAAGACAACTAGATGAACAATGACTCAGCATTATACAGAAGGCCAGTGTGTCACAATGTGGTTTTCTTTTATATACTGAACATCCATCAACACATGACTGAGTAGGATTTGATACTCACTCTGATCTGTGCTGTTTACAGGGGCAGAGCCAGTTGCTGTGGCCGGGGGAGTGGTTGTAGCTGGTGTGGGTGTAGTTGCAGTTGTTATTGGGGCTGTGAACAGGAATCAAAGTCAAACATTGATCCTTAACATCATCAAAGCTTTGGATTGAGATGAGTCATGATAAAGACAAGTCAAGACTGGACTGACCCTCTCCAACTGTCACAACGACACATCGAAGCTCCGAGTGATACGTCCTGTTGTCTGTCCTGAGGGAACAAACCAACACAGGAACTTTGTAACTGTTTTTCATAATCAACAGAATTAGTTAAGATAGATTTTTAGTCTACAGTGTTTCTATTTATTGGACAAGAGACTGACGTGTTGGATGACTGGATGACAAAGCAGACAGGATGGCTCTCTCCGTCCTCGCCTTGGAAAGGTGTCCAACTCAGGGCGTACTCTCCTACCGTATTTGTGTTCTCTCTTTGTATCTCGATCATGTTGGATGGCCCGCTGAACAGCAGCTCTGTGATACTTTTAAAAAGGACAGAGAGGGCAAGGTTCTGTTAGCTAACTTAACTCAACAAATGGTGGAGCGCAGGTTTTTCCTGATCAAGTGAAGAGTTGGAAGTCTTGTTTTCTTGTCAAAGAGGGCAGGGGTATTTCCCAAAATCTGAGCTTGTTATGCTAAAACTGAAACAGCAAGGTACAAGCCCAACAGACGTTGACACACAATGCATTGTAGAAAGTCTTCCATGTATGTCTTTTGGCCCTGAATGCATCTGTAGCTGTTAATATTCAACTTACTGTTCCTACAACCACTGGTTTTCTTTTGACTTACGAAGAGGAACTTGCCCCGGCCCTGATGATGATATAAACACCAACACCAACAGGGGCGTACAGCTGAGCTCCGTGAGCTGGGGTTGGAGACAGGAACCGGGGCAGATAGACTCCATCTGTGCAGGACGGTGCCGCTGGATCCACTGGAACAACAAAGAAAATGTAAACGTCCATGAGAATGGTGTTTGTACCATGGACGCATTAGGGGAGGAAGTTTCTAATGCTGTTCAACCATCTAATAGTCAGGAGTTAATATTAGGGTTACATTCCCCAACTGGACAGCGAGTAAAAGACTGAAGTTTGACGGTACACTCACATTTCCAGTAAGTAAAAACCTCTTAGACATAAAGTTGCCAATGTAGCAAAAGCAAAAATCCAGGCTGTGAAAACATGAGCTCTTACCCCGTAAAACAAACTGGACAGGTATCTTGCTGATAGCATCATTTGTAGTTTTCACCTCCTGTGAACCATTAGTCTGAGTCAGGGTGATGTTCTGTCTGGGGAAGTCCTCCATCACCAGCTGGACGGCGTACGGACCTTCATCTGAGCTGATGGTGGGGCTGAATGACAGCGTACACGACTGCAAAAGGATTTTTTTTTAAAACACAGTATGTGTACATGAGCAAACATTTTCTCCCAGGCGATAAAATGCAAGATGGTACAGTTAATTTGGAATGAAACGTATTCAAGTCCTTCTGCCACTACACTATAAGGCTGGTTACTCACTGACGAGAGGTTGAGGACAGTCGGTGGTGTGCAGGGGTTACATTCAAACAGTTGTGTGCTTCCATATCTGCATCTGACCTCGTCTCCATCAGGGTCAAACGCCAACAGGTTGAAATCTCTCTGACAGTTTGAAGGAACTCTGAGAGGAACACAGGAACGCATATGTAACCCTCTTCATTACTCCCCATGTAAAGCACAAGTCCATAGAAATTGTTTAAATATGGATGTATGATTACTGACAAACAGGGAGGAGGCTTACCTCACAGCAGGTATGATGGTAGTCTGTGGTGATGTGTTGGCTTTGCTGGTGTCTGACCGGTTTCTCAGTTCAACCGTAGTCAAAGCTCTCCATGATGTGATGTTATTTTTGATGTCATCGATCCAGTTACCACTGTCCACACTTTGGTCAAAGGTCACAGATCACATTAGTTATACTTGTTCTGTTCTGCAGCACTGATCATTGGCATTAATCATCCGGATATGTCAAGCACGGTGGGTTTCATTTAATTTAGAACATTTTCAATTTTGATATTCAAAGTTAAATTTTAAAATGACTCTATTTTCACCCCTATGACACAATAGATGGAAAGAATTAGTAAATTTTGCAGATTCATGACGTACTTACCTGAGCTGAAAAGGAGCGTTGCTGGGGACCAGCCGAGTGGACTTTGTCTCAGTCTGGCACCACTCGCCATTAGTGTTTTCCATGTCAACAGTAGTCACTATCAAACTCTCAGTCCCACAACCGCCACTGTGGCAACTCCAAGTTAGTCTTTGACAACTATGAAAGTTTGACTTGTAGCGAACCACCACCTGTAGTAAAACAGTGAAGACATGCTAAATAATGAAGTTCCTCTGATAGAGGCATTTTGCTTTTGTTTGTGATCCTCTCGATATTCAAGACCTCCATTAATCAAATGATTCTATGTTCTCCTTTTTTTGCTACTTTTATTGTTTTGTTCATTATCTTTACATTTATCTTCCATTGTTCTTTTTCTGAGGACTTGAATTGAAATGAATTTCTTTCCAACATGTAAGTACAATAAGGCACAAGTTTGTATGTTGAATGTTATGAAATAACATAAGCAAGTCATGTAACAAAAATCCAAGATTGTCAAAACATAATCAATTCATTTGTTGTACATATTCGAAAATGTATGATGTCATTGATCCAGTTACCAACCCCACCCCAACCCTTTTCCATCAATCATTAATAAATCATTTATCCAGCTTCCTTAAAGACAGAAACATCAAAGTTAGACTTACATTCATGTACATTCACTCATCCAATTAACATAGCAAAAATCATTTGTGGCTACTTTATGATATATATATATATATATATATATATATATTAGGGATGTCATGATTACTTGTTTTCACAATTAATCGTGGTATTAAACGCCACAATTATTTAATCGTAAAGATTCCCAAAAACCGTTACTTTCACAAAAATTTGATGTTGGAACCTTATTGGCAGATGTGCACAAAAATAATGATAAATGCACAGATATTGGTCCATTTAACTAACGTAACATTGAATTGGTAGGAATTTAAATGTTAGCGTCTCATTTTTAATTAAAAAAAAAAAGCAAAACAAAAAACGATTATAATAAATGCAAACATTTGGTATAGATAACAATTCATGACCTGAATATTTCAAACATTTCCCCTGGGGATTAAGAATTGGTCATATATTAATAGATACTTGAAACATTTTGTGTAAACAATGAGTAATGTAATTATATTTTGACTATATTTGATTTTACACATTCGTAGTGTTGTGAAATTAATTAATGCATAATAATCGTAGTACCGTGATTATTTCTCTGGCAATAATCGTACCAAGAAAATTTATAATCGTGACATCCCTAATATATATACACATTTGTGTGTAGATTCACCCTTCTATTATAAATATAATCATGTTTTTGTACTTTCTCTTAATGTTTGGTCATCACCTCAATTTATTATTCAAACTGTTTCATAGTTTCACACCACATACAGAAACACAAAAACTTTTCCTGGTAGTTCTCACTTTGACCTTCTTGAAATCAAACAATTCCCTTGAGTTATATTTTCTCTCTCTGTGACTGAACATGTCCTGAATATTTCCTGGTAGTTGATTTTTTAAACAATTTCTACTGTTTTATATTGTATTTGATCCATACATTTTAATAACTTTGACCATGAAAACAATAGGTGTGTGTATGATCCCTACAACCATTTCTTAGCATTAACAGAGATTGTAGACTTAAAATACAGCATTTACTGTACTTCCATACAACACTAACATTACCAAACTACTGTGAAATTAAATACAAATAACAATAACTGTTGATGAAACTGTTATTCTAATGCAACAAATAAAAATAAAAATAAAATAAAACAAAACAAAACAAAACATACCTCAACAGATCCATTTGGGTAAATGTTATTTGGGTGGTAGGTCATCACTGTCCCTAGAAAATGAGAAGCCTGGGTGCTGCCAACGAAAAGCAGCAGCAGCAGCACCAGAGAGAGCGACATGGTGAACGGATTAGTCTCTCTTCGCAAAGACAGCAGTTTAATACCAACGCTAACACCTACAAGAACAACCCCCCCCCCCCCCCCCCCCCCCCCCCACCCACCCCTGCTGCTTTTTGTCTCTAGCACTTAAGACGTCTTAGTTGCCAATCAAACAAGCAGACCTCATACCAGAGCCATTCTGGTATGAAGTAACGTCTTGTGTAATGGGTTAAAGGATTGTGATCAATGTCGACAGGTGTTAAAAAGGGGAGTAAAAAGAATGTTGTTGTCTGAAGCACTTGTCTGCTCTACAGAAATGAGATTCACTTCTAAACAGAAGGCAGAAATCATCTGTCTTATCTCACTCTTTCATCAAGAACATCAATGTTTTCTTCTGAAAGCTGACACGGTGGTTTCTGAAGAATCCTATGAGTTTTTGTTTAAGTATTTATGTTCACCTGCCTGCCTCCAGCTCTCCCAGGGGCCACTGAGAGGCCACTTCAGAATTCCTCCTTCAGAAACCTCATAAAGCTGATTAAGAGTCAAGAGCAAGTGCAACATACACTACCGGTCATGAACGGTGCTTTTTGTGCTATATTTGTTTTGGCTAGGCTTCCTCATACGAAGTTGGGTTCTGCTTAGGTTCTGTGAGCTCTGTCAGAGAGGCCGACACTCTACATTCAAGTTCAGGCTTAAAAGGCTTCCTCTATGACAGAGCTTTTAGTTAGGGCTGGTTCAGGTAGCTCCGAACCATTGAATAGCTATGCTGCTATAGGTTTAGACTGCTGGGGGACACATCAGGTTACATGGAGCCCTCTCCTCTCCTCTCACACATTTTGAGCTGTCATTATCTTTATCTTTATCTATTGCACTTTGTAGTTTGGCCTTGGTGTCTCGCACTCTCTGTTTCCACAGATCCACTGGAGCTCCATCTCTCTGCACCAATTGCCACCTAGACACCCAAACTGTTGTTTAACCGACCTGCCTGCCATTACCATGAACCGGTCTGCCATCCAGTCCTCCCATTAAGTTGGCTTGCTCTCCCTGCCTTCCCTTTCATTTCCATGTTTTGCATATTCTGTGCTATAAACTGTTTTCTTGTCTGTATACAACATCTATTGCATGTCTGCCCGTCCTGGGTGAGGGATCCCTCCTCTGTTGCTCACCTTGAGGTTTCTCCAATTTTTCCCTGTTAAAAGGGTTTTTTTGGGGGGGGGTTTCCTCAGTCGATGTGAGGGTTAAGGATGTTGTTATGATGCCATGTAAAGCCCTTTAAGACAAACTGCTTGTAAAAATGGGCTATACAAATAAAATTGCCTTGCCCTGCCTTGTTTTAGACCTCCTTTGTCCCTATCATCCATCTGTTTCGTCAAGTGAATCAAGGTTTTAGGAACTGTCACGGTCATCATCTTCCTTCGCTGTACGTTTGCCAATTCCATCATCTTTCTTTCTTTCTTTCTTTCTTTCTTTCTTTCTTTCTTTCTTTCTTTCTTTCTTTCTTTCTGTCTTTCTTTCTTTCTTTCTTTCTTTCTTATTCTCTCCAGGTCTTTGACTGTGTTGTCTTTAAAACCAATCTCCAAAATCTGGGCTTGACTCAGTTCTAACCCTTGTTCCTGTACAGGTGGGAGCATCTCTGATGGCGTTTCTATTTCTGTCTCTGACTCAACAGTTTTTGCAGCAATGGCCTCTGCTGACACCTTGTTGTAAGTCTTTTCCACTGCACTTGCTGTGGCTTTTGCTTTTTGATAAGGATGAGTCTTTATACCCACCCTGACAGCTGCAGGTGATACCACCTTTTCCCTTTCGAATGCAGCAGAAGACGATTGAGTCCTACCTGAGGATGACATATTAGAGATCTTGTTTTGCTCTGTTGTGCGTTCTGACCAGAGGAGCAAGGGGTTTAAAGAGACAGCGAAGAGGAAACTGCAGACGTTTTACCTACACTGGCAGAGGATGGGGGTTAAGTGGGAGATTTGTTAGATTCAGATGAGTCCTTGGTCTTGATGTGTCTGAGCTTTGTCTTTCTTTTCTCCGCCTGGAAGAGGAGGAGGACCTCTGGTGGTCTTCTGTCCTGTACGTAATCACCAACTTCATCAACTGTGACAAAGTCCTCCAAGTTTGAATTTGGCTCATCAAAAAAAACATCAGTAAAGTCCTCTTGACCCTGGACAAAAGAAGGAATCAATCTCTGACACAACTAAATGACAATTTCACTTATTTGTTTATTGCAAACAGCTTTAGAAAAATACTGTCGAAAAAGAAAAAAATGCTTGAGCTAAATCTGGGAAACACCTATCATTGGTGGTAGAGGAACAGTTAATAAGTAAGTAAGTAAGACACAAATATAAAATGCTTCATTAAAAAAACACAGAGGTTGATTTTTTAAATACAACAGGTGACAACAAACATTGCTGGTAACATAGGATACACTAGTTATAATTTTAAATTCATAGATATTTTTCCGCCTAAATTGGTTACTTCTTTGTTTTCTCTGGTTTTCCATCAGGAACTAGTAATTATTTTCTTAGAGCAACAAAGTCATTCATTCATGTTTTCTAAACTTGTGTCACATTGAAGCGTCAGTTCCTTTCCATGGAGCGACTAATCCACCTTCATATAATGTTTTGTTGGAAATGACACCCACCTGCATCTTCCATCACATCAATTAGAGGTTACTGTTCCTCTCCGGAGAGGGTGCTGTAGTTGAATTTCCAATCCGTGTTTTTTAAAATGACTTTACCACCAAATCAAATTTTACAATAAGGAATTCTATCATAATTTAATTTAAAGGAAAATGTGTGGATGAAATAATCAACAGTTTGATATCAGATGGTAAACAGAGCTTGGGTGCTTAAAGCTAGAAAATACACATCAATAAGAAATGGAGGAAAAATCTCTCCTTATAAAGGTTCTGCTGCCCCTTAACATCTTGTAATTTAGGGGCCTTTCCTGCGTGTCATTCCCCCTCTCTCTGCCTCCCCATTTCCTGTCTATCTCTACTGTCATCACTATCAAATAAAAAAGCAAAAAGCCGAAAAAATATACTTAAAAAAAAAAAAAAACATCTTGTAATTTACTTCCCTGTAGGGGCAGCAGCAGGTTACTGTCTCTAGCAGCTGGCTCAACGCCACATCTGCCATTTTTGTCATTTTTGTTGGCTTGGCGATGTCCATCTCCTGTCTTGTCTCATCAAGCCAATGTGGCAAGCAGCATTGTTTGGATGGTTGTGCATGTTCTTTGGAAATAACGCTGAGGTTTTTTTAGATTTGATTAGTGCTTGAAATGAAGCTGGATCTTGAATCACCTCATCAACATGAAAATTTAATTTAATTTGATCTTTATATAAATCACCTTCATTTTCAATGACATCGAGAGCACAGAGAAAAACGTAAAGACGAATGAAGCACACTCAGAAAAATGACAACAAAAAACTTATCAGCTAACCCTAAACCGAACTATTAAATTGAGTTGCATTCAAAGTGATCATAGTGTATTGAGTTTAAGTCTAAGTTGTAAATTGTTCCAGGTTGATGCAGCAGATAAACTAAGAGCATTTGGTGTTTGTCTGGGGGAAATGGTTTGGTAGAACAGGTTGGGTAGTTTCTGTGTGACCAGTTAGGTTGAGTGATGTGCCCTGGTAAAACTGTACTGGTAGATGGACTTTCAAAGTGAGTTAGCAGGGGTCTATGTCACAGTCGTGTTCAGGGAGGTGCTGCTCAAGAGGCGCAGGGTGCTGTCAGCTGACAGGCCTTGTTGTACCAGTTCCTCTTTCAGCTGGAGAAGGAAATAAAAATCAGAATGTGATTGATTAATGTCTACCGAGCTATGATGGGTATGGAAAGAACTGGTAACAAGACCGTTATCTTCTAAATAATCAGAGGTATTCATAGAGGTGGAGGCAGACAGTACTTGAATTTGACTACATCACACTTTTTAATCAACAAGCTGTGTTATTTTTTCATATATTGCAGAGCTAGCAGGTACAGCTACTGAATAATATTACATGAGAAAAAACTCACTTGTTGTATGACAGTGTTCCTGATGTCGTCATCAGATAGTGGAACTGAAGAGGTGATCCTTATTCTCAGACCCAAGACAACTAGATGAACAATGACTCAGCATTATACAGCAGGCCAGTGTGTCACAATGTGGTTTTCATACTGAACATCCATCAACACATGACTGTGTAGGATTTGATACTCACTCTGATCTGTGCTGTTTACAGGGGCAGAACCAGTTGTTGTGGCCGGGGGAGTGGTTGTAGTTGATGTGGTTGGAGTGGTTGTGGTTGGTGTGGGTGTAGTTGTAGTTGTAGTTGTAGTTGTAGTTGGTGTGGGTGTAGTTGTAGTGGTTGTAGTTGTAGTTGGTGTGGGTGTAGTTGTAGTTGGAATGGTTGTGGTTGTAGTTGGAGTGGTTGTGGTTGTAGTTGGAGTGGTTGTAGTTGTGGTTGTAGTTGGTGTGGGTGTAGTTGTAGTGATAGTAGTTGTAGTTGGAATGGCTGTAGTTGTAGTTGGAATGGTTGTGGTTGTAGTTGGAGTGGTTGTAGTTGTGGTTGTAGTTGGAGTTGGAGTGGTTGTAGTTGTAGTTGGAGTGGTTGTGGTTGTAGTTGTAGTTGGAATGGTTGTGGTTGTAGTTGGAGTGGTTGTGGTTGTAGTTGGAGTGGTTGTAGTTGTAGTTGTAGTTGGTGTGGGTATAGTTGTAGTGATAGTAGTTGTAGTTGGAATGGCTGTAGTTGTAGTTGGAATGGTTGTGGTTGTAGTTGGAGTGGTTGTAGTTGTGGTTGTAGTTGGAGTTGGAGTGGTTGTAGTTGTAGTTGGAGTGGTTGTGGTTGTAGTTGTAGTTGGAATGGTTGTGGTTGTAGTTGGTGTGGTTGTAGTTGTAGTTGGAATGGTTGTGGTTGTAGTTGGTGTGGTTGTAGTTGGAGTTGGAGTGGTTGTAGTTGTGGTTGGAGTCGTAGTTGTGGGCGATGTGGTTGTGGTTGTAGTTGGTGTTGTTGTAGTTGTGGTTGTAGTTGGTGGAGTGGTTGTAGTTGTAGTTAGTGTAGTTGTAGTTGTAGCTGGTGTGGTTGTAGTTGCAATCGTAGTTGTGGTCGTTGTTGGGGCTGTGAACAGGAATCAAAGTCAAACATTGATCCTTAACATCATTAAAGCTGTGGATTGACAAGACAAGTCAAGACTAGACTGACCCTCTCCAACTGTCACAACGACACATCGAAGCTCCGAGTGATACGTCCTGTTGTCTGTCCTGAGGTAACAAACCAACACAGGAACTTAGTAACTGTTTTTCATAACATCAACAGAACTAGTTTAGATAGATTTTTAGTCTAGTTTAAGTGCCTCTACAGAGGTTTCTTTAGGCTTTAACTTATTGGACAAGAGACTGACATGTTGGATGACTGAATGACAAAGCAGACAGGATGGCTCTCTCCTTCCTCGTTTTGTAAAGGTGTCCAACTCAGGATGTACTCTCCTGCTGCAGGTGTGCTCTCGCTCATGTTGGACGGCCCACTGAACAGCAGCTCAGTGATACTTGGAAAAACAAGGAGAGCAAGATCTTGTTACCTAAGTCAACAAATGGTGCAGTGCAGGCTTTTCCTAAACAAGAGAATGTTTGATGACTCAGATTTCTTTGGAATCTTGTTTTCTTGTTAAAGAGGGCGGGGATATATTTGCTGTTGTTGCGTTTGTGGTCTAACAACATGGCAAAAATCTGAGCTTGTTACGCTACAACAAGCTCAACAACCTACCACCAACAGTTGTGACACACAATGCATTGTAGAAAGTCTTCCATGTTTTCTCTTGGTCCTGAAAGCGTCAACATTCATCAACATACTGTTTCTACAACTGCTGCTTTTCTTTTAACTTACTTGGAGGAGTTTGCCTGGGCCTTGATACTGATTTCCAGGGACTGACCCACAGGGGCGTACAGCTGAGTTCTGTGGGCTGGGGTTGGAGACAGGAACCTGGGCAGATAGTCTCCATCTTCGCAGGACGGTGCCGCTGGATCCACTGGAACAACACAGAAAACGTAGACCTCAGTGATGGCGGCAGAAATCTTCGTACCATGAACGCCTGAGGGGAGTAAGTTTCTAATGTTGTTCAACCATCTGACACACGCAGCTGTTAAATGATATGGGGCTCATTTTACTGGGTTTCCACAAGTTTTCTTTAGGGTACTTTGTCAGGCACAGTGATTATCGTTCGACAAGCACTTTGGTCACTGTTTTAGCACAAGAAGTTATAATAAGATCTCTGAGCAGCACAATGTCTTGATGGAAGATTCAACGCTAAAGGGAAGTGAAAAGCTAGTAAAAAAATAAAGTTTGACGGTACACTCACATTTCCAGTAAGTAAAAACCTCTTAAAGATAAAGTTGGCAAAGTAGCAAAAGCAAAAATCCAGGCTGTGAAAACATGAGCTCTTACCCCTTAAAACAAACTGGACAGGTATCTTGCTGATAGCATCATTTGTAGTTTTCACCTCCTGTGAACCATTAGTCTGAGTCAGGGTGATGTTCTGTCTGGGGAAGTCCTCCATCACCAGCTGGACGGCGTACGGACCTTCATCTGAGCTGATGGTGGGGCTGAATGACAACGTACACGACTACAAAAGGATTTTTAAAAAACACAGTTTGTGTACATGAGCAAACATTTTCTCCCAGGCGATAAAATGCAAGATGGTACAGTTAATTTGGAATGAAATGTATTCAAATCCTTCTGCCACTACACTATAAGGCTGGTTACTCACTGACGAGAGGTTGAGGACAGTCGGTGGTGTGCAGGGGTTACACTCAAACAGTTGTGTGCTTCCATATCTGCATCTGACCTCGTCTCCATCAGGGTCAAATGCCAACAGGTTGAAATCTCTCTGACAGTTTGAAGGAACTCTGAGAGGAACACAGGAATGTGTAACCCTCTTCATTACTCCCCATGTAAAGCACAAGTCCATAGAAATTGTTTAAATATGGATGTATGATTACTGACAAACAGGGAGGAGGCTTACCTCACAGCAGGTATGATGGTAGTCTGTGGTGATGTGTTGGCTTTGCTGGTGTCTGACCGGTTTCTCAGTTCAACCGTAGTCACAGCTCTCCATGATGTGATGTTATTTTTGATGTCATCGATCCAGTTACCACTGTCCACTCTTTGGTCAAAGGTCACAGATCACATCAGTTATACTTGTTCTGTTCCTGCAGCAGTGCAGCATTGATCATTGGCATTAATCATCTGGATGCTATATGTCAAGCGGGTTTTATTTAATTTAAAACATTTTCAATTTGGATATTCAATGTTAAATTTTAAAATGACTCTTTTTTCACCACTATGACACAATAGATGGAAAGAATTAGTAAATTTTGCAGATTCATGACGTACTTACCTGAGCTGAAAAGGAGCGTTGCTGGGGACCAGCCGAGTGGACTTTGTCTCAGTCTGGCACCACTCGCCATTAGTGTTTTCCATGTCAACAGTAGTCACTATCAAACTCTCAGTCCCACAAACGCCACTGTGGCAACTCCAAGTTAGTCTTTGACAACTATGAAAGTTTGACTTGTAGCGAACCACCACCTGTAGTAAAACAGACAAAAAAGACAAGCTAAAAAATAAATTTCCCCTGATAGAGGCATTTTGGTTTTGTTTGTGATCCTCTCGATATTCAAGACTTAGATTCCTACATTAATCAAATAATTATATGATCTCCTTTTTTTGTGCTTTTATTGTTTTGCTCATTATCTTTAGTCTTATAGTCAATTAATTTGTTGTACATATTCGTGAGTGAGAAGAAGCAGTGCTTATTTAATCCCGCCCCTTCTCCATAAATCATGTATCCAGCTTCCGTAAAGACAGACACATTCAAGTTAGACTTGCATTCATTTATCCATTTAACATGACTGAAATCATTCATGACTTCATGAGAGGTAAATGATAATATAATAAATATTGACATAGTATATAATAATAGGGAGCAATATTAGCCTCCTATATGGTCATATATATTTCTATATGTTTACATTCATACACTAGAACATATCTAGTGTTGCATTGTTTACAAAAGAAAAATATAAAGTCAAGTCAAGAAAATGTGAGCACTCAGTCCCATAAGACACCTTCATCGCTGTACCTCTTAAGAATTTGGTTTTTGCACTTTCTCCGCTCATCATTCAAACAGCACATACAGAAACAAAAAAACTTCCGGTAGTTCTCACTTTGGCCTTCTTGAAATCAAACTATCCCGTGAAGTTATATTTTCCCTCTCTGTGACTGAACATGCTCTAAATATGACGTTAGATATTGTATTATACGCATAAAATTTCAATAACATTGACTGTAAAAATAATAGATTTGTATGATCCCTAAACCAGCTCCGATAATTATCCTGACTGCTCTTTTTTTAATAAAGAGAGATTGTAGACTTTAAATACACAATCTACTGCACATCATCACAGAGATACTCTTATTACAAATTACAATAACTGTTGTTAAAATTGTTATTTTATTGCAACAAATCAAAAATAAAATAACAAGCATGATAGAACATACCTGGACAGATCCATCTGAGAAAGTGTTTTTTGGATGGTAGGTCATCACTGTCCCCAGAAAATGAGATGCCTGGGAGCTGCCAACGAAAAGCAGCAGCAGCAGGAGAGAGATCGACATGGTGAACGGATTAGTCTCTCTACATAAAGACAGCTGTTTAATACCAACACGTACAAGAACAATCTCTGGTTCCACCACCCACTGTTTTTGTGTCTAGCACTTTGTTGCCAATCAAACAACCAGAGCTGTTCTGGTATGAGGAAACGTCTTGTGTAATAGTTAAAAGATTGTGATCAATGGCGACAAAGGGGACTAAAAAGAATGTAGTTGTTTTAACCACTTGTCTGTTCCACAGAAATGAGATTCACTTGTAAATAGAGGGTAGAAACTATCCGTCTTATCTTACTCCTTCATCAAGAACATCAATGGTTTCTTCCAAAAACTGACTAGACAGTCTCTGTTGGGTGTGAAGCATACTATGACTCTTTGTTAAAGCGGTTATGTTCACCTGCCTGCCTCCAGCTCTGGCAGGGGCCACTGAGAGGCCTCTTCAGAGTTCCGCTTTCAGAAACCTAAAATCCTTATTACGAGTCAAGAGCAAGTGTAACATACAGTACAGGTCACGAATAGTGGCGGCTACATGGTTGTCTAGGTTTGTTGCTGAAAAATTACAGTTTGCTTCTTATGCGTTTTGTATTTGCTTTGACTGGTAACATCTTTTTTTCAAAATTAAAGCAGAAGTAAGCAGAATGTTTGAGTTAATATAAGTCTTAAATAGTTATATCTTCAGACAGCAATCACTTATATAGAGTGTTTGGTCTGAAACACGGGTCTGTCAGTCACTCTGCTCTGCTGTAAGCCAAGGAGTTTTACAACTTTCCTTGTATCCTACAACCTTTATCCAATGAGGAGAGAGAACGGCATAAAGGGGCGGTCCTCTCTGTGTGTGCAGCCAAGGGATGCGCGTGAATGTGGTGGCGTACGGACGAGGACGGGGACTGCTAACTCCATCGGCTGACAGGAAGTTGGCCAAAACAACCGGATCGCTTACTTCTGCTTTAATGCAACAATTCTTTGATGCTGCAAATGTTGTAAGTTTGGTCACTGATGCAGAGGATCAAGCCCATTGATGTCCTGAATGAACATGAAAAGTTGCCTTTAAGCATTGTCTTGTCTCAAATGTTATTTACTAAAGCTTCCTCACAGTCGGCTAACAAACAAAAAACAAAGAAACATTTTGTGTCTGACAGGTTGACTCGCGGGTGGATCCTTGGTTCTGTTTGCAGGTGTGTGCTGGTGAGTGACAGGTCATACATGCAGCAGTTTTCCTTCCTGTTCTCAAGTGATTTGGTGGTTTCACTCACCATCAAAGTTTCTGATCATCAATTGAATCAAGTATCTCAAACATTTCTTGTTTAGTAACGTCACTGTCAAGGTTGTTCAAAGGGTCGTCTTCTTTTACACCAGGGCTCTCTGTGTCTTTGGAGACTTTGCATGACTCTGTTGAAATCATTTCACCTTTGACCTCCTCAGATTTGTTCCCTGCTTGAATAACATCTTCTTCAGGCTGTTGTTTTACTGTAGAACTGTTACCTTCAACTGAGCGGCTGTCCTCTAAACCTGTTGTGGCTTGATTTTCAGTAGTGCTGTCGATGATTTGAAAGGAAACATCCATTTCCTTTTCATTGCTCCCCTCAAGGTAAGCTTTGCCTTCATTTCTGACACTGCTTAAGGCCTGTTTGTCCAAGGCTTCCTCAAACAAAGTTGGCTTCTGCTCAAGTTCTGTAAGCTGTGTTTCAGAGCTGCCTCCTTTGTTCCCATCATCCATCTGCTCATCCGTTTCGTCAAGTGAATAAAGGATTTGGTAATTGTCACTGTCATCATCCTCCTCCTCTGGATATTTGTCAACTCTATCATCTTTCTTTCTGTGCTTCTCTCCAGGTCTTTGACTGTGTTGTCTTTAAAATCAATCTCCAAAATCTGGGCTTGACTCAGTTCTAACCCTTGTTCCTGCGCAGGTGGATGCATCTCTGATGGCGTTTCTATTTCTGTCTCTGACTCAACAGTTTTTGCAGCAATGGCCTCTGCTGACACCTTGTGGTAAGTCTTTTCCACTGCACTTGCTGTGGCCCTTGCCTCTTGATGAAGATGACTCTCTTTAGACCTTGACAGCTGCGTGGGGGATAACACCTTTTCCCTTTCGCATGCAGCAGACAGCAGAAGACGATCGAGTCCTAATTGAGGATGACATATTAGATGCTTTGACTGGAGATCTTGTTTTGCTCTGTTGTGTCTTCTGACCAGAGGAAGGGGTTTCAAGAGACAGCGAGGAGGAAACTGCAGAGGTTTTACCTACACTGGCAGAGGATGGGGATTTAGTGGGAGATTTGGTAGATTCAGATGAGTCCTTGGCCTTTTTTTGATGTGTCTGAGCTTTGCCATTCTTTTCTCCCCCTGAACGACTGCCTGGGAGAGGAGGACCTCTGGTGGTCAGGGCTTCTGTCCTGCATGTCATCACCAACTTCTTCAACTGTGACATAGTCCTCCAAGTTGAAATTTTGCTCATCAAAAAAGCCATCTGTAAAGTCATCTTGACCCTGGACCGATAAAAAAGAAGGAATCACTCTCTGACACAACTAACTCATTAAGATATAATTGACAATTTGCCTTATTTCGTTATTGCAAACAGTTTTGAAAAATACTGGCAAAAAGGGGAAAAAAATCTTGAACTAAATCTGGGAAACGCCTATCATTGGTGGTAGAGGAACAGTTGATAAGACAAAAATACAAAATGCTTCATTAAAAAAGAAAACAGAGGTTGATTCTTAAAAAACAACAGGTGACAATTTGTGACAAGTGAAATTAAACAAAGACTGCAAGTCATGCTCAGGCAAAATGCAAGTCAACACTACAACAATAAATTCACCTGTAAGGTTTTCATATATATACACATACATATAGTATAGTGTATATATATGAACCTTTGCCACAATTGTTAGCGAAAAAAAAAAGAATCATTTAAATTCATAGATACTTTTCCACCTAAATTGGTTACTTCTTTGTTAGGGTCCGGGCAGCGCAGCTGACAGGACACTATTGTATTCCTAGGAATTCTTCTTCTTCTTCTTCTTCTTTCTTTCTTTCTTCTTCCAAGGAAGTCATACTTCCCATGGGCGAAAACTCACCAAACTTTGCACAAAGGTTCAGTCCCATGCCAGATTCACTCAACTCCAAGGACATGTGCCCCCCCCTCCAAGGGGGGGCACAATAAGCGTTTAAATTTAAAAACTTTAAAAATTCCTACCAAACCAACGGTAGATGCTACAGTGTTGAAACTTCACCACAATGTAGCCTCAATACTGCTGAAACTTTTGTCCACTTAAACTTATTACAAATTATGAAGTCCATCACTCTGTTTTTTTCAATAACTGTAAAACTTTTAAAATGTATCTCCTCCCACAATTTTTGCTCAATTGACACCAAACTTGCTACAGAGCATCTCCAGACCGTCCTCCACAAAACTTGTTTCTCGGATTTTTGATTAAGCAAAAATTGAGCCTACAGTGCATGAAAACGTTTGACTGCAAACAGTACTGTAAACATATACCATCAAATTCTTGATAAATACATTTTCAATCTTCCTGAAAAAAAATGACAATATTCTGGAGTCATGGTTGATGAAGTTTGGCAAATATCAGAATTTTAACTCAAAAACTGAATTTTTGAGAACATTTTGAATTCTGCTCTCATGGGAACAACTGCAGTCAATGTGAGAGTGGAATTTATAAACATCAGATTTTCTCTTATGAAGCAAAACACTTATCATTAAAAACAAATCACCAACATTTCCATGCTGTCAAGATGCAATTTATGTATTATCAGATTTTTGTTTAGATGACTGAATTATTGACATTTTGACCATTTCATCACAACAGCTGCCCGGGCACTGGCTCACCTGAGTGGATAAATGAAGCTACACAGCAGGTTTCACTACCAGCCAATTAGCTCAGTGAGTTAGGAGCTGGTTCTTGGTGTCAGAGATTGTGAGTTCGAGACCCAGCAAGGGTGATGATGATGATGATGATGACGGATCAAAATGTCACATGTCCTTAAGCTGTTTTGCTGTCTAAATGCAATTTATGTATTAACAGATTTTTGTTTAGATAATAGAATTTCTGACTTTCTGAAATCTGCGTTGACAACAGCTGCCTGGGCACTGGCTCACCTGAGTGGATAAATGAAGCTACACAGCAGGTCTAACTACCAGCCAATTAGCTCAGCGAGTTAGGAGCTGGTTCTTGGTGTCAGAGGTTGTGAGTTCGAGACCCAGCAAGGCTGATGGTGATGATGACAGATCAAAATGTCAGTTGACCTCAATATGAAACACAAGACAATTGTCCTAATGGTGGCATCACAGCAAGCCTCTAAATTAAAAAAAAAACCAAATAGCTTGGACTGGTCCATGTGCGAAGGCTCTTAACATCTTAGACTCATAGTAGATGTTTGACAAATATCATTATTTTACCTCAAAAACTGATTTTTCTTTTTACTGTGGTTTCAAATCTGGGTGGTTGACGAATAACACAATTCTGACTGTCCGGGTGTCACATACTGATAAAAAATTATATTTTTTAAGAATATATATGTAAATGTTGTTCCTCTGACAAGATATAGTACAATAATACCAAAGTTGTTGGTGGTGTATTAAGATTTCTACTCAGAATTTTGATCCAAACATCAAAAATGTCATACGGTGTGACTGTCCGGCATATGTGTGACCTTAATAATAAGAGCATATTTCCAAATAAATTATAAATATTTGATAGTTGTACAATGCATATAAAATAATGAGGTGTTTTTAAAGCCCACAGAAAGATTTGATGTCTGTGCATAATGTCCAAACAAGTTTTGACCAAATACATTTTGTCCGCAAAATGGGCGTCATACGGTGTGACACTATTTTGTATATTTTGAATGGGCAATAATTTGGACATCTTAATGATAAAGAGGACCACACTCAACCAGGAAGTTACAGTAACATCTCTGGAGTGGTATGCCAGGTCAAGAGGTGAGTTCTGCCTTTTAGATTTTTATTTAAAAAGCAATATATCTGACATCATCAATAGTGGTCAATGTTTTGTGTCTTATGGTGTGACATTATTTGCATGAAAAATAATTATTTTTCACAAATATTACTTATTAATGCTTAAAAAGTATTGCTGCCATGTGGTGAATAACATGATAACTATAGGCTAGCTGTTTTTAGTTGGCTAATATATTAACTTAACTGAGCAGAATGTCATGTGGTGTGACACTTTGTCATAACGGTGTGACGGTTTTTCTAAGTCACACCATATGACATATCTGTCACACCATATGACATTCACTTTATTTTGCATTAATATTAATATAAATAAATATACAAAACACACAAATTTAAGAAGTTTGATGTTAGATGTTTTTATCTATACAAATAATATTTCATATTCCAATTTTATATTTCATGTAACCATATTTTACCATTTGCCATGCTGTGCATATTAACAGATCCTATTTAAAAATAAATTTAAGGAGACTGGTGAAATGACATATGGAAAGAATCGTCTCTGTCAGGAGTCGAAGTGGCAATCAGGGCTTCAGTCGTATGCCAACATGGGACATATTGTCTAACGACTTGACCACTGAGCACCCCCGACTGGGAAATAATGTTAAATGTTTGATGTTTTTTTCAAAACTGTGTTGATAATTTTTTGTCCTAATGTAGAAATGTTAACATTTCATCATAAAATATTCACATTAACTCATAAGTAGATTTTAAATGCTAATTCATGCTGAGTACACAATGTAATGTATTGTGTCTATATTGGACCATGGTTTTGTGGATAATGTTATTGTTCTAAGACTTTAGTTCAGCAATTGGAATTCCCGTGTAACCTGTGCCCAAAATCAGTTTTTTATTACAAGATATGTCCTCAATTGTTTTTGTTTGAATGTCAAATACATAAAATACACTTTTTTGCATTTTTGGTGCAGTTTGTCATGTGGTGTGACACTCATGTCATTTGGTGTGACGCTCACAATTGTGACAATAAAACAGCTTTGTTAGTGATAAATTGTGAAAATATCCATAGACCACAAGGAAAATAGAACTACCAAGAGTCTCAAGCATTGTGTTAGAGTTATAACAAGGTTTAACAGAATTATTCTAAAATATCTTGAAAGATTGAGGAGCGATGTCATCCTTTGTATGATAACTTTGAAAAATAATCCAAAATATAATATATTTTCACAAGGAAATGTTAAATATCAAATCAGTCATGATTAAAATGTATGATGCAGTCAGTTAGAAAAGAAAAAAGTACCCCATTTTCATTTTATATAACATAGCTTTCATGTCACACCGTATGACAATTTAAGGCACTAATACAGCAAATTGATGAAAAAATGCTAATTTTGATGCAAAATCTTCAAGAAAACATATATATGTGTAAAGTTAAGAGTCACGACAACACAAAAAAGTAATTTTCAGGGATAATATTTGAAGTTTTAAAAAAAATCTTTTTTTCGGCTTATATGTCAACCACCCATCTGCCTACACGACAGTGAATGGCTTACTCAATTTGTGAAGCCACTGTTGATCTGCCACTTGTCAATTAGCTCAGTGCGATAGACAATGGTCTTTGGTTCCCGAGGTTGTGGGTTCAATCCTCAACTGATGCAAATTGAACATTATAAGGTCAACTGTCTTGTCTTCCTATTCTCCTGTTTGTTGCTCAGAATTGCCTAAATTTGCCCAAAAGTAGCCCGGACCCGACCCATCGCTGCGCAGCAGCTATAATTTTCTCTGGTTTTCCATCAGGAACCAGTAATTATTTTCTTAGTGCAACAAAGTCATTCATTCATGTTTTCTAAACTTTAAGTGTCACATTGAAGCATCAGTTCCTTTCAATGACAGAAATGACACCCACCTGCATCTTCCATCACATCAATTAGCAGTTACTGATCCTCTTCAGAAGGGGTGCTGTAATTGAATTTTCAATTGCCCCAGAGCTGATAAAAGAAGCCTGAAGGAACCAACACAACCTACACTGGACACCGGTTCTCTATACAAGAGCTGCAGTGTTTTTTAAAATGACGTTACCATCAAATCAAATTGAAATTTTACAATAAGGAATCCTATCATAATTTAATCTAAAGGAAAATGTGTGGATGAAATAATCAACAGTTTGATGTCAGATGGTAAACAGAGCTTGGGTGCTTATATGCCTAGAAAATACACATAAATAAGAAATGGAGGAGAAATCTCTCCTTATAAAGGCTCTGCTGCCTCTAAGCACCTTGTAATTTACTGCCCTCTAGGGGCAGCAGCACGTTAGTGTCTTTAGCAGCTGGCTCAACGCCACATCTGCCATTTCTGTCATTTTTGTTGGCTTGGTGATGTCCATCTCCTGTCTTTTCTCATCAAGACAATGTGGCAAGCAGCATTTGGAGTTAAAGTTGAAGCAGTTTGGATGGTTGTTCATGTTCTTTGGAAATAACCCTGAGGTTTTTGAGATTTGATTAGTGCTTGAAATGAAGCTGGGTCTTGAATCACCTCATGAACATGAACATTTCATTTAATTTGATCTTTATATAAATCACCTTCATTTGCAATGATATCAAGAGTACAGAGAAAAACGTAAAGACGAATGAAGCACACTCAGAAAAATGACAACAAAAAACATATCAGCTGACCAAATAGTTTTAAGCTGGCCCAAGGCCACCTGTGTATTCCAGTTTCCAGGTTGATGCAGCGGGGAAACTAAGAGCAGATTTACCATATTTGGCGTTTGTCTGGGGAAAATGGTTTGGTAGAAAAGGTTGGGTAGTTTCTGTGTGACCAGTTAGGTTGAGTGATGTGCCCTGGTAAAACTGTACTGGTAGATAGACTTTCAAAGTGAGTTAGCAGGGGTCTATGTCACAGTCGTGTTCAGGGAGGTGCTGCTCAAGAGGCGCAGGGTGCTGCCAGCTGACAGGCCTTGTTGTACCAGTTCCTCTTTCAGCTGGAGAAGGAAATAAAAATCTGAATGTGATCGATTGTAGTTTACTGAGATATGATGGGTATGGAAAGAACTGGTAACAAGACAGTTTTCTTCTGAATCATCAGAGGTATTCAAAGAGGTGGAGGCAGACAGTACTTGAATTTGACTACACACTACATTTTTTTAAATAAAAAAACTGTTATTTTTCATATATTGCAGAGCTAGCAGGTACAGCTACTAAATAATATTACATGAGAAGAAACTCACTTGTTGTACAACAATGTTGATGTCGTCATCAGATAGTGGAACTGAAGAGGTGATCCTTATTCTCAGACCCAAGACAACTATGAACAATGACTCAGCATTATACAGCAGGCCGTGTGTCACAATGTTGTTTTCATTTATATACTGAACATAACATCAACACATGACTGTGTAGAATACTCACTCTGATCTGTGCTGTTTACAGGGGCAGAACCAGTTGTTGTGGCCGGGGGAGTGGTTGTAGTTGATGTGGTTGTACTTGTGGTTGTAGTTGGAGTGGTTGTGGTAGTGGTTGGAGTTGTGGTTGGTGTGGTTGTAGTAGTTGGAGTGGCTGTGGTTGTAGTTGAAGTTGGAGTTGTTGTTGTGGGTGGTGTGGTTGTGGTTGTAGTTGGTGTGGTTGTAGTTGTAGTTGGTGTGGTTGTGGTTGTAGTCAGTGGAGTGGTTGTAGTTGTAGTTAGTGTAGTTGTAGTTGTAGTTGTAGCTGGTGTGGTTGTAGTTGCAGTTGTAGTTGTGGTCGTTATTGGGGCTGTGAACAGGAATCAAAGTTAAACATTGATCCTAAACATCATTAAAGCTGTGGATTGAGATGAGTCATGATAAAGACAAGTCAAGACTGGACTGACCCTCTCCAACTGTCACAACGACACATCGAAGCTCCGAGTGATACTTCCTGTTGTCTGTCCTGAGGTAACAAACCAACACAGGAACTTAGTTAGTAACTGTTTTTCATAACATCAACAGAAATTAAGCGTAGCGTTAGTTCTGGCAGGCCATGACGTCAAGCTCTTAATCAGCACAGCGTAACTGTCATCACCTGTGCAAATCAGCTGATGGCTCAGCTGACTCCCTGTGGCTGCTTCCTATTGGGGAACTGCATTCAGAGCGCGCTATTTAAACTGCTCTAGTCCGACGTCACCTCCCTTGCTGCTGCTTCCTCTGCCGGCTTTTTTGCAACCCACCTCCACCCCAGCTCCTCCTGTCATTGTATTCATGTTGGTTGCTCTGCTCTGTCTGGGTTTTCTTTGCTGCTGCACTCCCTGCTTATGCCGTTCATGATGGCTCGTGAAGGGCAGGGAGGTGCTCTTCCTGCCTCAGGCTTTCCACGCAAGCGCGTGGAAGAGCAGGGGGTCCCAGAACAGTACCATACCGCCAAATTAAACTGTGCAAGTAAATAAATATTATTTTGACATAGTGGTCCTGACAGAACTACTTTAGATAGATTGATAGTCTCGTATAAGTGTCTCTGCATAGGTTCCTTTAGGGTTTAACTTATTGAACAAGAGACTGACATGTTGGATGACTGGATGACAAAGCAGACAGGATGGCTCTCTCCTTCCTCGTCTTGTAAAGGTGTCCAACTCAGGATGTACTCTCCTGCTGCAGGTGTGCTCTCGCTCATGTTGGATGGCCCACTGAACAGCAGCTCAGTGATACTTGGAAAAAAACAAAACAAAGAGGGCAAGATCTTGTTATATTAGTCAACAAATGGTGCAGTGCAGGTTTTTCCTAAACAAGAGAATGTTTGATGACTCAGATGTCTTTGGAATCATGTTTTCTCGAGGGTGGGGATGTGGAATTTGTGGTCTAAAAACATCGCGAGAATCTGAGCTTGTTACGCTACAACTGAAATAACAAGGGACAAGACCAACAGACATTGACATACAATGCATTGTAGAAAGTCTTCCATGTTTTCTCCTGGCTCTGAAAGCATCTGCTGCCATATTCAAAGTACCATTTCTACAACTGCTGCTTTTCTTTTAACTTACTTGGAGGAGTTTGCCTGGGCCTTGATACTGATTTCCAGGGACTGACCCACAGGGGCGTACAGCTGAGTTCTGTGGGCTGGGGTTGGAGACAGGAACCGGGGCAGATAGTCTCCATCTTCGCAGGACGGTGCCGCTGGATCCACTGGAACAACACAGAAAACGTAGACCTCCATGAGGGCGGCAGAAATCTTTGTACCATGAACATCTAAGGGGAGTAAGTTTCTAATGTTGTTCAACCATCTGACACACGCATCTGTTAAAGCAGAACTATGCAACTTGGCCGGAAATAGCTCGCTCCTTCGTTGGTTTCTCTTTTTTTCCCTCTCCGGGGCTCCCCCACAGTTCTGGGAGGCACATGTCACTGTCGTAAAAAAAAAAACTCGCCGCCCCACCTCCTCCACCCCCTCCCTACACGTGCTTGTGTTTACTGCTGAAGGTAGAGAGCGGTGTTTGCTAAGCACGGAGCTAATGCTAACACGGAGCTAACGCTAACAGGGAGCTAATGCTAACACGGAGCTAACGCTAATACGGCCACACACAGACAAAGACACAAAGACACAGACATACACACACACATGAATAAAGGTTCCAAAACGCGAAGGCGTGTGTGTGTGTGTCATGATGTATTACATTATCTTATAAAAGATCCATGGTGTGTGTGTGTGTGTGTCTGTTAGCATTAGCTCCGTGTTAGCCACAAGCCGAACTTCATCAGTACAAACATGTTTCCATGGTTTCCTCCGACTTTCCGAACTCAAACCAATCACGATTCATGACATGCATGACGTCATCTGCGTTCTTATCTCGTACTGCCGTAAGGCAGTTTCTCGCGATAGTTCTATCCATTGATGAGATTTACACCGAGACGGAGGACTGATCTTGCAAGTGCGGTTTTCAGCCAGTGGGGGGGGTGAGCGCATTGGCCTAGACCCCATTCACCTCATAATAGGTCACTCTACCATCACAGTGACTCTGAGCCACAATAATTACAGCCGAAATCCTGCATAGTTCTGCTTTAAAGGATTTTTACTGGATTTTCACAAGTTTTCTTTAGGGTACTTTGTCGGGCACAGCTGGGGGTAATTGACGTTCGACAATCACTTTGGTCACTGTTTTAGCACAATAAGTTATAATAAGGTCTCTGAGCAGCACAATGTCTTGATAGAAGATTCAACGCTATAGAAAAGTGAAAAGCTAGTAAAAAAAATAACGTTTGACAGTACACTCACATTTCCAGTAAGTAAAAACCTCTTAAAGATAAAGTTGGCAATGTAGAAATAGCAAAACTCCAGGCTGAATGAGCTCTTACCCCATAAAACAAACTGGACAGGTATTTTGCTGATAGCATCATTTGTTGTTTTCACCTCCTGTGAACCGTCAGTACGAGTCAGGGTGATGTTCTGTCTGGGGAAGTCCTCCATCACCAGCTGGACGGCGTACGGACCTTCATCTGAGCTGATCGTGGGGCTGAATGACAGCGTACACGACTGCAAAAGGATTTTATGTGTACAGTACATGAGCAAACATTTTCTCCCAGGCGATAAAATGCAAGATGGTACAGTTAATTTGGAATGAAATGTATTCAAATCCTTCTGCCACTACACTATACGGCTGGTTACTCACTGGCATGAGGCTGAGGACAGTCGGTGGTGTGCAGGGGTTACATTCAAACAGTTGTGTGTTTCCATATCTGCATCTGACCTCGTCTCCATCAGGGTCAAACGCCAACAGGTTGAAATCTCTCTGACAGTTTGAAGGAACTCTGAGAGGAACACCGGAACGCATGTGTAATCCTCTCATTATTCCCAATGTAAAGGGCAAACCCGCAGAAATTGTTTAAATATGGATGTATGATTACTGACAAACAGGGAGGAGGCTTACCTCACAGCAGGTATGATGGTAGTCTGTGGTGATGTGTTGGCTTTGCTGGTGTCTGACCGGTTTCTCAGTTCAACCGTAGTCACAGCTCTCCATGATGTGATGTTATTTTTGATGTCATCGATCCAGTTACCACTGTCCACACTTTGGTCAAAGGTCACAGATCACATCAGTTATACTTGTTCTGTTCCTGCAGCACTGATCATTGGCATTAATCATCTGGATGCTATATGTCAAGCGGGTTTTATTTCATTTAGAACATTTTCAATTTGGATATTCAATGTTAAATGTTAAAATTACTCTTTCTCGTTTTCCACCCTTATCACACAATAGATGGAAAGAATTAGGACATTTTGCAGATTCATGATGCACTTACCTGAGCTGAAAAGGAGCATTGCTGGGGACCAGCCAAGTGGACTTTGTCTCAGTCTGGCACCACTCGCCATTAGTGTTTTCCATGTCAACAATAGTCACCATCAAACTCTCAGTCCCAAAAACTGTTGTAGTTGGTGTGGTTGTGGTTGTAGTCGGTGGAGTGGTTGTAGTTGTGGCTGGAGTCGTAGTTGTAGTTGGTGTGGTTGTGGTTGTAGTTGTAGTTGGTGGAGGGGTTGTAGTTGTCGCTGGAATCGTAGTTGTAGTTGGTGTGGTTGTGGTTGTCGTCAGTGGAGTGGTTGTAGTTGTAGCTGGAGTCGTAGTTGTAGTCGGTGTGGTTGTGGTTGTAGTTGGTGTGGTTGTAGTCGGTGGAGTGGTTGTAGTTGTAGCTGGAGTTGTAGTTGGTGTGGTTGTAGTTGGTGTGGTTGTGGTTGTAGTCAGTGCAGTTGTGGTTGTAGTTGGTGTGGTTGTGGTTGTAGTTGGTGTGGTTGTGGTTGTAGTCGGTGCAGTTGTGGTTGTAGTTGGTGTGGTTGTGGTTGTAGTTGGTGTGGCTGTAGTTGGTGTGGTAGTGGTTGTAGTTGGTGTGGTTGTAGTCGGTGGAGTAGTCGTAGTTGTAGTTGGAGTCGTAGTTGTAGTTGGCGTGGTTGTGGTTGTAGTCAGTGGAGTGGTTGTAGTTGTAGCTGTAGTTGTAGTTGGTGTGGTTGTGGTTGTAGTCTGTAAAGTGGTTGTAGTTGTAGCTGGAGTCGTAGTTGTAGTTGGTGTGGTTGTTGTTGTAGTTGGTGTGGTTGTAGTTGTAGTTTGTGTGGTAGTGGTTGTAGTTGGTGTGGTTGTAGTCGGTGGAGTGGTTGTAGTTGTAGCTGTAGTTGTAGTTGGTGTGGTTGTGGTTGTAGTCGGTGAAGTGGTTGTAGTTGTAGCTGGAGTCGTAGTTGTAGTTGGTGTGGTTGTTGTTGTAGTTGGTGTGGTTGTGGTTGTAGTCAGTGAAGTGGTTGTAGTTGTAGCTGGAGTCGTAGTTGTAGTTGGTGTGGTTGTTGTTGTAGTTGGTATGGTTGTAGGTGTAGCTGGAGTCATAGTTGTTGTTGATGCGGCTGTAGTTGTAGTTGGTGTGGTTGTGGTTGTAGTTGGTGGAGTGGTTGTAGTTGTAGCTGGTGTTGTAGTTGGTGTGGCTGTAGTAGAAGTTGGCGTGTTTGTTGTTGGTGTGGTTGTGGTTGTAGTTGGTGTGGCTGTAGTTGTAGTTGTTGTGCCTGTAGTTGTAGTTGGTGTGGTTGTGGTTGTGGTTGTAGCTGGAGTCGTAGTTGTGGTTGTAGTTGGTGTGGTTGTGGTTGTAGTCGGTGGAGGGGTTGTAGTTGTAGCTGGAATCGTAGTTGTAGTTGGTGTGGTTGTGGTTGTCGTCGGTGGAGTGGTTGTAGTTGTAGCTGGAGTCGTAGTTGTAGTCGGTGTGGTTGTGGTTGTAGTTGGTGGAGTGTTTGTAGTTGTAGCTGGAGTTGTAGTTGGTGTGGTTGTAGTTGGTGTGGTTGTGGTTGTAGTTGGTGTGGTTGTAGTCGGTGCAGTTGTGGTTGTAGTTGGTGTGGTTGTGGTTGTAGTTGGTGTGGTTGTGGTTGTAGTCGGTGCAGTTGTGGTTGTAGTTGGTGTGGTTGTAGTTGGTGCGGCTGTAGTTGGTGTGGTTGTAGTTGTAGTTTGTGTGGTAGTGGTTGTAGTTGGTGTGGTTGTGGTTGTAGTCAGTGGAGTGGTTGTAGTTGTAGCTGTAGTTGGTGTGGTTGTAGTCGGTGAAGTGGTCGTAGTTGTAGCTGGAGTCGTAGTTGTAGTTGGTGTGGTTGTAGTTGCAGTTTGTGTGGTAGTGGTTGTAGTTGGTGTGGTTGTAGTCGGCGGAGTGGTTGTAGTTGTAGCTGGAGTTGTAGTTGTAGTTGGCGTGGTTGTGGTTGTGGTCAGTGGAGTGGTTGTAGTTGTAGCTGTAGTTGGTGTGGTTGTAGTCGGTGAAGTGGTCGTAGTTGTAGCTGGAGTCGTAGTTGTAGTTGGTGTGGTTGCAGTTGGTGTGGTTGTAGTTGCAGTTTGTGTGGTAGTGGTTGTAGTTGGTGTGGTTGTAGTCGGTGGAGTGGTTGTAGTTGTAGCTGGAGTTGTAGTTGGTGTGGTTGTGGTTGTAGTCGGTGAAGTGGTTGTAGTTGTAGCTGGAGTCGTAGTTGTAGTTGGTGTGGTTGTTGTTGTAGTTGGTGTGGTTGTGGTTGTAGTCAGTGAAGTGGTTGTAGTTGTAGCTGGAGTCGTAGTTGTAGTTGGTGTGGTTGTTGTTGTAGTTGGCGTGGTTGTAGTTGTAGTTGGTGTGGTTGTAGTTGTAGCTGGAGTTGTAGTTAATGTGGCTGTAGTTGTAGTCGGTGGAGTGGTTGTAGGTGTAGCTGGAGTCGTAGTTGTAGTTGATGTGGCTGTAGTTGTAGTTGGTGTTGTTGTAGTCGGTGGAGTGGTTGTAGTTGTAGCTGGAGTCGTAGTTGTAGTTGGTGTGGTTGCAGTTGGTGTGGTTGTAGTTGCAGTTTGTGTGGTAGTGGTTGTAGTTGGTGTGGTTGTAGTCGGTGGAGTGGTTGTAGTTGTAGCTGGAGTTGTAGTTGGCATGGTTGTGGTTGTGGTCAGTGGAGTGGTTGTAGTTGTAGCTGTAGTTGGTGTGGTTGTAGTCGGTGAAGTGGTCGTAGTTGTAGCTGGAGTCGTAGTTGTAGTTGGTGTGGTTGCAGTTGGTGTGGTTGTAGTTGCAGTTTGTGTGGTAGTGGTTGTAGTTGGTGTGGTTGTAGTCGGTGGAGTGGTTGTAGTTGTAGCTGGAGTTGTAGTTGTAATTGGTGTGGTTGTGGTTGTAGTCGGTGAAGTGGTTGTAGTTGTAGCTGGAGTCGTAGTTGTAGTTGGTGTGGTTGTGGTTGTAGTTGGTGGAGTGGTTGTAGTTGTTGCTGGAGTTGTAGTTGGTGTGGCTGTAGTAGAAGTTGCCGTGTTTGTAGTTGGTGTGGTTGTGGTTGTAGTTGGTGGAGTGGTTGTAGTTGGTGTGGCTGTAGTTGTAGTTGTTGTGGCTGTAGTTGTAGTTGGTGTGGTTGTAGTTGTAGCTGGAGTTGTAGTTGGTGTGGCTGTAGTTGTAGTTGGTGTGGTTGTTGTTGTAGTTGGTGTGGTTGTAGCTGGAGTCGTAGTTGTAGCTGGAGTTGTAGTTGGTGTGGTTGTGGTTGTAGTCGGTGGTGTGGTTGTGATTGTAGTTGGTGTGGTTGTAGTCGGTGGAGTGGTTGTAGTTGTAGCTGGAGTTGTAGTTGGAGTAGTTGTAGTTGGTGTGGTTGTAGTCGGGGGTGTGGTTGTGGTTGTAGTTGGTGTGGTTGTAGTCGGTGGAGTGTTTGCAGTTGTAGTTGGAGTAGTTGTAGTTGGTGTGGTTGTAGCTGTGGCTGGAGTCGTAGTTGTAGTTGGTGGGGTTGTGGTCGGTGGAGTGGTTGTAGTTGTAGCTGGAGTCGTAGTTGTAGTTGGTGTGGCTGTAGTTGTAGTTGGTGTGGTTGTAGTCGGTGAAGTGGTTGTAGTTGTAGCTGGAGGTGTAGTTGGTGTGGCTGTAGTAGAAGTTGGTATGGTTGTGGTTGTAGTTGGTGGAGTGGTTGTAGTTGGTGTGGCTGTAGTTGTAGTTGGTGTGGTTGTAGTTGTAGCTGGAGTCGTAGTTGAAGTTGTTGTGGTTGTAGTTGGTGTGGTTGTGGTTGTTGTCGGTGGAGTGGTTGTAGTTGTAGCTGGAGTTGAAGTTGCAGTTGGTGTGGCTGTAGTTGTAGTTGGTGTGGTTGTTGTTGTAGTCGGTGTGGCTATAGTTGTAGTTGGTGTAGTTGTAGCTGGAGTCGTAGTTGAAGTTAGTGTGGTTGTAGTTGGTGTGGTTGTGGTTGTAGTCGGTGGAGTGGTTGTATTTGTAGCTGGAGTTGTAGTTGTAGTTGGTGTGGTTGTTGTTGTAGTGGGTGTGGTTGTAGCTGGAGTCGTAGTTGTAGCTGGAGTTGTAGTTGGAGTAGGTGTGGTTGTTGGGGCTATAGTTGTAGTTGGTGTGGTTGTAGTTGTAGCTGGAGTAGTAGTTGGAGTGGTTGTAGTTGTAGTTGGTGTGGTTGTAGTCGGTGGAGTGGTTGTAGTTGTAGCTGGAGTCGTAGTTGAAGTTGGTGTGGTTGTGGTTGTAGTTGGTGGTGTGGTTGTAGTTGGTATGGTTGTGGTTGTAGTCGGTGGAGTGGTTGTAGTTGTAGCTGGAGTCGTAGTTGTAGTTGGTGTGGTTGTCGTTGTAGTTGGTGAAGTGGTTGTAGTTGTAGCTGGAGTTGTAGTTATAGTAGTTGTAGTTGGTGTTGTTGTAGTCGGTGGTGTGGCTGTGGTTGTAGTTGGTGTGGTTGCAGTTGGTGGATTGGTTGTAGTTGTAGCTGGAGTCGTAGTTGTAGTTGGTGTGGTTGTAGTTGTAGTTGGTGTGGTTGTAGTCGGTGAAGTGGTTGTAGTCGGTGGAGTGGTTATAGTTGTAGCTGCAGTTGTAGTTGTAGTTGGTGTGGCTGTAGTTGTAGTTGGTGTGGTTGTAGTCAGTGGAGTGGTTGTAGTTGTATCTGGAGTTGTAGTTGGTGTGGCTGTAGTTGTAGTTGGAGTGGTTGTAGTCAGTTGAGTGGTTGTAGTTGTAGCTGGAGTTGTAGTTGGTGTGGCTGTAGTTGTAGTTGGTGTGGTAGTAGTCAGTGAAGTGGTTGTAGTTGTAGCTGGAGTCATAGTTGTAGTTGGCGTGGTTGTTGTTGAAGTTGGTGTGGTTGTAGTCGGTGGAGTGGTTGTAGTTGTATCTGGAGTTGTAGTTGGTGTGGCTGTAGTTGTTGTTGGTGTGGTTGTAGTCAGTTGAGTGATTGTAGTTGTAGCTGGAGTCGTCACTATCAAACTCTCAGTCCCACAAACTCCACTGTGACAACTCCAAGATAGATTTTGACAACTATGAAAGTTTGACTTGTAGCGAACCACCACCTGTAGTAAAACAGTGAAGACATGCTAAAAAATGAATTTCCCCTGAGAGGCATTTTGCTTTTGTTTGTGATCCTCCCGATATTCAAGACTTAGATTCCTACATTAATCAAATGAATCTATGATCTCCTTTTTTATACTTTTATTGTGTCATGAAGTAACATCAGCAAGTCATAACAAAAATCCAAGATTGTCAAAACATAATCAATTAATTTGTTGTACATATTCAAAAAGGAGTGAGAAGAAGCAGGTCTTATTTAATCCCGGCCTTTCTCTATAAATCATTTATCCAGCTTCCGTAAAGACAGACACATTAAAGTTAGACTTACATTCATTTATCCATTTAACATGACTGAAATCATTTATGGCTATTATATACTTCATGAGAGATCTATATTTATGAACAATCAAAATTATTCAACTTCTATTCATCCTGCACCAGCTGGCACCTAGGAGAAGAGACACTTGCTGTATGGAGCAATATTAGCCTTCTATATGGTCATATATATTTCTATATGTTTACATTCATACACTAGAACATATCTAGTGTTGCATTGTTTACAAAAGAAAAATAGAAAGTCAAGTCAAGAAAATGTGAGCACTCAGTCCCATTTGACACCTTCATCGCTGTACCTCTTAAGAATTCGGTTTTTGCACTTTCTCCGCTCATCATTCAAACAGCACATACAGAAACACAAAAACTTCCGGTAGTTCTCACTTTGGCCTTCTTGAAATCAAACAATCCCCTGAAGTTATATTTCCCTCTCTGTGACTGAACATGTTCTAAATATGATGTTAGATATTGTATTATACGCATAAAATTTCAATAACATTGACTGTAAAAACAATAGATTTGTATGATCCCTAAACCAGCTCCAATAATTATCCTGACTGCTCTTTTTTAATAAAGAGAGATTGTAGACTTTAAATACACAATCTACTGCACATCATCACAGAGATACTCCTATTACAAATTACAATAACTGTTGTTAAAATTGTTATTTTATTGCAACAAATCAAAAATAAAATATAACATAATAGAACATACCTGGACAGATCCATCTGAGTAAGTGTTTTTTGGATAGTAGGTCATCACTGTCCCCAGAAAATGAGAAGCCTGGGAGCTGCCAACGAAATGCAGCAGCAGCAGGATCGAGAGCGACATGGTGAACGGAGTAGTCTCTCTACATAAAGACAGCAGTTTAATACCAACACGTACAAGAACAATCTCTGGTTCCACCACCCACTGTTTTTGTGTCCAGCACTTAGTTGCCAATCAAACAACCAGAGCTGTTCTGGTATGAGGAAATGTTTTGTGCAAAAAAAATATGATCAATGGCAACAAAGACTAAAAAGAATGTAGTTGTTGAAACCACTTGTGTTCCACAGATGTAATGTAGGACGCACCCACACTAGGCAATCGTACCGTACCCAAGCACGTTTGCCCCCTAAAGTCCGGATTCTATTGCTAGTGTGAGTGCAAGTGTTCCGTGCTTGAGTATGGTACACTTCCCTGGCCCGGCACGGTACGCTTGGCCAGGAATGCGCACAGTAAGGGCGCACTCACACTAGGGCCAGTTGATCCGTGCCGTGCTGAAGCCTGAATGCCCCCCCTCCCCTGTCCCCCGGTGGCCCGCACTCACACTGCCTCGAACCCAAGCGTGCTCAAGCACGGTTGCCTCCGACACATTTGTCATCACGTTGATATACCAACACAGCGGATGCGCTCTGACTGCAGAAAGAACGGCGCTTTTTAACTGTTTGACCGGTTGTCATGGTTATCTTGAAGTTTATTCAAAGCGATGTTAGCTAGCAGTGTTATACGCATGACGCAACGTAATCGTTAAGTGACGGTTGTTTACATGCGGTTGAAGACACGTGGTGGAGAACAAACCCGAAGCGCATTACGTGCTTGTGCGCATTCCTGGCCAAGCGTACCGTGCCTAAGCACACCTCTCCAAACCGTGCCGGGCCAGGGAAGTGTACCGTACTCAAGCACGGAACACTTGCACTCACACTACCAATAGAATCCGGACTTTAGGGGGCAAACGTGCTTGGGCACGGTACGATTGCCGAGTGTGAGTGCACCCTAATGCTGCGGGCTCGTTCTCCACCACGTGTCTGCAACCGCGTGTAAACAACAGTCACTTAACGATTACGTCGCGTCTTAAACATCGCTTTGATTAAACTTCAAGATAACCATGACAACCGGTCAAACAGTTAAAAAGTGCCGTTCTTTCTGCAGTCAGAGCGTGATGACGTTTGTGTCGGAGGCAACCATGCTTGAGCACACTTGGGTTCGAGGTAGTGTGAGTGCGGGCCACCGGGGGACAGGGGAGGGGGGGCATTCAGGCTTCAGCACGGTACAGAACAACTGGCCCTAGTGTGAGTGCGCCTCTGTAAACAGAGGGTAGAAACCATCCGTCTTATCTTACTCCTTCATCAAGGACATCAATGGTTTCTTCCAAAAACTGACTAGACAGTCTCTGTCGGCTGTGAAGCATGCTATTACTCTTTGTTATAGCGGTTATGTTCACCTGCCTGCCTCCAGCTCTGGCAGGGGCCACTGAGAGGCCTCTTCAGAAACCTCAAAATCCTTATTACGAGTCAAGAGCAAGTGCAACATACACTAGCTACAGGTCACGAATAGTGGCGGCTACATGGTTGTCGGGTTTGTTGCTCAAAAATTACAGAACAAATGTTTGCTTTTTATGCGTTTTGTATTTGCTTTGACTGGTATGGTTTTTTCAAAATTAATGCAACAATTCTTTGATGCTGCAAATGTTGTAAGTTTGGTCACTGATGCAGAAGATCAAGCCCAATAATGTCCTGAATGAACATGAAAAGTTGCCTTTAAGCATTGTCTTGTCTCAAATGTTATTTTACTAAAGCTTCCTCACAGTCGACTAACAAACAAAGAACAAAGAAACATTTTGTGTCTGACAGGTTGACTCGTGGGTGGATCCTTGGTTCTGTTTGCAGGTGTGTGCTGGTGGGTGACAGGTGATACATGCAGCAGTTTTCCTTCCTGTTCTCAAGTGATTTGGTGGTTTCACTCACCATCAAAGAAAGAATTACCTCTGCATTTCAAATGTGGAAAAATACATTTCTGTTTCTTTTGTGTAGGGGAGAGTGGGGTAAAGTGAGACATTTTTTACATTTGCTCCCCTCTAAGCGAGTTAAAATGATTTATCAGTAAAATGTACACATTTCCCATTAATTCAGGATGTTTCCTAGCAATGGAAATTATCAGAATGTATTGAGAACGAAGGGCAGTGAAAATATGATTGTTTTTAAAAAATGGTCTTGCGTCTCACTTTACCCCAGCTCAGGGGTAAACTGAGACAGACTAGAGAAATCAAGGGGGTAAACTGATCCACTTACTTTTTCCACTCTGAAACTACCATAACAACACACGTTGTAACAGTTAGAATCCTGACAGCTAGCTTGACAACCACACTTCCCAAAACTAATGTCGGACTAGTAGCAGAATCATGGGGATTGGTCAATTAAGCACTTCATTTTTCTAAACACAAAGTGACTCAAGAACAAACTCAAATACAACACAAAATGTTTTAATTAACATTCAAATGACAGATAGAACCAGTTAGATTAGAACACAGTCTGGGGGTCAGATTGTAGGCCCCGACAATCATGACCATTTTGATCAAAAGTCCTCTTGTATGTGGGGGGAACCGACAAAGTGGAATGTGACTAATTGAGTTAATTAACCAATAAATAAGCGAGCTGACTGAGAGCACATAGCATGGCTACATCATGTGTGATCACGTAAGATTTCTGGCTTGGGGGACGTGATTCTAGTGTAAATCTTTGTGTATGGTGTGTTCACAGTGTCTCACTCATGGATTTATTATAATACATCCATGGTCTCACTTTACCCCACAGCATTTGTCTCACTTTACCCCAACACCCCCATTTTAGAAAAAACGACCTCTCTTAGAAATTCAGGCTAATTTTCAGCCAGCATCATCACATGGTTTTATGTGTTGGTCGTTCATCATCATGTATCATATAAGTTTTTCTACGTGAATCAATTTGCTTTGGCACAACAGTTGATTAAGTTCACAGCAAGAACATTTACTTTTACATGCAAAAACGACATTTTTGTGAAAAAAACATGCTTTCCACAGCATCATGAGGTCTTCTCCTTCATGGCCATGGGGAAATGGAAGGGGCTTGAAAACATAATGGTCACATGACCAAAAATGTGTTCCGTTTTCTAGATACAGGGGGTTTCTCACATTACCCCACTCTCCCCTATACATACTGTTTTCTTCTTGGGTTTTATATAAAGAAATCCAGTGTCCTGATGTTTCCATTGTGCTTTCGGAATAAGATAATTAGACAAATACATTTAATGCAGTTCATGTATTTGTCTCATTAAACAGTCAAATTTTTTTGTTGTTGCAGTATTTACTACAAAATATGTTCATGAAATTAAAGATTTAGCTTCAATGTTTCTAAAAAAAAAAAAAACCCAAAAAGTCTCTAAAACCAATCTCCAAAATCTGGGCTTGACTCAGTTCTAACCCTTGTTCCTGTGCAGGTGGATGCATTTCTGATGGTGTTTCGATTTCTGTCTCTGACTCAACAGTTTTTGCAGCAATGGCCTCTGCTGACACCTTGTGGTAAGTCTTTTCCACTGCACTTGCTGTGGCCCTTGCCTCTTGATGAGGATGACTCTCTTTAGACAATTGACAGCTGCAAGTGATACCACCTTTTCCGCATGCTGCAGACAGCAGAAGATGATCAAGTCCTAATTGAGGATGACATATTAGATGCTTTGACTGGAGATCTTGTTTTGCTCTGTTGTGTTTTCTGACCAGAGGAGGAAGAGACAGCGAGGAGGAAACTGCAGAGGTTTTACCACTGGCAGAGGATGGGGGTTTAGTGGGAGATTTGGTAGATTCAGATGAGTCCTTGACCTTATTCGGTGACATGATATTGAGTTACATATTGTATATGTTATAGGGATATGCACAGCTGATCTGTAATATAGAATATACTAGTTACAATTATAATTTTATATGTTTTTCCACCTAAAATTGTTACTTCTTTGTTTTCTCTGGTTTTCCATCAGGTGACACTGTAAAATGTATTCATGCTTTCTAAACTTTAGAGCCCCAGTGTGTAACTTATTTGGTTTTTTATTAGAAAATATCAAATATTGCTTTCATAAATATACGTATTTCACTGAAGTCGAATCACACCCACATGCAAATGAAAGCTTTCTCGTACCTTAGAATGAGTTGTTACAAGTTGTTACAAATACATTAGTCGGGGACACACCGAACCGAGACTACCATGTTGCATCGCCATTTTTCACGTTCAGTGGCAGCATGACTGCAGGTAACCACAGAAACTCACCGGAGCTGTCGGCTCTGGGAGAAAGTTTTCAAGGTAGCGCCTGTTAAAACTGTCACCACTGTGTAGCGTCTGTTGTCTGTCTGACGTCTGCCCAATTTCACGTGAATGCAACATCAAGAATACGTTCCGATATGAAACCGCACCGCTAGATGGGGGTAATTCCTACATATTATACCTTTAAGTGTCACATTGAAATGTCACTTCCTTTCCATTGAACGACTAATCCGCTTTCATGTGATGCTTTGTTAGAAATGACACCCACCTGCATCTTCCATCAAATCAATTAGAGGTTACTGATCCTCTTCAGGGGGGGTGCTGTAATTGAATCATATTGCCCCAGAGCAGATAAAAGAAGCCTGAAGGAACCAACACAACCTACTCTGGACACCGGTTCTCTACAAGAGCTGCAGTGTTTTTTAAAATGGCGTTACCATCAAATCAAATTGAAATTTTACAATAAGGAATCCTATCATAATTTAATTTAAAGGAAAATGTGTGGATAAAATAATCAACAGTTTGATGTCAGATGGTAAACAGAGCTTGGGCGCTTAGGTAAAGCTAGAAAATACACATCAATAAGAAATGGAGGAAAAATCCCTCTTTTTAAAGGCTCTGCTGCCTCTTAGCACCTTGTAATTTACTTCCCTCTTGTGGCAGCAGCAGGTTACTGTCTCTAGCAGCTGGCTCAACACCACATCTGCCATTTCTGTTATCTTTGTTGGCATGGCGATGTCCATCTCCTGTCTTGTCTCATCAAGACAATGTGGCAAGCAGCGTTGTTCGGATATTTGTGCATGTGCTTTGGAAATAAACTTGAGGTTTTTGAGAAATTATTAGTGCTTGAAATGAAGCTGGGTCTTGAATCATTAAGGGACACAATGTTGACACATAACATTTTGACAAAAGAATAAAATGTGTTAATACGAATAGATTTCATTCTTGTAATTAGGTTGTAATATAAAGTGTCTCAGTGTCACAGAAACATAAGATTAATGGACTAACTATACATCTGGTCTGAGCAGACCAGACGGAAACAGGAGACAGGAAACACACTCGGAAAAACAACAACAACACAAAACATATAAGATGACCAAACACTATTAAAAATCAGTTGCATTCAAACTGATCATAGTTTTAATCTGGCCCAGTCACAGATGTATGTATGCCTTGCCATTTACCACATTTGGCGTTTGTCTGGGGAACATGGTTGGGTAGAACAGGCTGGGTAGTTTCTGTGTGACTTGTCAAGGAGGGAAGGGATGTGTCCTGTTAAAACTGTACTGGTAGATAGACTTTCAAAGTGAGTCACCAGGGGTCTATGTCACAGTCGTGTTCAGGGAGGTGCTGCTCAAGAGGCGCAGGGTGCTGTCAGCTGACAGGCCTTGTTGTACCAGTTCCTCTTTCAGCTGGAGAAGGAAATACAAATCTGAATGTGATTGATTGTGGTTTTCTGAAATATGATGGGCATGAAGAGAACTGGTAACATCACTGCATGATACTTCTGAATAATGAGAGGTATTCATAGAGGTGGAGGCAGACAGTAATTGAATTTTACTTTTAATCAACACACTGTGTTATGTTTCATATGGTGCACAACTAGTTGCAGCAGGTACAGCTATCTAACAATATTAGATAAGAAGAAACTCACTTGTTGTATGACAGTGTTCCTGATGTCGTCATCAGATAGTGGAACTGAAGAGGTGATCCTTATTCTCAGACCCAAGACAACTAGATGAACAATGACTCAGCATTATACAGCAGGCCAGTGTGTCACAATGTGGTTTTCATTTATATACTGAACATCCATCAACACATGACTGAGTAGGATTTGATACTCACTCTGATCTGTGCTGTTTACAGGGGCAGAGCCAGTTGTTGTGGCCAGGAGAGGGGTTGTAGTTGATGTGGTTGGAGTGGTTGTGGTTGGTGTGGGTGTAGTTGTAGTTGTAGTTGTAGTTGGTGTGGTTGTAGTTGTAGTTGGAGTGGTTGTAGTTGTAGTTGGTGTGGGTGTAGTTGTAGTTGGTATGGTTGTAGTTGTTGGTGGAGTGGTTGTAGTTGGTGTGGTTGTAGTTGGAGTGGCTGTAGTTGTAGTTGATATGGTTGTAGTTGTTGGTGGAGTAGTTGTAGTTAGTGTAGTTGTAGTTGGTATGGTTGTAGTTGTTGGTGGAGTGGTTGTAGTTGTAGTTAGTGTAGTTGTAGTTGGTATGGTTGTAGTTGTTGGTGGAGTGGTTGTAGTTAGTGTAGGTGTAGTTGGTATGGTTGTAGTTGTTGGTGGAATGGTTGTAGTTGTAGTCGGTGGAGTGGTTGTAGTTGTAGTTGGTATGGTTGTAGTTGTTGGTGGAATGGTTGTAGTTGTAGTCGGTGGAGTGGTTGTAGTTGTAGTTGGTATGGTTGTAGTTGTTGGTGGAGTGGTTGTAGTTGTAGTTAGTGTAGTTGTAGTTGTTGGTGGAGTAGTTGTAGTTGTAGTTGGTATGGTTGTAGTTGTTGGTGGAGTGGTTGTAGTTGTAGTTAGTGTAGTTGTAGTTGGTATGGTTGTAGTTGTTGGTGGAGTGGTTGTAGTTGGTATGGTTGTAGTTGTTGGTGGAGTGGTTGTAGTTGTAGTTGGTATGGTTGTAGTTGTTGGTGGAATGGTTGTAGTTGTAGTCGGTGGAGTGGTTGTAGTTGTAGTTACTGTAGTTGTAGTTGGTATGGTTGTAGTTGTTGGTGGAGTGGTTGTAGTTGTAGTTGGTATGGTTGTAGTTGTTGGTGGAGTGGTTGTAGTTGTAGTTGTTGGTGGAGTGGTTATAGTTGTAGTTGGTATGGTTGTAGTTGTTGGTGGAGTGGTTGTAGTTGTAGTTAGTGTGGTTGTAGTTGTAGTTAGTGTAGTTGTAGTTGTAGCTGGTGTGGTTGTAGTTGCAATCGTAGTTGTGGTCGTTGTTGGGGCTGTGAACAGGAATCAAAGTCAAACATTGATCATTGAACATCATCAAAGCTGTGGATTGAGATGAGTCATGATTAAGACAAGTCAAGACTGGACTGACCCTCTCCAACTGTCACAACGACACATCGAAGCTCCGAGTGATACTTCCTGCTGTCTGTCCTGAGGGAACAAACCAACACAGGAACTTAGTTAGTAACTGTTTTTCATAACATCAACAGAATTAGTTCAGATAGATTTTTAGTCTAGTTTAAGTGTTTCTGCATAGGTTTCCCTTAGGGTTTAACTTATTGGACAAGAGACTGACATGCTGGATGACTGAATGACAAAGCAGACAGGATGGCTCTCTCCTTCCTCGTCTTGTAAAGGTGTCCAACTCAGGATGTACTCTCCTGCTGCAGGTGTGCTCTCGCCCATGTTGGACGGCCCACTGAACAGCAGCTCAGTGATACTTGGAAAAACAAGGAGAGCAAGATCTTGTTACCTAGGTCAACAAATGGTGCAGTGCAGGCTTTTCCTAAACAAGAGAATGTTTGATGACTCAGATTTCTTTTGAATCTTGTTTTCTTGTTAAAGAGGGTGGGGATATATTTGTTGTTTTTGCATTTGTGGTCTAACAACATGGCAAAAATCTGAGGTTGTTATGCTACAACAAGCTCAACAACCTACCACCAACAGTTGTGACACATTGACACGCATTGTAGAAAGTCTTCCATGTTTTCTCTTGGTCCTGAAAGCTATATTCAACATACTGTTTCTACAACTGCTGCTTTTCATTTACATAACTTACTTGGAGGAGTTTGCCTGGGCCTTGATACTGATTTCCAGGGACTGACCCACAGGGGCGTACAGCTGAGTCCTGTGGGCTGGGGTTGGAGAGAGGAACCGGGGCAGATAGTCTCCATCTGTGCAGGACGGTGCCGCTGGATCCACTGGAACAACAAAGAAAACGAATCATCCATGAGGGCAGCAGAAATGTTTGTACCATGAATGACTGAGGGGAGTAAGTTTCAAATGTTGTTCAACCATGTGACACGTGCAGCTGTTAAAAAATACAGGGCTCATTTTACTGGGTTTTCAAAGGTTTAGTTTGGGGTACATTGTCGAGCACAGCTGGTGGTGATTGTCATTCGACAAGAACTTTGGTCACTGTTTTAGCACAAGTTATAATAAGGTCTCTGAGCAGCACTTAGCATTTAGAATATTCAATTCTATAGGAAATTGACAAGACGAGCTGCAGCTAGCTGGTTAGACTGCTAACTGTAGCAGAAGAAAAGTCATGACAGTCAGGAGTTAATAGGATTACTTTCCCGAACTGGACAGCTGTTAGTGAGTAAAAGAATAAAGTTTGACAGTACACTCACATTTCCACCTCTTAAATGGACAATGTGTAACTTTTTACAGTTATCTATTCAGGAAAATCGATTACTTCGTTCAAAAGTCTGTTTTTCATTAATCAGTAACCCCCCCCCATCAACAAACTTAAGTGTTCCTTTCAGCTCTGAATGAGCCGTTCGTATCATTCATATCTCCATGGAGCGGGTAAGCTCGGTGCTGGCTGCCATGTGGTGTCGCCATGTTTTTATGTTCAGTGGCAGCGTGACGGTAGGAAACCACGGAAACTCAGCGGAGACACCGGAGCTGTCGGCTCAGGTCGAGGTGGCGTCTGTGTCTGTGAGTCACCGCGGTAACGCAGTGAGGAGGAATGGAGCGTTACACTGATGCTGCATTCACCTGCAGTCAGGCAGACGGCCGTCGGTAACAAACCAGATGTCATTTTAGTCACAGAAGTCAAGAGAAAGCCGGTAAAACGTGGGTCAGGTAAACAATATGACATTGCCATGACAACATATTGTCACGTGTATTGTTTTGCCTCATGCTGACGGACCACTTGTTTACATAGAGGCTTGTTTATGCCGTTACGTGCAGCGGCTGTCGTCCGTCTGCCGTCTGCCGAATTTCACGTGAATGCAGCATGAAAAATACGATTGAGTTGCTTGCAATATACAGTACAACCGCAACGCTAGATGGGAGGAATTCCTACACAATGTCCCTTTAAAGGTAAAATTGCCAGTGTAGCAATTACAAAACTCCAGGCTGTGAAAACATGAGCTCTTACCCCGTAAAACAAACTGGACAGGTATCTTGCTGATGGCATCATTTGTAGTTTTCACCTCCTGTGAACCGTCAGTACGAGTCAGGGTGATGTTCTGTCTGGGAAAGTCCTCCATCACCAGCTGGACAGCGTACGGACCTTCATCTGAGCTGATGGTGGGGCTGAATGACAACGTACACGACTACAAAACAATTAAAAAAAAACACAGTATGTGTACATGAGCAAACATTTTCTCCCAGGCGATAAAATGCAAGATGGTACAGTTAATTTGGAATGAAATGTATTCAAATCCTTCTGCCACTACACTATAAGGCTGGTTACTCACTGGCGAGAGGTTGAGGACAGTCGGTGGTGTGCAGGGGTTACACTCAAACAGTTGTGTGCTTCCATATCTGCATCTGACCTCATCTCCATCAGGGTCAAATGCCAACAGGTTGAAATCTCTCTGACAGTTTGAAGGAACTCTGAGAGGAACATAGGAACAAATGTGTAACCCTCTTCATTACTCCCCATGTAAATATGGATGTATGATTACTGACAAACAGGGAGGAGGCTTACCTCACAGCAGGTATGATGGTAGTCTGTGGCGATGTGTTGGCTTTGCTGGTGTCTGACCGGTTTCTCAGTTCAACCGTAGTCACAGCTGCCCATGATACGATGTTATTTTTGATGTTATTGATCCAGTTACCACCGGCCACACTTTGGTCAAAGGTCACAGATCACATCAGTTATACTTGTTCTGTTCCTGCAGCACTGATCATTGGCATTAATCATCTGGATGCTATATCTTATTTAGAACATTTTCGATTTGGATATTCAATGTTAAATGCTAAAATTACTCCTTTTTCAGCCCTATCACACAATAGATTATTATTATTATAACCTTTATTTAACCAGATTTGTCCCATTGAGATCCAAGATCTCTTTTGCAAGAGAGACTTGGCCAAGAATGACAGCACAAAGTTTCAACACATTGTCACATAAATCAAAGAGAGGAAAAGAACAACAAAAAACAAAGAACAATTGAATTTTCAGATTAGGTGGAAAGCATTAGGACATTTTGCAGATTCATGATGCCCTTACCTGAGTTGAAAAGGAGCGTTGCTGGGGACCAGCCGAGTGGACTTTGTCTCAGTCTGACACCACTCGTCATTAGTGTTTTCCATGTCAACATTAGTCATTATCAAACTCTCAGTCCCACAAACGCCACTGTGGCAACTCCAAGTTAGTCTTAGACAATTATGAAAGTTTGACTTGTAGCGAACCACCACCTGTAGTAAAACAGTAAAGACATGCAACAAATGAAGTTCCTCTGATGAAGGCATTTTGTTTTGTGATCCTCCCGATATTCAAGACCTACATTAATCAAATGATTCTATGTTCTCCTTGGTTTGCTTCTGTTGTTTTGTTCTTCATCTTTACCTTAATCTCCCATTGCATTGTTCTTTTTCTGAGGACTTGAACTAAGTAAAATAAGTAAGTAAAATACGGCACATACTGTATATGTATATACTGTATATCATATGTAGAATGTTATGAAATAACATAAGCAAGTCATAACAAAAATACAACCGTACATTCAAAAAGGAGTGAGAAGAAGCAGTGCTTATTTAATCCTACCCTTTCTCCATAAATTATATTTAGACTTTCTCCGCGCTCATCATTCACACCACATACAGACACACAAAAACTTTTACTGGAAGTTCCCACTTTGGCCTTCTTGAACTTAAACAATCTCCTGAAGTTATACGTATGTTCCCTCTCTGTGACTGATCATGCTCTGGATATTTCCTGGCAGTTATATGTTGTAATTGACTAATACATTTTCAATAACTTTGACTGTAAAAACAATAGATTTGTATGATCCCTATAACCATCTCTGATAATTATCCTGACTGCTCTTTTGTTGAGTGAGTGACTGTAGACTTTAAATAAAACATCTACTGTACTTTTAAACTTTAAATAATGTAACATCACCTAAATACTGTTATTACAAATTACAATAAGTTATTCTAATAGCAAAACACTCAAACAAAACATAATAAAACATACCTGGACAGATCCATCTGAGAAAGTGTTTTTTGGATGGTAGGTCATCACTGTCCCCAGAAAATGAGAAGCCTGGGAGCTGCCAACGAAAAGCAGCAGCAGCACCAGAGAGAGCGACATGGTGAACGGATTAGTCTCTCTACACAAAGGCAGCTCTTTAATACCAACACGTACAAGAACAACCCCCGATTCCACCACCCATTGTTTTTTTTTCTAGCACTTAGTTGTCAATCAAACAACCAGAGCTATTCTGGTATGAGGAAACATTCATCTTGTGTAATAGTTAAAAGATTGTCTTCAATGTTGACAAAGGGGACTAAAAAGAATGGTGAGTGAATGAGATTCACTTGAAAACAGAGGGTAGAAATCATCTGTCTTATCTCACTACTTCATCAAGAACATCAATGGTTTCTTTTAAAAACTGACTCGACAGTATCTGGCTGTGAAGCATACTATGACTCTTTGTTAAAGTGGTTATGTTCACCTACCTGCCTCCAGCTCTGGCAGGGGCCACTGAGGGTGCTTTCAGACAGACACGGTTCTGGTTCTGGTTCTGGAGTCTCAGAACCTTGGTGCTTTCTGGTGAACCAGCCCGCATTCACTTCAGGTAAAGTGGAACCAAAGTGAGAGTATGTTATTACTACACATTTTTGTTCTTTTGCTGTCTCTGTATTCATTCTTAAGCTTTTTTTTTTTTAAGTTTATTCTTTATTTGGTCTGGTGCTGGAGTCAACCCAGCCTTGTCCATTTCTTCCCAGAGTTCAAAGAAAATAATTGCTTTACTTTATTAAGCCCCAAAGGGAAATTCATGCCACTTGTTCTTTCTTGTTCTGCTTTCTAGCTTTTCTTTTCTTGCCCAAACCACCACCAAAGTTTCCTCAACAAAGTATTTTTTCTCCATGTTGTCAATCACTTACGGAACCCCAGATATGCCATGCGGGGAAAAAATAATAATTTGTGGCCACAAAATACTAACTCGTTCCCATGAAATACTAATTTGTGGCCACAAAATATTAATTTGTTCCTACGAATTACTAATTTGTGGCCACGAAATAGGTATAAAGTGCGCACGAAATACTAAAACATAATAGTATATTATTCCTGGACAGCTGGGCAAGCAAATCGAGCGCACCTTCTCAAACAGGAACAGTCACGCTGTCACACAATGGACAGGGATAAAAAATAAAAAGTCTGTACTACTGGCTACTGACTACTACTGTACTACTGGCGCTCGATTTGCTCGCCCAGCTGTCCGTACGTTAGTATTTCGTGCGCACGTTATCTATTTCGTGGGAACAAATTAGTATTTCATGGCCACAAATTATTATTTTTTGTCATATCTGGGGCTCCGTAGTCACTGGCTCTGCCTTCCTGCTCATCCTCGCAGCCTAGAATAAGACACCCCAACTGATGATTTCACGGTTCCCAGGAAAGAAACAACTATTTTGTGGTTCCCTTGAGAACCAGCTTTTCAGGTTCTGAAACTATTATTTTTTCGGGCTGAATACACCGGGTGGTTCAAAATTGGCTTTGCGAACCGGAACCATCACGGAGCTCAGCCAGTGTGAAATCCCTACCTGAGGCGTCTTCAGAGTTCCTCCTTTAGAAACCTCCCTCAGGCTTTTTACGAGTCAAGAGGAAGTGCAACATACACTACAGGTCACGAATAGTGGCGGCTACATGGTTAAGGTTTGTTGCTTAAAAATTAATTGCTTTTTGTGTCTGCATGGATGATTGGGTGGATCCTTGGATCTGTCCGTAGGTGTGACAGATCATACATGCAGCAGTTTTCTTTCCTGTTCTCAACTGATTCAGTGGTTTCACTCACCATCAAAGAATTACCTCTGCACAAATGTGGAAAAAATACATTTGGGTTTCTTTTGTCTACATACAGTTTTCTTAATCGATTTTATATAAAGAAATCAAATTTCTATTTTTCTCAAACTTAAAAATATGTGGTTTTGGCCTTGGATGTTGCTTGTGTGCTTTTTGGAATGAGATAATTAAATACATTAAATGCAGTTCATGTATCTGTCTTACTGAACAGAGTCTCAGAGATACAAGGAAGATTTTCCTGCAAAATGTGGTTCATGAAATTAAAGATTTAGCTTCAAGTTTTTTAGTCACAGATGTTTGATCTTCAATGCGATGACTGAGCTCTAGAAGACAAGGACGACAACTGGCCAGACATCATGAGACACTCTCATTTTATTTATATTTTATAAAAAGAAAACAAGGCAAACTGAAATTACTCAACACATTGGACCCTTGTTAAAAAACACAGCAACCAATGCCAGAAGTGACCTGGTCTGGGCCAAATAAATAAAAAATTGCGTAACCAAGTCAGTGTGAACACTGACCTTTCACAACACAGGACACATATTATGATTTTTGATTAATTAAACGACAACTGAATCAATGTGCATGGCAAAATTATAGGATTTTTTTATCAACAAATATTTCTGCATTAAAACACCTTACAAGATTTTGATAACTACCACCTTGTGATGGGATAACTCCAGCTGTTCTCAGTAGTTACAACACCATCCTCACATTAATCGCAGCCATCTTCTTTTTTCTCACTCCAAAGACACACGAGTTTCCCAAAGGAACCATTCTGACCAAAAATGTTTCTCCAGTCGTCCAGTTATGGTGGCTGTATAATTTATAATTATTTGCATCAAAGATGATGCCAGACAGACATTAGTTTATGTGACCTTTACAAATTGATTTGTAGTACACTTGCAGTATTCACATTTTTATTTCTAGGACAAAACAAAAGGTCAGCTGAAGTCAGGATCATTCAGAAACAGAGCCTTTCGAATGTTTTGTTAAACTTGTTGATGGTTTTCGTTGAAGCTTCTGGTAGTGTTTCTGAAAACAGAGAGGGGAGCAACATAAACAATGTACAATTTAATTTAGAGTCTGTAAAGGAAGCGTGGACTGACGGCGGGAGATAACCGGCATGGTTATATCACTTCTTATAAAGTCTACAGATACAGCGACCAAGTGAATGAGCTACAGCTTTCAGGCTAGTCTGGCGGTAACTCTGTTAGCTTGGAGAGGACCTTAAGAAATTCAGTTCAATTCACTCTACACTTCTGTTGTAAATATTTAAATTACAATGAAATGGAGATTAAACATGAAATCATTCATGGGTCCAATTTAGCATTTGGCCTGGAGTACCGACTGGGTGTGACCAACAACAAATACATTTGAATGTTAACCCTATTTGCGTTTATTTATTTTGTTCTTACCACACTGGGACCTGCTGCCTTTGACTCTCCCTCTGCTGGCCACCAACAGGAAGTGAGAACCGACTCATCTGTTCACTGTCCGCGGTGTCCGCATCCTCTAATGTAACAATGTCTAATCTTTCCCTTTTGGTTTGTCTTTGTGTGTTAGCAAAACGAAACGAAACGTGGGACAAGTAGAGAATACTTAACTGATCACGACTGCTGTCGTTCTGATAGGTTCAAATAAATGAGGGACCATGCTGCATTTCATGTCAACATCACACAAAAAGTAAGGAAATAGTAGTTTATTTATTTGTTGTAACAATGCCTCTTTGCAATAAATGTTATACCATTAAAAACAATTCCACATTTATAAGGAATGTGCGCCCATGAAAAATTGTCCAAAAAGGGAAATAAACAGGCATTCCAATGGTATAAGATTTATTGTCAAGAGATATTGTTACAACAAAAAAAGAATCTACCAAACATTAATTTCCTTAATTTTTGTGTGATGTTTTTATCTCTCTACTCTACGTGTTTTTGCGTACCTGCAGGTTGTCGTAGTGTTTCTGGCTGCTGCAGTGGAGCTCCTTGGCGGTGCCCTCGTTCAGGTAGAAAACAGAGCAGAGATTACAGAAATACCCCGATTTGGGGACAACAAACTCCTGACCTGTAGAGAAACAGAAACAGCAGTTTAAAAGAAACAGAAGAACAAAACCGAATCTAATCGATACGAAATGAAATCAGTGTTTTGGTTTCTCACCGAGGGGGTTGTGAGGGGTGAACGGTGGCAGTTTGAAGTCAGCAGCAACAGAAGGAGACTGAGAACGAGATCTCTTTGCTTCAGGTCCGACCAGCTCACTCTTCCTTTTACTAACAGCTGAAGGAGGAGGAGAGGGAAGAACCATCAGATCACTTAAACCCTGGCAATGGTACTAGGGCTGCAATGTTAAGTCAATTTCTCAACTGGTAGATATTTACTTGACTGATATACCTGAGTAAATATACGCTACAACTCGTCACCCACTCATCTCTGTACCTTTTATGTCTTTGCCACTCCCTCCTTCCTTCTCCTCCTCTCCTTGCTCCATGCATTGCTCCAGGTTCTGCTTCTCAGGGTGCTCAGGCTGCAGATCCTGTCCACCAGAAGCTACACAGATGTTGCTATCGCTCACTCTTTCCACTTCTGCCGTCTGGATCTCTTGCTCACTGGGACTTGACAACGTCGGCAGATCTTTGCCCGAAGGTGATGAGTCATCGAGTGAAGCGACTGGTGGTGGATCAGAACCAGTCGATTCCTTTTCTTCTTTTTTCTCATCTTTTGTACCAACTTTTCTCCCTCGGGCAGATTTTCTCACTAAGGTGAAAGTCAATGAAACGATTAAGCAAACATTCAAATGACAAATCTTTCATGTAAGACTCCAGAGATAAGACTTGTGTGTTTGTGTCACCAGGGGTTTGTCTGGTCCTCCTCTTGGCTCGGCTTCTTCTCGTCGTGGTTGTTTCCTTCTCTTCCTTCTCTCCGTCCTCTTCAACCTCTCCCACCTCATCAACCGTGACAAAGTTCACACTCTCATCTGAAGTAAAAAAAAAACAAACATTTTCAGGCTTACATCAACACTAAACCTTAATGGGATAGTTCAACATTTTGGCAAATTGGCCCATTGCCATGATTGTAAAAGTCATAGCAGTAGGTTTGTTATTTGTCGGTGTAAGCTATTTTTAGAACAGCGGCGCAGAGCTGCGAGCTGCTCAGAGCTATGCTACGGAGAGTTGTGACCTGCACATTCACCACGCTATGAGATAATAACAGAACGTTACCAGACAGAGTTGTTTTAGAGGTAAATTCATGCAAAACCGCTGATGTACGTTCCTGTCGGAGTCTCTGCATTTGCCTCTAAAACAACTCTGTCTGGTAACGTTCTGTTATTATCTCATAGCGTGGTGAATGTGCAGGTCACAACTTGTCTACCAGAGCATTTTGGAGTTGTTGGATTGTGTATTTGATGAGGGAAACCAAGAAATCCCATGAGCCTCCGTAGCGTAGCTCTGAGCAGCTCACGGCTCTGCTCCACCGTTCTAAAAATAGCTTGCACCGACAATTAAAGGTTCTACTGCTATGACTATAAGGATTATGGCAATGGGCTAATTTTAAAACAATTCAGTGCACGTTAATGTGACAAACCTGCAGCAACGTCAGATTTGTCTTCAGCAGATGTTGAGGCTTTCAGAGCTTCATATTCGTCGACCTTCTCTTCTTCATCACAAGCGGCTTCATCTAAAGTCACCAAAGTCTAAAAACAGAGACAAGATATGTTCTGTGATGCCAAATCTGCATTTACAGTGTGTATAATTTCCAAATTTCCATCTTTACCTCTGGGTTTAGGGAATCCACTGATTCATCCTCCATGTTGGGTGGATGGGCCTCCTGTATACTCTGCTCCTCCATGTTGGGTGGGTGGGCCTCCTGTATGCTTTGCTCATCCTTGCCCTCCTCCTCCTCATCTTCTAGAATTTCATCCAGAGTGACGAGCGTCTGCAGCTCTCCCTCCGTGATCTCACCATCCCACTCTTGACCCTGAGAGGCTCTTTCCTCTTCAGCCTCATCTGCTCCCACCTCATCCAGAGTTACCAGCTCCCTGGTGTCAACCTCTAGCTTCTCCTCCTCCTCTTCCCTTCTCCTCTCTTTGGCCTTCCTTGTCCCTCCCATGCTGCTGCCGCCTCCTCCTCTGTTGCTACTGCTGCTGCTGCTCCGGCTCCTTCGTTCCCTCTCCCTGGTCCTCCTATCTTCCCGCTCCTTGGCGAGCTGCTTGTCTTTAGCAGCAGCCTGCCTCTTCCTCAGTTCTTCCTTCTCGACCGTGTCGTCGGGGTAATCCTCCTCTTCCTCGCTCACTTCATCCAGGTTTACCAGAGAGTTTGTTGCAGCTGTATTTCCATCTTCATCAAAGTCCGTTTTTGGTGTTCTTTCTTTTTTCTCTATATCAGACTCTTCTGGACCAGATGGACCATCAATTATCTCCCTGAGGGCCACTAGGTCTGCTTCTGCTTCATTAATACTACATATTGGTGCATCTACTTTTGAATAAGCTTCATCCTCTGTCATAACTCTTTCCGTTATACTTGACTCCTTTGTGGTCATCAGCTCTTCCTGAACTTGATCATCTTCAAGAGAATCTACAACTTCATACATTGGCTCCTCTTCTTCCTCCTCATCTTTGGGTGATTCAGTGAGAGATTCGCTTTCCTTTGTTTGCTCGTCTTTGTCTCCTGGAATTTCCTCCTTAATCTGCTCTGTGGAGGGGGGGTTGTCAACCATCTCATCCTCCACAGAATCCAGAATCTGATATGTCACCTCATCTTCATCACCAACTTTTTCAGATGCACCTTTTTCATCATTTAGTGGTGTTGTGTCATTTTTAGATGATTTGACCTCTTTCTTTGGTCTTCCCCTTTTCCGTTTTCCTCCTGTAGCAGGCTGCTCATCCTTAGCAGCCTCGTCCTCCACAGAGTCTAAGATTTTGTAGATTGAATCCTCCTGACTTGCCTCTCCTACCTCACTCTGCTTTGTTGGTGTGCTCTCTTTTTGAGGTGTTTTCTCATCTCTTCTTGATGTTCTTTCCTTTGATCCCCTAGCAGGATTGTGCCTCTTAGCAGTTGGTGTGTCCTCTCTTTTTGTTTTGTCATCCGTAGCATCTCGTTGATTTCTTCTTCCCCTTCTTTCCCGGGTAGATCTTGTCATTTGAGCTGGTTCTTTAGCAGCACTCTCATCCTCTACCGAGTCTAAAATTTCATAGGAAGCTTCCTCTTCATTAGGCTTTTCGGATTCTTCACTGAGATTCTGAGTAATTTTATCCTCTTTCTTTCCTCTAGCACTCCTCCTTCTACCACACCTTTCTGTGACAGGTGCATCTTGAACCACTTCATCCTCAACAGAATCTACAATTTCATACATCTCGCCGGTGATGTCTTCTATGTCTTTGTCTAATTTTGGACCTCTTGCAGTGGTGTCAGTCTTTGTTTGTCTTTCATTTTTTTTAACTGACCTGGTCTGTTTCTTTGGTGATTTCTCCTTTTCTTCAGTTTTCAATCCTCTGCTCCTGAGGCTGGTCCTCCTTGTTGATCTATCATCTTGTCTGACAGTCACCACCACTTTTGTATTGTCAGAAGCAGAATCTGCCTCTGTAGTTGTTGGTTGATCTTCCACAGAATCAATCACCTGATAGGAGTCTTCTTCCTCTTCCTCTATGTGCCTGTTGTCTTCTTGAGGCGTCTGATCAATGGGAGTTTCAAGGTTGTGGCTGTCTTCTTCCATTGCCACCTGATCATCAATTGAATCAAGTATCTCAAAAGTTTCTTGTTCAGTAAAGTCACTGTCAAGGTTGTTCAAAGGGTCGTCTTCTTTTACACCAGGGCTCTCCGTGTCTTTGGAGACTTTGCAGGACTCTGTTGAAATCATTTCGCCTTTGGCCACCTCTTCTTTTTGCTTTGCCTTCTTTCCATCTCCCTTACCTCTTGGATATTGTCTGCTACCTGTATCCAACACTTGGGCTCTATCTTCGTTATTTATATCTTGATCTTTATCTATTACATCTTTACCTGAAAATGTATCATCAGATTTGTTCCCTGCTTGAATCACATCTTCTTCAGGCTGTTGTTTTACTGTAGAACTGTTACCTTCAACTGAGCGGCTGTCCTCTAAACCTGTTGTGGCTTGATTTTCAGTAGTGCTGTCGATGATTTGAAAAGAAACATCCATTCCCTTTTCACTGCTCCCCTCAAGGTAAGCTTTGCTTTCATTTTTGACACTGCTTAAGGCCTGTTTGTCCAAGGCTCCCTCATACAAAGTTGGCTTCTGCTCAAGTTCTGTAAGCTGTGTTTCAGAGCTGCCTCCTTTGTCCCTATCATCCATCTGTTCATCCGTTTCGTCAAGTGAATCAAGGATTTGGTAATTGTCACTGTCATCATCATCCTCCTCTGGATATTTGTCAACTCCATCATCTTTCTTTCTTTCTTCGCTTCTCTCCAGGTCTTTGACTGTGTTGTCTTTAAAATCAATCTCCAAAATCTGGGCTTGACTCAGTTCTAACCCTTGTTCCTGTGCAGGTGGATGCATCTCTGATGGCGTTTCTATTTCTGTCTCAACAGTTTTTGCAGCAATGGCCTCTGACTCAACAGTTTTTGCAGCAATGGCCTCTGCTGACATCTTGTGGTAAGTATTTTCCACTGCACTTGCTGTGGCTTTTGCCTCTTGATGAGGATGACTCTCTTTAGACACCTTGACAGCTGCAGGTGATACCACCTTTTCCCTTTCGCATGCAGGCAAAGACGACCGAGTCCTACCTGAGGATGACATATTAGATGCTTTGGCTGGAGATCTTGTTTTGCTCTGTTGTGCTTTCTGACCAGAGGAGGAAGGGGTTTCAAGAGACAGCGAAGAGGAGACTGCAGAGGTTTTACCTACACTGACAGAGGATGGGGATTTTGTGGGAGATTTTGTATATTCAGATGAGTCCTTGGCCTTTTTCGGTGACACAGAGGACAAGTTTGAAGATGAGCTTCTCTTCATTGAGTCTTTAGTCGACCTGGATGAGGAGGAAGATGAGGAAGAGGCTGAGCTCACAGGGTCTTTCAACGACCTTGTCTGTTTGGTAGTAGATGATGTGTCTGAGCTTTGCCTTTCTTTTCTCCCCCTGGACGACCGCCTGGGAGAGGAGGACCTCTGGTGGTCAGGGCTTCTGTCCTGCACGTCATCACCAACTTCATCAACTGTGACAAAGTCCTCCAAGTTGAAATTTTGCTCATCAAAAAAGCCATCAGTAAAGTCATCTTGACCCTGGACCGAGAAAAAAGAAGGAATCAATCTCTGACACAACTACCTCATAAGATGAAATTGATAATTTAACCTATTTGTTTATTGCAAACAGTTTTTTGAAAAATACTGGTGAAAAAGACAAAAAGTGTCTTGAGCTAAATCTGGGAAATGCTTATCATTGGTGGTAGAGGGTCTAATTCTAGAGGAACAGTCAGTGAGTATAAGATGCTTGATTAAAAAACAATGATGTTGATTCTTACCTGTGATGCATCTCTATCCTTTGGACTTTTGGAACTTGTACTCTACAAAAAGAATAGGCAACGACAAATAATGCTGATTAGTGGCAGGTGAAATTAAACAAAATCTGCAAGTCTATAATGATGGGGCAAAACGCAGGGCAAAACGCAAGTCAACACTACAACAACAAAAATTTCACCTGTAAAGTTTTTTTTTTTTAATACACATTAAAAAAAAACACTTTATATTCTTTCTATTGTTCACACAAAACGCCTAAATCCTTCAGATTAGGGCCATAGTAATCTAATGGTAAAAGTAAATATTTATATCACCTGTTTCTCTTCAGGGTGACTCATTTTTGCCCGTGCAAGTCTGTGCTGGCGTACTGCTGCAGTGAGGGCTTTAAATATATCTTGGTCAATATGTTGGAAGTCAGGGACCAGTTCTTCAGAGTGGACCAAACTTGTGGCTTTAAGAGTGGAAGCAGTTGTTCCATCCGCAGTATCGCCGGTAACTGTTGATGATCCTTCCTCTGTCTTTACTTTTGCTTTCTCTACATCCTCATTGGTCTTATGAGAAATGGTGGATTCCATGGTAATCTCGGGTCCCAGTTTCTCAGTGGCCTCCTCCATTGCTTGGTCACTTAAATCAGTGGCACTCGGTCCTGAGCCAGCAGGAGCTGCTGGTTTAGCAGGGGCTGAGATACTGGTTTGTGCAACAGGCTGAGACTCTTTATCAAAAACTTCAGTAGGAGGAGGCTTTGGTTGTTGCTTCGGTTCAACCTTGACGGTGCCCTGTTCAAGGTTTAGCGTTACCTCACTGGATTCCTCAAGGCGCTGTTTTAGACTCTTCAAACTAAAATACAAAATATATGCATGTCAATCAACTGATGTGGGGCCAAAATAATGTGGGTCATATCATTTATCACACTGATTATTGCCAAGATTTTGGTCACATAATTTGACTAATCTGACAACAAGTGAATATACTCACGACTCAAAACGTTGAACTTTACTCCTGCAGAGATAAAATCAGTTGGTTAGTTTAGTTGTTGAGAACAGGGCATTAGAAAATAAGACATTAACAGTGTGGAGACTATCAACATACATACCATGTTACACGTTTACACACAGAGTGTGGTGAGAAAGTGTTGTACTCCCGCAAAACCTTTGTTACACCACTGGGGTCAGCCATCTCAACACACACCTGAGGTAGAAAGTGAAAAAGAAAAAATAAAGAAAGTGACAAGACAAAAACAAGTAGAAAGAACAAAGTGTAGCTCTCAAGGTTGTGTTACAAAATCTGTCCGAGCTTTAACGAGCCAAGTTGCTGTTGTACCCTGTTGGCAAGTGGCAGGAAGCCAACAAAAGCAGCGATGGATGATACCACGTCCATGACAATCCTGATGACATCCAAACTTGTCTCAGAGATCTCCACGCAGAGCAGCCTCTCCTCCAGAGACTCCAGATCAGGGACACGCTGAAAAACAACAAACAGCTTATGTTTAGGAACAAATAGTCAAAAAGATGGCTGCTTTCCAACTGACATAAAAATGTTCAATGACTTACAGAGTTGCACCATTTCATCAGAGTTTTGTATGTGAGCTCCTGCAAAAAAAGAGAAGAGTCCCAGATAGTCAGAGATAATGTAGGTAGTGTATAATACATTTACAATTTCAAACCAGAAGCACTACCATACTATTAAATCTTGTTGTTACTTCCATCTAAAACCATCTACCAAGGGAATTAGAGGAAATCAGAGAGGGCAAGATTCAAGATGAAAAACCAAGTGAAGCAGAGAATCCAGTATCCATACCTCTCTTGATTCTAAAGACATCTGCTCCAAGACGAAGTGGACCTGCAGTGTGGAGCCTTTGACAGAAAATGGATTTCTGAGGTGATCTCTGACAAAACTGCAGCATGCAGTCCAACTGCTGAAATAGACGAAAGCCTGGAGGTGCAGAGAGAAGAAAAGGAAAAACTTAAATGACAAATCTCAATACAAACAGCAAACTTCAATTAAATCAATCAAAATGCAGACTCTTCTCCTTACCCTCCTCTGCAGTGTCAGGACGATCACGTTGTAGTACAGGGACTGAAGGTTTTGCTCGGTGAAATAAGGCCAGACTAACTTGGCGATGTCCTCGTGTTTGTAGTTTCCCTCTGGCAAACCCGTCAACATGATGGTGGAGAAGACTGAGGCCTGATGCTTGGCCTTCTATAGGACACAATGTTCAAACCGTGAGTTAATAAAACTGTACACTGTATTTAAAAGCGATAGTTCAACATTTTGGCAAATTTGCCTATAGCCATAATCCCTATACTCATAGCAGTAGGTTCATTACCTTTAATTATCGGTGCATGTTGTTTTGAGATCTGTGGGTCAGAGACGCAAGCTGCTCAGCGTACACAGTGGAAGTAAATGGTACAGGTCCCCTGTCCCTCATCAAATACACAATCCAACAACTCCAAAACACTCTCGTGGACAAGTTGTGACCTGCACATTCACCACGCTATGGAATAATCTAATTTATAATTATTTAATGTCACGACACACAAAGCAAATACTGGGGACTACTTGCGCTTTTGAAATCACTCCGCCCTGCAGCCGTGTCTGGAATGTTCCAGCTACGCATTTGCCTCTAAAACAATTCTGTCTCATAATGTTACATTATTATTTAATAGCGTGGTGAATGTGCAGGTCACAACTTCTCCACGAGAGTGCTTTGGAGTTGTTGGATTGTGTATTTGATGATTTTGATGAAGGACAGGGGACCTGTACCATTCACCACCATTGTGTTCGCTGAGTAGCTCATGTCTCTGCTCCGCGGATCTCAAAACAGCATGCACCGATAATTAAAGGTAATTAACCTACTGCTATGACAATAGGGATTGTGGCAATAAGCAAATCCCTATAATTTGTGAAACTTTCTTTTAGTCAACTCTGATCTTAATTGGGACACAATTGAGTGGTATACAACCACAGAATTTGGAGTTTGCTAGTTTTGCCTCGTAAATCCAGAATCAAACCAAAAGCAGAAAGTGACTTGAAGTTCCACCTTTTGTCATTTCAACATGAAAATAAAAAACAACAAAACATAGATGCCATGATGAGGAAAATTCTGCTTACCGCAATGTCGCTGCTTTCTTTGACCGTCAGATGATCTAGGGGCCAAAAATGACAGGACAGTCACTTTCCTGAACAACAGATATTCATGTTACTGTTTTGTCCAGCTAACTCTCTTACCTGGGATGATAAACCAAGGAGATACAGTCGGGAACACAAAGGGACAAGTTGTCAATGTGACCCAAAACGGTGAGAGGCTGCCCTTTGGAACACCAAATTTGCTTGTTGGGACAGTTGTCCCAGGAAGAACATCCTTGCTGTCTGGAATAGCGTTTGCGGCAAATCTTGGTGCTGCAAGAACAAAAAACAAGTAGAGTGCTTTGTTTTGAATGCACCTGAGGTAAGAGAGCAGTTTTTATTTTCAAAGCCAAAGACTTACGTAGCGCTGCACAGCCAACGTTTGGTATTTTCAGCCTGTAGACTCTGTGAGCAGGGGCCTGTTTCAGGAGGCTATACCAAACTCCAAGCCTATCAGCATCACGGTTGGACTCCATTTCAATAAACACCTGAAAGATAAAACCAACAGGAAGTCTTTTTCACATTCCTAAAACACATGCACTTGTGTATGTGTGTGTGTGTGTGTTTCTACCTTGTTGAGGAGAGGCATGTAGTTTTTGACAGAGTCTATTTTTTTCAAAGCTTCCTTGAGGTCTTTGGCCTCACTTGGTGAAATGTTCTTGATGTAGATCGTTCTCTCTCCATCATCATCCACCGGCTGCATCAAGAACAAGCAAACATTCACACTTTTTGTCTTTAAAATGACTCTAAAGGCACAAAATTGTGTTTAGTGAAAACTGAGGGTGGGAACTTACAGAATTCATGTGTGCCATCAGTGATTTGTAAAACCCAAGCTGAAATAAAAACAGAGTGGGCTTTATTAAACCTACAGGACATCTAGAAATATCTGTCAATAAAAACAAAAAGTGACGTGTACATGCGTACCGGGGCCATTGATATGCCATCTTCCACTACATGTACTGCAAGTTTGGAGTTTTTGAGGGACAAGCGTTTACTCCTGGTGTTAGTCAAGACCTTGTGTACTTCCAGTACTGTTGGCATCAGAACAAAGGCCTGAAGAGGAAAACAAGGGGGAAAATAGACATTAATGCTTTAAGTAGTAATATTAGTTTGGAGTTACAATCAGTCTGAAACTCTGTGCAAGTCGGAAAGTTCTCTCATTAAATAATGTTCAACTGCAGATTAAGAGTATACCACATAAAAATAATGTCAGATCACATGTTTGGAGGAAAGAACAAGGAATGGGATCACCAACGGCCACAACACCAAAATTTGGGATTAACAAACCAAACTGACTCTGGTGCCTACCTTCTGAGCCTGAGGAACAACATAGACATTTTCTTCTTCATACTTGAATCCAAATGGTATGAAGAGGTTGGCAAGGTCTCTCTCTGTGTAGCAGCCATCATAATACTTTGGCAGGTTGGTTATGAGCATGATCTTCTTACCAGAAAATAGAAACTTGAAAAATACAAATAAAAACAGACAAAATATTTACTGGGGTTGTGATAATCAACTGCAATCAGACACAGAAACTGCTACTGAAACAACTCATTTACAAACCAGAACAAGTCATGTGTTTAAATACTTCTGTAGTTATTTGTTGAGAAACCTACCGTTGGTGACATGCAGGCGCTATGCTTGAGGCACTCTGTAAGAGAAAGCCAAACAGAAAAAAAAAAAAATTAACATTGACATTTATTGACAGTGAACTACTCTAGGAAGACAAACTATCTCTTTTTTCTTACCAATTTTATTTTGATGGAGGTGCTTTTCTACCATCTCCCCAATTGTCAAAGGGGTAGCTGCAGCTGAAGATGTGGTTGCTGCCAGTTGCTGTTTCTTCATTGTTGCAGCTGAAGAAGATGTGGTCGTTGCCGGTTGCTGCTTGCCCACTGCTTCACTTGAAGAAGATGTGGTCACTATTGGTTGTGGCTTGCTCACTGCTTCCGCTGAAGAAGATGTGGTTGATGCTAGGTGCTGCTTGCCGACTGCTACGCCTGAAGATGTGGTCGCCGCCAGTTGCTGCTTGCTCACTGCTTCCGCTGAAGAAGATATGGTCGCCACCGGTTTCTGCTTGCTGACTGCTTCTGGTGAAGATGTGGTCGCCACCGGTTTCTGCTTGCTGACTGCTTCTGCTGAAGATGTGGTCGCCACCGGTTGCTGCTTGCTGACTGCTTCCGCTGAAGATGTGGTCGCCACTGGTTGCTGCTTGCTCACTGCTTCCGAAGATGTGGTTGCCACTGGTTGCTGCTTGCTGACTGCTTCCGCTGAAGAAGATGTGGTTGCCACTGGTTGCTGCTTGCTGACTGCTTCCGCTGAAGAAGATGTGGTTGCCACTGGTTGCTGCTTGCTGTCTGCTTCCGCTGAAGAAGATGTGGTTGCCACTGGTTGCTGCTTGCTGACTGCTTCCGCTGAAGAAGATGTGGATGCCACTGGTTGCTGCTTGCTGACTGCTTCCGCTGTAGAAGATGTGGTTGCCACTGGTTGCTGCTTGCTGACTGCTTCAGCTGAAGAAGATGTGGTTGCTGCCGGTTGCTGCTTGCTGACTGCTTCAGCTGAAGATGTGGTTACTGCCGGTTGCTGCTTACTCACTGCTTCCGCTGAAGATGTGGTTGCCACCGGTTGCTGCTTGCCCACTGCTTCAGCTGAAGAAGATGTAATTACTGCCGTTTGCTGCTTCCTCACGGTTTCCACTGCAGAAGATGTGGTTACTGCCGGTTGCTGCTTACTCACTGCTTCAGCTGAAGAAGATGCGGTTACTGACGGTTGCTGTTTGCTCACTGCTTCTGCTGAAGAAGATGTGGGTGCTGCCGGTTGTTGTTTGCTCACTGAAACAACTGATGAAGATGTGGTTGCTGATGGTTGCTGTTTGTTCACTGTTTCAGTTGAAGATGTGATTGCTGCTGGTTGCTGCTTGTCCACTGCTGCAACTGATGAAGATGTGGTTGCTGATGGTTGCTGTTTGTTCACTGTTTCAGTTGAAGATGTGGTTGCCGCCAGTTGCTGCTTGCTCTTTGTCTCTATTTCAGCTGAACTTAATGCGGCCTGCTGCTGCATTCGTAAAGCATCAGTCTTGGTCTCCATGGTTTGCACAGTGGGTTCAGCTTCTGCTGAAGCACTTAGCCGTACTTGTGATGATGCTTTGACAGAGCTTTCTGGAGTTTTTATAATGGTGTCCGTGCACGGAGCATCTGTGTCTGAAGATTCAGGAACTGCTTCTGTGGTCTGAGGTGGAACAGTGGAAGGTTCAGGTAGAGATGAATCTTCCCTGGTCTCATCTGTATTGGTTGGTGGTTGACTCTCATTTGATTTGTCTGGTACAGCTTCTGTATTTGTCAGTTTTCCCCCTTTATCAGCACAACTTTCCACTCTCATGGGCTCTGAAGCTTCAACCCCTGTTTCTCCAAGATCCATTGGTTCAGTTTCTTTGGTCTCCTTCATTTCAACATCAACTTTGAATTCAGAAACTGTCACATTTCCTTCTTGAACAACCTTAGCCGTGTCATCGAGCAGCACAACAGATTCTTGAACCTTTGTTTCTGATTCTTTGGACTCGGATGTCTCTGCGTCAGGGCAATTTTCTGAAGCCGAATTTGGGGCTTTTGCAGCTGTTTTTTCCATATTTTCTTGCCTTGTAGCTTCCATTGCAGTCAATTTGCCCCCTGTTTTTTTTGGTAGCTGGGAAGTACAGGCGTTTTGTGTTTTGGACACCAAGACATTTGTGCGTTTATTTCCTGATTTATTAACCTTTGCTGTCCCTTTCTTCTGCTCCACACTTTTTACCACTTTGGCTTTCTGTTTGGTTGATACATTTTTGGCTTTTGAAACCAGAACTTTTGCTTTAGTGACATTTGATGATCCTTTCCCTTTGTCTTTTGCAGTTGTTTTCTCATTTGTATTGTTGCCCTTTGAAGCTTTTTTGGCTTCAGAGGGTAAAGACTTTGTGGGGGTACTGGTAGTTGTAGGTTTAGTGGTTTCAGGTTTGGCAACATTGGAACTTGCTGGTTTTCTGTAAACAAAAGAGAGTTTCATCGTCATCTAGCAGGAAGATCAATAAGAAATGAAAGATCAAGGTCATAGACATTCCTCTGTGTAAATATTTCACTATCCTTCAAAAGGTTGAGCTTTCTGATTCTCGTTCTGACGAGAACAAAATAAAACCTTCAACCTCTATTACTGTTAAACGGAGCTGTGTGTGTGAAGAATATCTTACTTCTGAGGAGTCGTCTTCTGCTCCTTTGGAGGAGAGTCCTTTTAACAAAACAAATGAGATTTGTTATTTTAGATTTGTCTGAACATTGACACTTCTTCACACAATAGAGTTCATACACAGTCCAGGGTATTCATAGTTACATATTTTTGTTCCCCAGGCTTTATGCGTCAGCCCATTCAATTGAAAATAAAATACACAGACCAACACATATCCATTATTTTACTTAACACTGAATATGTTTGATCAGAGAGTCTTGAGACCACACAAGACACTAGACTGTATTTCCCTTGGGCATGGACAGAAAGACAGTTAAAGTGGAATACCCGATCCCTGATGACACCGACTGCCACTCCTTTTATGTTGAAGTGCTTTACACTCTTCAGTTTCTTTGCGTCTTCCACTTTCTCGAAAATCACAATTGCCTATATGTAAACAAAAAAACACAGACACCAACACATGGATTACTACAACAATTAAAGTTTCATACAAATGATTTAAAACCACAAAAGACTTATTTAATCAGAAAAGCTGATTTGTTGCGGAGAAATTACTTTGGGAAACCTTCAAGAGCCTTTCCTTTTTTTCAGATGTTTACAAGAAACAGAAATATAAGTCTTCTTTCACAGCTTTTCCAAAATATTAAGGGTGCTACATATCTGGGGATCTTTTAAATCATCTAAATTAAGATGGTGTTTTTCGATTGTGTTTAGTAAATATCACAGTGGCCAGTAGAAACTCTCATTTTGTCTCTGTACATACCTCCTGTGTAGACCGAAACAGTATGACCGATTTTGTTTTTCCATACTGCTCAACACCAGCAACCACGTCGTTGTGAGACAGAGTAGTAAGAATTCCTTCAAGCTTCACCTTGGTCGGAGGTGGAGATTTACCCAACTAAGTAAAATCAGAGAGATAAAAATGAATTGCTGATTTGGTCAACACAAAAACTGACTGTCTTTTAATGATTAGATGGGGGAAAAATGCATCTGTAGTGTGTTCAAGCTCTTAAGTGTCACATTTTACAAGTATAATTTTCTGTTGAATTTCATTGACAAAGTCAAACACGCACACACACACCTTAGTCTTTGTAGAAGCACTTGCCTCTTTCTTCTGTTGACTAGGCTTTGCTTTAAGAGCGGCTGTTGTCTTCTCCTTTGCCTTAGCTGCTGCTGCTGAGGATGTTGAGGCAGCAGAGGATGAGCGCTTTCCTCCTTTGGACGCTGAAGAGGATGATGATGATGACGAAGACTTCATTTTGGCCAGCTCAGCCAGTAAAGCAGGGGCTAGACTTTTAACCACAGCTTCCAGGTCTGAGTCTTTTGACAGAGACTGGACAGCTAGAGTGACAAAAGTTGGAAAAAAAAAAAAAAAACAGTGTAAAAACAAAACTGCAGTCTATTAGGGTTTTCACTGTTCCTGGGAGCCATTTACCAAGATGAAACGGATATATTACCACATTATCATCACATTATGTATGTTGCAAACAGCGTGTTCTTCGTGAATAAACTTTAACGTCAAGAAGAAGAGATTTGTAAACTTGATAAAAATTAAGAATTTGGCAATTTCTCAAACCTGATTTTTCCAGTAATTTCTTGGCCAGTTTTTCTGCACTGCTTGACCTCCTCCGTTGAGGGGGTGACCTCTCTGACGACAATCGTCTTTCACGGCTCCTTCTTGGGGACGCTCGTCTCTCATCTCCCCTCCTTGGGGATCTTCTATCACGGTTCCTTGGGGGTGATCGCCTCTCCTCACTTCGTTTTGGCGAGGACCGCCTCTCATCTCTCCTCCTTGGCGGAGATCGTCTCTCATAGCTCCGTGAACGTGACCGATATCGGGAGGAGGTTGGACGGTCGTACCATGGAGACCGAGACCGAGATCGAGATCTAGACCGGGTGCTGAAGGACAAATTAAAGTTAACAGTCCATCATTCGAGTTGTAATGACATTACATCCATATTCAGTAACTGCTTAGATCAGAATTTGCGTCTCCACAGACCTGTGAGTATATCTGGAGCTGTACGGTGATCGTGATTTACTGCGTTTCTCTCTTCTTTCATGGTGCCTTCGGGGACTAGGTGAACGGGACAAGGAGCGGCTTCCATGTCTGGTTTTCTGGTGACGATGTTGGGAGGTCTGGGAGGAGGATGAGGATGCCTTATCTTTTCCTGTAGCACTGAGGAGAGCATGGCACAAAATAAGCAGGTCAATGAGCCAAAGAAATTTTCAAAAAACCTGCAGGGTACTGGGTTTCAACTAGCAGTTGCTGGTGAAAAAAAATACCTGGACTGAAGTCTTATGTCACCATCCCACTCAGGGTATCTGTGGAAAACAAAGGATGAAAGACGAAATAATTTAAATGCACCTATTAAAACACAAAAGGTTACAGCAAACACTTGGGTAAAAACTCATCAGGGACAAACAATCTGTAGGATTCCCTTTCAGTCCCATTTCACCTCAACAATACCTTACCATCTACTCATTAAAAATAAAGTTAAAATGATGTGAAAGAAAAATAGACTGACTGTGCACGTAGAAATCTGCAGTTTTCAAGGTGGAGGCTGGTGTTCTGGTGGGAGATCCAATCCTAGCAGTCAGAAAAACAAACACACGATATTATACCTCATCATAGCACCGACGACTTTAAATATCTCAACTGCCAAGACACAAGAACGTGTTTATTCAACATTATGGGTTCATTAAGACATGTATTTGAAATTCAAAGTTTGTACTGAAGCTAACGTCCAAAATCTGTCAACTAATGAGCTTCCGTATGGAAAACATCACAACTTTTGTTGATACATGTTCATATTAACTGAGGAGCCGTGACATTAGCCAACACCCCAGAAAGGAAAAAGCTGCATGAGAGTGATGCTTCATAGTACAAAAATTCTAAGAAATAATCATGAAAACAAATGAAAATAATTAGATATAAACAATAATTAGCATGGCAATGAATCCTTTAGAACATTTGGAACAACAGACTTAGCTTGAGTTCAGGAACAAGTCTTTTTTATGAAACATGACAAACAGTGCCAGTAGCAATCAAACTGAAAAAGTCTTCTTAATTTTGCTCTTCGGGTTATCTTGGCAGAGGTCACCATCAAGAATGGATCTGGACAAAACCACACCATGTCTGGAGTAGAGGCAGGTCGATGTGGAAACTGGAAACGGAGCCGGTCGTTGTTGTGTGGCCAAAATTTAAAATGCAATGTCCGAAAAGGAAGTGGGGGCGGCAAAATCAAAAGGACAAAAAGAAATCTGATTTTGCAATTCTTGAAGTGGGATGGTTGCTGTTGGGTTTCTCAAAGTTCATAGTGGTTGCAGTACTTTTAGTCTAGTACTAACTGTAATTCCTTACTGGACACAAGAAAGCTTTAAACAACAAAAACAACTCTTTCAAAAATAACAGTAGTAAGGGGGAAAGAAATCCTACAATTAAATCAATTAAAGTGCAAAAAAAAAAAAAAAACTGGCGTTGTGGGGAAAAGATGCTAATTTTACATTAACTAACAGTGTATTCAAACTGAATATAGGACTGTAGAAAAAAAGAGAAAAAAAGCCAACATCTTTCGATGAAATAATTGTTCAGATCTGTAGATTTTTCCAGGTCACGCTGATCCCTTTTAGTCCCGTTCCCGACAATCGTCTGAGATGATGGCCACCACTTGAGATTTTATACTGAATTAAAAGTCAACAGTCACTGTAAATCTAGCGATGGCCATTGCACTTTGAACTTCATCCATCAAGCCAAATCATGCAAAAAAAAGTTATGACATTTTGGTACAATATAATCTGTCATAATTTTTCACAGGTTTATACAATCTCTCCACAAGTTTGTAATCCAAACTTGTTTTTGCAAAATGGTATTCATCTTATAGGTCATGTCAGGCTTTGCAATTTTTAAGAAATTACTGATCCTTTAAAATTCAATAGAATGTTTTACATTGATCAAATACCATCACCATTGTGTGTTTTTTTTTTTTTTTACATTTCAGTATTTCTAAACAAGCAAAAAAAATAAATGAAATAGGTAAGTTACAATATATGACAAAAAAATTAAACAAATAATCCGCAATTCCCTAAAAGGGACAAAAAACAGAGTGCGGTCTTCTACTCACCTTCATTTGAGTGCATTCTTTGTTACACAGAGAACAGGTATGTGGAAAGACTCTTGGTGTGGCTGCTGCATAGTCATGCATCATGGTCGGCGTTGGCAGACCCTTGGAGCCTGGCCTTCGTGGTATTCCCTTGCTGGAAGGTGTCATCAGGGGCAGAATGTTCACGGGGTTTGACATTGGCTGAGGTGGAGCTGGAGAATTAACAATTGGGCGAGGATCACCGGTGTTAAACATTGAGCGCTGTATGTTGCTGGGGATGACAGACGCAGGAGGAACCGCTTGCGCAGCAGGGAAAACTGGAGGCCACACTGTTTGCGGCACTGGTTGCTTCTGTGCCTGTTGCTGCTTCACGTGCTGCTTCTCTTGCTGTTTCTGTGCGAGCTGCTTCTGCGTCTCTTGCTGCTGCATCTGCTGCTTCTTCATCTGCTCAGCAACCATTGACCCTTTATCTTGAGATTTGCTCTGTGGTTTATTGCCACTGGTATCACTTCGGCCAATGAGCACAAGGCCAGGTCGGCCGGGATGCATACCGTGAAACAGAGTGCAGGATGGTTGGCTTTTCGATGTTGACTCTGCCTTTGGTTCTTTGAAAGGAAGGTGTTTGGAGGCTTCAGTCTTGAAGACTCTTATGTCTGTGTCTTTCTTTGGTAGGGAGAAAGAGCTGACAGTCGATTGAGAAGACTGCTGTGCTTGGGTGTGAAATCGTTTAGTTGGATCATTACTTGAGGAGGCTACAGAGCTCAGATTTGAACTGTATGAAGAGCTGGAAACAGAGCTTCCCTGAGCACATGAAGAAGAACCCGGGGCACCGCTTTTAACTTCTGTCATATTTTGTTGCAGTAGTTCTCGGCTGTGGCTACTACCATCATAAGTGCCACTCCCTCCACTGTTCCCTCTTCTGCCACTGGTTCTTCCAATCTCATCCAAAACACCTCCAACATATTTGCTAGTATGTCCATAGTCAATAACTTTGCTGGGCTGAAGAATAGGTGATGACACTCCCTCTGGGCATATCCCTGCTCCTCCTGAACTTGTTGCACCTCTGGTGGGCTGGGATTCAGGGTAGGATTTTGACTGTCCTGCAGCTGAAGCTCTCTTTGCCTTCTGAATGCGGATTTGTCGCAAGATGAATGGCAGGGTGGTAGGGGTGATCTGGTCTTCGGGGTAGGAGATGAGATGCTCCACATCTTCCTTTTCAAGTCCAAAATGCAAAAGGATGTTAGTGGCAGATTCAGAAGTGTACTTGGGGCAAGTTGAATCGGCAGAAACTGCAGATTTGTTAGGCGCTTGATAGTCATAATCACCCAACCCTGGAATGGACTGCAAATTGCGTTCCTTTTCTCTTGGGGGGTTAACCCTGTTGTCATCACCACCTGCATAGCTCGATGAAGCAGACGAATAAAAATTGGAAGAATCACCAGCAGTTGGCCTTTTGTAGTTTGGCAACCAGTTCAAAGCGCTGCTGCCACTTTCAACATTAGAATGTCTTTGTCCAAGGGCGGCAGAGGTTGAGGGCATCGGATAAGAGGTCATCCCTGTGCCTGCGGAGTGTAACTCGTCTCTCTGCGTGTTGGGAAAGTGAGTACCAATGGGCTGATGCGCCGGATTGCCAAGAAACCCCACCTCCTCTCTAGCTCTGCTAATATGCATGTCTACAGACCTTTGTATGTCCTCCATCATGTTTCTACTTGATTCAGGCCTGTAATTGCCTGACTGAGTCATCAATGATGGAACCATTCCCCCAGAGCTAGCAGGAGCTGTTGAAGCGTTTCCAGTCGAGCTGTAGCCAGACCCCGGACCAAGGCGAGGGTCCCTCTCTACCCTAGAGAGTCCATATTGCCCCTGGGTGGAACTCTGGTTCCCAGAGGCATAGGGGTTATATAAGGGATGCGACATGACGTCTTCAGATGGTTTAGCACAGTTAGCGGTTCGGTAGATAGATATATGTGAAACAGTTCAATTTGAGCTGGATGTCAAGTTCACAGCTCAACGGCCAAAAGTGAGAGTGTTGTTTTCTGCATCAGTGCTAGCTTGGCTTTTCAATGAGCCAGCTGCAAGGATACAGGCTGCCATCCAATCAGAAATGAGCTCACTGTGAGCCCTCCGAGTAGAGGGCTATTTCGGGGCCCAGGAACAGGAGACGGTATACCACGCTCCAATTGCAACGCAAAGCTGAAAAGTTCAGAAAACAAAACAAGTGGTTATTTAATGGACATGGAAATCAGCGTCTTGGTTGGGCGACATCCATCATCAGGAAGGACTGGTCTGGACTGGTCTGCTCTGGTGCATCTGGTTGGACTGGGATTCAGCCCATCTTTTTCACTTCCTGGACTGGTCTTCACTAGCAAGAAATGAGGGGAGGCAAAAGCAACAAAGCACAGACAGAGAAAAAACAAGGTCATGGCTGTTGAGAGGAAACATTCAGAACGCAGACAAAGTAATTTATTTCGTTTCCATGCTCATCTCTGGCGAAAACAATTGAGACTGGCATCAGCAGCAGACATATAAAGCACATTGCAAAACCGCAAAACACCGCAAAACACCTCTTCTTATAGCTTCAGACAGAGGTCTCGTCTCTGTTCTTGTACTTTTGGACCTCAGTGCTGCATTCGACACCATCGACCACAGCATCCTGCTGCAGAGACTAGATCATGAAATAGGGATTAAAGGGCCCGCCCTGAAATGGTTTAAGTCATACTTATCTGACAGGTTTCAATTTGTTAATGTTAATAACGACCATTCAGAGTATAGCAGAGTTACGCATGGTGTACCGCAGGGTTCAGTCTTAGGGCCAATCCTCTTCATTCTTTACATGCTCCCATTAGGTGGCATCATCCGGAAGCATTCAATCAATTTTCACTGTTATGCGGATGATACGCAACTCTACTTGTCCATGGAGCCAGATGACAGAAGCCGGCTCATCAATCTGCAAGACTGTCTGAAAGACATTAGATCCTGGATGTCCTCTAACTTCTTGCTACTGAATTCAGATAAAACTGAGGTCATTGTGTTTGGACCTAAACATCTCAGGGACACTTTCTCTGATCAGATCGCTACTCTAGATGGCATCACCCTGACCCCGAGTACAACCGCGCGGAACCTTGGAGTCATTTTTGACCAGGACCTTTCCTTTAGCTCCCACATAAAACATGTGACTAGGACCGCCTTCTTCCATCTGCGCAGTATCACTAAGATTAGGAATATTCTCTCCCAGAGTGATGCTGAGAAACTAGTGCATGCATTTATCACTTCTAGGCTAGACTACTGCAACTCTCTCCTGTCAGGATGTCCGAAAAACTCTCTAAAGAGTCTCCAGCTGGTCCAGAATGCCGCAGCGAGAGTTTTGACAGGAGTTAGGAAGAGAGAGCACATCTCTCCCACCTTAGCTTCTCTCCACTGGCTTCCTGTAGGATTTAGAATAGACTTCAAAATCCTTCTGCTGACTTACAAGGCTCTTAATGATAAAGCTCCAACCTATCTGAAAGAACTAATCATTCCTTACTGTCCTACCAGAGCACTCCGCTCCCAGAATGCAGGTCTGTTAGTGACTCCCAGTATCTCTAAAAACAGACTGGGAGGTAGAGCCTTCAGTTACCGGGCTCCTTTACTGTGGAACCAGCTCTCTCCATGGGTCAAAGAGGCAGACACTCTAACTACATTTAAGTCTAGACTTAAGACCTTCCTTTATGACAGGGCTTTTAGTTAGGGCTGGTTCAGGTAGCTCTGAACCATTTTATAGCTACGCTGCTATAGGCTTAGACTGCTGGGGACACATCTGGTTACTCAGAGCCCTCTCCTCTCCTCTCCTCTCCTCTCCTCTCCTCTCCTCTCCTCTCCCCTCCCCTCCCCTCCCCTCTCCCCTCCCCTCCCCTCCCCTCCTCTCCTCTCCTCTCCTCTCCTCAGTATATTTTTGAACTGTCATTTTCTGTTGTACTTTGTAGTTTGGCCTTGGTGTCTCGCACTCTCTCTGTGTTTCCGCAGATCCACCGGAGCTCCATCTCTCTGCACCAGCCGCCGCCTACATCGCCCCCATCCCACCCCTTCCCCTGCCGTTAGACCGGCCTCCCCTCCCTTCCCATGGACCAGTCTGCCACCCAGTCCTCCCATCGAGCTGACCGGCTCTCCCTGCCCCCCCCCCCCTCCCCTCACTAGAGACTGCCTTCATCAACCCCTGCTAACATTTCCATATTCCGCACATTCTGTGACAAACTGTAAACTGTTTTCTTGTCTGTAACAACATCTATTGCACGTCTGTCCGTCCTGGGTGAGGGATCCCTCCTCTGTTGCTCACCCTGAGGTTTCTCCTGTTTTTCCCTGTTAAAAGGGTTTCCATGGAGTTTTTCCTCAGTCGATGTGAGGGTCTAAGGACAGAGGATGTTGTTACGATGCCATGTAAAGCCCTTTGAGACAAACTGTTTGTAAAAACGGGCTATACAAATAAAATTGCCTTGCCTTGCCTTGCCTTGCCTCACAGCAACATTTTTCATTCCAATAAATCACAGTACAACACTGAGCTAAACCCCGGTACTGAATAGCATTTTAAGTCGGACTGAACTCTGGCTATAACTCGAGAGGACAAGACGGTTGGGCAATGCAACAGAACTGATACTGAACAGATTAGGTCATTATGACATTCATGTGACTTACAATGGAATGGCCAGAAAATAATCTACAGATTTCGAAAAATTGTGTGCATCATAATTTATTTATCACCTTAAATGAAACATAAGTAGATGGAACTCAAACTTATATGGTCCAATCAGGAAGAATCAAAGAAGGAAACTGAAACGAAAGCTTTGAAAAGGGATTCTGTTCAACAAAGTGCTAGAATACTATTTATATGAAATGGTTGCAGGTTTGTATCACATAGTGTCAGGTCTTTAACTCCAGCAGATGAAAGTGAGGCTTTATACTCAAATACTGCTAGGACCAATTATGTTGAATAATTTGTCATAGCAGTGGGATGGAGAAATGGAGGTCCTGCCAAAAAGTCTTATCCACAAATGTGCTAAACTGGCAACACACAACAACAACAGGCAGTGAACACCCACTTATGGAAACTGCTTGAACCAATTCATTTTGAAAGAGCAACAGCTGGCAGTTAAGCTGAAAATCGGTCTTCGGCATTCAGTTGACCAATGCTGGAATTAAGATCCCTCACTCAGTGACTGACCCACGGACATTTGTAGTCACAGAACTGGCCCAAGTGTTGGAGCCCAGCTAGAAAACTGCAAGCTCATCCACTGAAAGGCCTTTCAAAATCATATCTGTACAGAGAGACATTCTTGAAAACAATGTTTTACAGAGAGGTCTGTACAAAATCCGTATTTTGTACTTATTCTCGTTTAAATATCTCATCCACTCCATTAAACAAACGATTACTGAAATTAGGGATGCACATGATTAACCGTTTAACCATTAACCGATAACAAGAACTTTGACCGATTAATACTATCGGCTATTTATTTCTTTTATTAGCTCCTTATGTCGTCAACTCATGGGGGCGTTTCGACACATGCAGATTTCACGTGCCTTCAGTCATATTTCACAGCAAAAAGTTACACAGGAGGACTGACAGTGAAGGAAGGTCAGACAATAAATGTAACCTACATGCATCACCTGTAACTACGGCGCTGAAAAAAAAAAAGAGGACGTCGCTGCTCTCCAGCTGGTTAACCTGCAGCTCTCCTGCAGCGTCAGAGGAGCTCTGCTTTTCCTTCAGTCTGGTGTTTGGCTGCACTTTGTATCAAAATAGTTCTACAATGGACGATCTAACCTCCATATGAGGGCGATCAGCTGTGACAGAGCACAGTGGATGTGGGCACGTGGCGCTGATCAGCTGTCGCAGCGCACGTGTGTATTTAATGGCACAAAAAAAAATTGGAGTGATCTTTTTTTTTTTTTTTTTTTCCTTGTACTGCGAGTGTCTTAATCTTATCGGTTAACGGTTAATAAACGGTTAACGAGCGTCAACTATCAGTCAGAAAAAAAATTCACAATGTGCATCCCTAACTGAAATGGGTAATTCTCTGAATTCGGTGCACTTTGGGTTGTCAGATTTTAAAAAAAAAACGTTCAACCCTGTAACAATGAGTTCATCCCCCAACAGTGTTTTTTGTTACAGGGTGTAAGATTTTGGTTAAAAGTAGCCCAAAATCCATTAGCCAAGGTAAGTAGCATCACATAACTTTAGGAAATCAAGAAATTATAACAATTTTCAACACTACTGTTAGTTTTTTCCTAAACAGTTGCCAACTATCATGGAGTTGAAAGTTTGAGCTTAACCATGTCAATCTCACAATAAAAACTATGAAGTAGGAAAATATGCTGACACTTTCTTCTCTTTATAGTATGTTCTTCTAAAGTCTTATGTCATGTCACTTCCTCAACTGAACCATTATTTTTAAAACAGGGGGAATTGGTATGTTGTTACAAAGTTGAACAAAACTGAGGGACGAGATAAAATATTGCTGCAAATTTTTGTATTGTTTTGGTGAAAGTAGTCAGGAATATTATTATATTAACAAAATATATAACAGGTTCATTGCAATTTTCATTTGTTTTAAATCCAATTGAAAAAGTGATTCTGGTCAACAGGGATACAAATTTGGCTGTCATCTAGGCTACTTCTTAGCAACCCGTGTTTTATAATCCAAAGACACATGGACTCATCAATTTATGGCTTTAAAATGCAAAAAAAAAAAAAAAAGTTTTATTTGAAAATCTTTGAGGCAAACCTGAGGGACACAAAGTGCACCAATTCAAAGAATCACCCAACTATAGTTTGAGCAGATCTTTGTTCACAGTATCCATATTAGTTTTGGTTTCCAGTCACGAATCTTAGTTAGACAAATATTAACAGGCCTGAAGATGAATAGTAGGAGTATTATGAAAAGTACTCATACTGTTGCTTGTTAGTTGTCTACATAGAAAGCAGTGATGGGAATAACGGCGTTAGGGCCTACTTTTTTCAGTAAGTAGCCTAAAAGTTACTGTTTCCCCCAGTATAAAGTTGTTACCATTACTAACAATAAAATGCAGTCACAAAATAATACACCAGTTAAAGTGGACGTTACACATTTATTTGAGTCCATCAACTAGTTAGGCTACTTTTCCAAGGAATTAGTTATATTTATGATGTGGTAACTCAGTTGCTTTTTGGGAAAAGTAACGTGGCAACACTATTAGACACAGTTCAACTGTTCAAGAAAAAGAAAAAAATCCATGAAGCGCACCCCTTCTTTTTATTTTTTATTTTATCTGCGTCATATCAGCGTAGCATTTCACTTCGTTAATCCCGACACCCTCTGCACGCCAAAACACTGTCAGATCAAGTGATATAAATCAGTATTTTATGTCGTGTAGCAGCCAGCCTGCACCCTTTAGTGGCAGAGAAAGACACACAACCATCCCTGGTGTTTGGAGTTGAAGCCCACAGCTTCACTAATGTTAGCTAACTTGCTAGCAGGCTCTACGGTTACCGTTGGTCCGGTGACGAACAAACGCCGCCGCCGACCGACAAAACACCGCGTAAAAGCGACTGTACGTGCGGATAAATATCGCTCCGAGTTTTATAAAAAACACTGTTGTTTGTTTTTTACACACCCACCGTAACTCGTGTTAAGTATCTGGTCCTCGGCGTGCAGCCTGAAACTCCTCTCCGGGTTGCTCCTCTGGTCTCTCGGCAGCAGCAGGAAATCTCAGATGTCGCGGAACCATTACCACTTCCGGTTTGGTGCCCAGCCTTCAGAGTAAAAGCACGGACCGTTGAAAGACGTTACGAGATGATGAGATTTTGTTTTTTACTTGAAAAATCGGTAACACTTTACAATAAGGGTCCCTTAATTAACGTTAGTACATTATTAAGCATTAATATATAAACTAATGTGTTAATTAGGCTAATGCTGAGTAATGCATAATAACTAATTACATTATTCAACTTTTATTAGGCCTATTACTTAATAATTTATTAACTTACTTTGAGTAGTAAACATTAATTAACTGCTTACTAATAGGCTACATTAATTAATGTGTTTCCTAATCCTAAGTAATACATGATAATGATTGTTAATATATCTGTAAACAGTTAATTAATGCTTAATAATGTAACTAATGTTAATTAAGGGACCCTTATTGTGAAGTGTTACCGAAAAATCCTTAATTTTTTGCTGCCACTTATTAAAAATGATACACATATGACATATCAATCAAACCTGTTTTGATTTAAAAAAAAAAAAAATAAATAAATAATGATAAAAACGCTTTAAAATTCAGATCCCAGTACTCAGAAAAAAACTTTATTGTCCATTCATCCTACAGACAGACAGACAAACAGAAAATTCATATGTGAATGAATAGATTAAATAAATAAAAACAATGTCGGTACAGCACTCTGTGTGGGTGGGGGTTAAAATAGATAGAACATTCCTGCATGTATTAAAAACATGTTTGTGTATTAAAAACGTGTGTTGAACATAACAATTCCTTATTGAGGAGGGCCACAGCTGATGGTATACATTACTTTTTGTAGCCATTATTCTTGGTATGGCCAGTCTGCAGCCTGAGGGCAGCAGCTGAAATGCTGAGTGGAGGGCATGAGTCCAGCATAGATTGACAGGTCAGGTAAACACAAGCTTGGTCAAAAACTTTGTAACAGAGCATGAGTTTTTGACCAAGCTTGTGTTTACCTGTTGACGGAGGAGGTAGGCTACCCAGCAATCATTCAAAGAGAGTGAAGATACTGACTGGGAATAAAATAAATGCAAAATTTTATTCTTAAATAAGAGTGGCACTATTGTTGAAAATATTATTAAGTGAACAGCACTGATCACCAATGTTGGATAGAAAAAAGGAAACAGCTCAGACAGTAGAGGAATTAGAAGGGAGGGGTGAGTGCAGGTGCTCATGTTGCAAGTATTCCTAACAGGTGGCCAGTCAGTAGGGGGAGTATTCTGCTGGAAAGTACCTAAAATCCAGGTGTGCTACCACCTCACTGATAGATAACACCTTGTTAAGAAATACCAGAGCAACAGTTTCGACTAATATATCTCACTAATTTACATGTTTAACCAATGTATCAAAAACGTTTAGCTGATTTTTGTTACTCTGAATGTTGGAAAATAAATGATCCTTGATCTCAACTGGCCCATTTTTGGACATTTATTTTTTTACCCAACACTATTCTCATAGAAATTCAGACAGAACAGCAGACTCAGAGGCATAAAGTTATTTATATAACATACAAAATATTTAATCAACACACCTACAGTACACAAATGAACACATTAAAAACTAATTTAACAAAAAATAGGTTCAATCAATAGGTTTAATATATAAATAAATTTTTTTATGCAGAGGTAAAGGTCTACAATACAAGGACATCAGTGGTCCAGAAATCAAGAGACACTCAAGTTTAATTTTATATATCAAAGAAAAACAGAACAAAGCAAACTAGACAACAGAAATAAATCAACAGATTGGACCCTTCAGTTTGTACCTTATCTCATCTGCAAGATTGAATTCAGTGCTTTGCTTATACTGACTCTCCCTGGGCAACACTTGATTCTTCAAATGCTGCTACATTTTGCAGTAGAAACTATCAAACATTGACAATTTATGGATTAAAAACCATCACACCTGTGCATTACTACTATGCCTGTATGCTATGGTCAAGTGCTATAAAACCAGTGTGGAAGTCAGTGCACTAAGATCATGTATTTAAAATATACAAAAATAGTACAGTGTCATAGAAAAATATTAATAATAGATAAAAGATTCACAATTTACAATATTCACATGAATAAGGGTCACCATTTTCACATTGTTATTGTTTTGTTTTTTTAAAAGGTGGTCAGGTCTGGATCAATGAGACGTGGGGCCTTGACAGTGTTGTGCTGAACGTCTTGATGGTTTCTGTGGAAACTTCTGGTGGCGTTTCTGGGAACAGAGAGTAGGACAAAAACCGGCAATGACAACATGACACAGAGATGTCTGCACCCCATGGCCTCATAATATGATATGCTTCTATATTTATATGCAAAGATTATTGTAAAAGCTACGATTGGCTGCTGGTAATTGGCTTGGTTGTGTCACTTGACAAGGAATCAAGAGGAAGCGTCAAACTTCAGAAACAACTCAAATCAAGTAAATTCAGTCCATACTTTAGCATTCTAAATATACTCTGACTGTCTGTCCACTTACCTTTGTTAGTCGGACTGTCCAGGAAGCGTTCAGAAAAGAGGCCAACCACAGGAACTTTAATTTGATTGCAGAGTGTACAATCTATTTTTATTTAAGTTTATTTTTCTTTAAAAAAAAAAGCTCACGATAATGGTCTATAATCCAGTTTATAAAAAAAGGCTTTTTATCTAAGTGCTACTGTCTCCATAGCGTAAAAGCATAAAATAAGAAAGGCCACTGTATTATAGGCTTGACCCAGAGTTAATGTGTTAAAGGGATAGTTCAACATTTTGGCAAATTGGCCCATTGCCATAATCGCTATAGTCTTGGCAGTAGGTTTGTTACCTTTATTTGTTGGTGCAAGCTATGTTCAGAACGGTGGAGCAGAGCCGTGAGCTGCTCAGAGCTACGCTACGGAGGCTAGTGGAATTTCTTGGTTTCCCTCATCAAACTCATCAAATACACAATCCAACAACTCCACAACGCTGTCGTGGACAAGCTGTGACCTGCACATTCACCACGCTAGAGATAATAACAGAACGTTATGAGACAGAGTTGTTTTAGAGGGTAATACAGAGACTGCTTGATGAAAAACTGTCCCTGACGGCAACGCGTATCAGCGGTTTTGCATGAATTTCCCTCTAAAACAACTCTGTCTGGTAACGTTCTGTTATTATCTCATAGCGTGGTGAATGTGCAGGTCACAACTTGTCCACCAGAGCGTTGTGGAGTTGTTGGATTGTGTATTTGATGAGTTTGATGAGGGAAACCAAGAAATCCCATAATGAGCCTCCATAGCGTAGCTCTGAGCAGCTCACGGCTCTGCTCCGCCGTTCTAAAAATAGCTTGCAGCGGCAATTAAAGGTAACGAACCTACTGCTACGACTATAGGGATTATGGCAATGGGCCAATTTGCCAAAATGTTGAACTATCCTTTTAAATATGAAACGAGTGATAACATGCATGAAACAGCTTAACATGCCATTATTTACAAGCCATGACCATTTCAAACCATTCATAATGCACACAGGTTTTAAAAGGCTATCAATCATCACCAGTGGTGTTAACACACAACACAATGCACCCTGGGAGATCGACAGTACAGCCGTTGGTGAGAGTCACACAGGTGATTACTGTGGTAAGGCCTGGGCTGGCTACAGAGCTGCACTAACTCTTGTTCTTCTGTGCCCTGTTGCTTGCGTATCAAAGACCAGTTCCCCTTCTCGGCAGGAGGATTGTCCTTGATGTTGCCGTCTCAAAGGTTTTCACGGTGGCGCCGCCAAGAAACAGACGTGGGTGAGGTCTCGCGCACGGACCTCGCACCAGGGGCCGTCGCTGTGGCTGTATATGACGATCCCGACCGCGCAGCGATTGCCCGGCGCCTCCTCTGGCGGCAGTCGTGTGTACGCGTGAACGGACTCTGCCAAAACCTGCCAAAGATGAGCCGGCGATGGAGACCAGTAGGGCGTCTTCTTGAGTGGGACTGCTCCTCGTCTGGCGTAACAGATCTCGTTCCAGCTGTTGGCGTCCCTCAGGGCCCTCTGCGAAATTAGTTGGTTTTCACAGTTAAAAAGTTTCAATAGTGATTCTTTCGCTCTCGCAGCGACGTGGGAGGCATTCGGGACCCCGGGGAGCGGATTGGTCCTGTTCATTACATGAGGAGCCTTGGAAGGCCCTTCCCGACTTGGGATGATGGAGTCGGTTTGCTCCTGGTCGGCGCTGGTCAGGTCGATGGTGATTGGACGGGTCTCCTGTGCTTGCGGGAGGTCGCCACTCCCAATAGGGAGCTGGAGATTCCCCGAGTCAGAGCTCTGACAGATCTTTTCCACTTCCACTTCTTCAAATGAACCAGAGGTGTGTTTCAACACGTCTGTTCCTTGAGCTCGCTGCAAGAAGAGTCCAGAGTTGATTGAGACCTGAAAAACTACTGTACTACTGACTGAAAGGTACACTATGCAGGACTGGCCTGAATAACAATGTATTGACAGATACACAGATCACATACACACACACACACACACACTCTCAATCATCGCCTATGTGGGCATTTAAAGGGATAGTTCAACATTTTTGAAAATTGGCCCATCGCCATGATCCCCCTAGTAATAGCAGTAGGTTCGTTACCTTTAATTGTTGGTCCAAGCTGCTTTTAGATCGGGGGAGAAGAATACCGAGCGGCGCAGCTACACTACGGAGGCTAATGGAATTTCTTGGTTTTGCTCATCAAACTCAGCAAATACACAACCAAAAAACTCAAAAACGCTGTGGTGGACAAGTTGTGACCTGCACATTCACCACGCTATGAGATAATAGCGGAAAGTTGCGAGATGGAGTTGTTTTAGAGGCAAAGTCGGACTTTACACTCTAGACGGCTGCTCGGCGGAGTGATTTCAAAAGCGCCTGTTTACTGCAGATACGTCCGTATACTACGGCACTGGCTGAGGTGCGCACACTGTGTCCCTCCGACCAGTGGTTCACTGAAGAAAGTAGTTCCGAGTATTTGCTTCACTTCTCTTAACTTTCCGCTATTATCTCATAGCGTGGTAAATGTGCAGGTCACAACTTGTCCACCACAGCGTTTTTGAGTTTTTTGGTTGTGTATTTGCTGAGTTTGATGAGCAAAACCAAGAAATTCCATTAGCCTCCGTAGTGTAGCTGCGCCGCTCGGTATTCTTCTCCCCCGATCTAAAAGCAGCTTGGACCAACAATTAAAGGTAACGAACCTACTGCTATTACTAGGGGGATCATGGCGATGGGCCAATTTTCAAAAATGTTGAACTATCCCTTTAAGGTGTCTCTGTGTTTATAGCTACAACTGCCCTGTCAATGCAAGTTGAAATCTGTTGTACAGCACATTGGCTGTGGTTACAATGTGATGTTTACCATGCAATTAGTTGCCATTGGAAACCATCATGCATTCCTGTTCACTGTTGACACTCAAGCACAAGACAAGAATGCTGTAATTTCCCAGCTTGGGATCAATAAAGTCTATCCACCTATCCATCCATCCATCCATCCATCCATCCATCCATCCATCTATCTATCTATCTATCTATCCATCCATCTATCCATCTACCTTATCTATCCATCCATCCATCCATCCATCCATCCATCCATCCATCCTATCTATCCATCTATCTTATTTATCTATCCATCCATCTATCCATCCATCCATCCATCTATCTATCCAAGAAGAGATGCAACACTCATCTAGGTTAGGGAGAAAAAAACTTGAGCACATGCACATCGTCACACTCAATGATCCTTTTCTCACCGGGGGTTTTCAAAGGGGTTTGCGTACCTGCAGGTTGTCGTAGTGTTTCTGGCTGCTGCAGTGCAGCTCCTTGGCCGTGCTCTCGTTAGAGTAGAAAAGAGCGCAGAGTTTACAAAAATACCCTGACTTGCGGACGACAAACTCCTGACCTGGAGAGAAACAGCAATGGCATTATAAAATAAACACAAAACAACATACTGTATATGTACAACGAAAGCATTATTATGTGTGTGTTTCTGACCAAACGGTTGGTTAGGGGTGAACGGTGGCAGTTTGAAGTCGGCAGCAACAGAAGGAGACTGAGAGCGAGATCTCTTTGCTTCAGGTCCGACCAGCTCACTCTTCCTTTTACTAACAGCTGAAGGAGAAGAAGAAGAGGGAAGAACCATCAGATCACCTGACCTGCAACCACAAGTCCGTTAAAGGGATAGTTCACCCAAAATTGAAATTTCACTCATTATCTCCTCCCCCTCATGTCGACTAAGGGCTGGGAGAAGTTTCAGAGTCCTCCGTGGCTTCTCTGAGTTACAGGGGGTCTCGGCGTAGCAGAAGGACACACCAAAAAACATCCTAATACCCCGAAATGCGAAATTGTCCCGAAAAAAATTAAATAAGTCTATATTTCAAGCTTGTTTGTAACGGAAGCTCCTCTTCCCAGTTCGTCAAATTTGGACGAACCAGGGTCTGTCCTCTTGTAGCGGAAGCTTCGAGAAGCAAAACAAGCTTGAAATATAGACTTATTTAATTTTTTTCGGGACAATTTCGCATTTTGGGGCTTCAATACAAGACGGACATTACATACGAGGAGCATGGAGGTATTTGGATGTTTTTTGGTGTGTCTTTTTGTTACGAAGACAGTTGGTATCCATTTGCAACCGTTATATGGACATGCACTGCTACGCCGAGACCCCCTGTAACTCAGAGAAGCCACGGAGGACTCTGAAACTTCTCCCAGCCCTTAGTCCACATGAGGGTGAGTAGATAATGAGTGAAATTTCAATTTTGGGTGAACTATCCCTTTAAACACTCACCTCTCTCTGTACCTTTTATGTCTTTCCCGCTCCCTCCTTCCTTCTCCTCCTCTCCTTGCTCCATGCATTGCTCCAGGTTCTGCTTCTCAGGCTGCAGATCCTGTCCACCAGAAGCTACACAGATGTTGCTATCGCTCGCTCTTTCCACTTCTGCCGTCTGGATCTCTTGCTCACTGGGACTTGACAACGTCGGCTGATCTTTGTCTGAAGGTGATGAGGCATCGAGTGAAGCGACTGGTGGTGGATCAGAACCAGCCAATTCCTTTTCTTCTCTCTCGTCTTGTGCAATGACATTTTCCCGTCTTGTAGATCTTCTTACTGAGGTAAAAGTCAATGAAATGATTAGACAAATAAGTGAAGAAGTAAAAAGGCAAGATAATAATAAGCTCTGTGTGTGTGTGTGTGTGTGTTTGTGTCACCAGGGGTTTGTCCGGTCCTCTTCTTATCGCGGCTTCTTCTCGTCCTGGTTGTTTCCTTTTCTCTCTCCTCTTCAACCTCTGCCACCTCATCAACCGCCACAAAGTTTGAACTCTCCTCTGAAGGAAGATACCAAAAGAAAACTGTTGTTTTACCAAACTTATGCACTGACGGGAAAGGAGTGGCTGTTTGTTTTCATGATTCAATGTTTCTAGTCAGAAACTTCGATCTATCTAACATTGACATTGGAGAACATTAACAGTAACTCTTATTTCTGGATCCATGGCCGCCTGAGGTAACAAGATAACCAGGCTGAATGTTAGGTTTACATTTTGGACAATATTAAACTGACTCAGATCGTACAAACAATGCATCTTAAAAGAAGAATATTCCACTGATTTAGCTTTGCATTAATGAAACAATTTCAGACTAAGGATTTAAAGTTGAAAACGATGACAATGGCAGCTCAACCAGAGGGGTCTTTTTTTCTAATTATTATTATTCCCCATGGTTAACAGCTAGCGTAGCCAGAACCTTGAGGTTGGTGGTGTGGTTATAACTCTAAATACCTGGTACACCTGCTTCATCGTCATGTTTGCATTCTGCAGATGTTGAAGCTCTCAGAGTTTCACTCTGGTCTGCCTCTGCCTTCTCTTCATCTAAAGTCACAAAAGTCTGAAGAGAGAAAGAGAGATGAAGTTGAACATCAGTGTATGGTGTCAAATGTGTGTTTTCCTTTACATACAGTATATTTAACTTCAGATTCTCTTTTAATTGTTGGCCAATTTTAAACTCCAGTGTGAACTGGTCATGGCCCTGATGTGAGCCGCATGAGCAGAAGAGCAACAAGACGTCACACACAGCACCCTGTGTACGGAAGTAAAGAGGAGACGGGAAGCATGGCGGCAACAGTCGGATGTCAGCATTTTCACTTTCAGTGTTAGCTCACAGAGCAGGCAAATGTGGAAGCAGATTATAAATAGGGAGAAGAACGAGGAAAAGGAGAACTTATGTTGCTTGTATCACTTATAGCTTCTACTTTGGCACAGAGATGGGATGTGAATTGCGTCAATGGAAAACTCTGACACAGTTCACATGGTTGTTATGCGTTTCAAACAATCTGGTCTGTATAAATCTGATTTGAGAACAGATGATAATCTCGATCTTTACCTCCACTGAGTCTCCCTCCATGTTGGGTGGGTGGGCCTTCTGTGTGCGTCTTCGTTCCCTCTCCCTGGTCCTCCTCTCGTTACACTCCTGGTCTTGCTCCTGGATCACCATAGCACTTACTGAAGACTCTGATGGACTCTTCTTCACTGGTGTTGTGCTATCCCTTGGGGACTTGATTCTTGATTTGGCCTCATTCTTGATGTCTGTTTTGTCTTCCCTCTTTTCCTCTATCTGATGTGTCTGCCTGCTCTCCTTTTGAGGTTCCTTCTCCCTAGATGTTTTTTCCAGTGCGTCCCGAGCAGGAGCGCCCCTCCTTTTTGGCATGTCCTCTCTCTTTGTTTTCTCATTCGAAGAATCTCTACAAGTGGTTCTTTCACTTTTCCCTCTGGTTGATCTTCTCAAAGAGATTGTTTCTTTGGTGGCACTCTCATCCTCTACAGAGTCTAAAATCTCATAGGAAGCCTCCCTCTTATCAGGCTTTTTAGATTCTTCATTGAGAGTCAATGTCATTTTCTCCTCTTTCTTTCCTCTAGCACTACTCCTTCTACCACACCTTTCTGTGACAGGTGCATCTTGAACCACTTCATCCTCAGCAGAATCTACTATTTCATACATCTCGCCAGTGATGTCTTCTATGTCTTTGTCTAATTTAGGACCTCTTGCAGTGGTGTCTGTCTTTGTTTGTCTTCCATATTTCTTGACTGATCTGTCCTGTTTCTTTGGCGATTTCTCCTTCTCTTCAGAATTCGATCCTCTGGTCCTGAGGCTGGTCCTCCTTGAAGATTGACCATCTTGTCCAACAGTCACTACTAGTTTATTGGTTCTTTTCCTCTTGTTTTCAGTCTCTGCCTCTGTATTTGTTGATTGATATTCAGAATCAATTACCTGATAGGTGTCTTCCTTCAATTCTAAGTTCCTAATGTCTTCTTTAGGCATCTGATCAATGGAAGTTTCAAGTACAGGGCCCTGACCTTCCATTCCCACCTGATCATCAATTGAATCCAGTATCTCAAAGGTTTCTTGTTCAGTGACGTCATTGTCAAGGTCTTCAGTGTCACAGGCTTCAAGAGACTGGTCATCAATCTCCAAAATCTGGCCTTGACTCAGTTCCTGTGCAGGTGGATGCATCTCTGATGGCGTTTCTATTGTTTTCTTTGACTCAACAGTTTTTGCAGCAGTGGGCTCTGCTGACACCTCGGGTTCAGACTTTGCCACTGCACTCTCTGGGGCTTTTGATTCTCTGCATGACTCAGGATGAGTCTTTACCAACTCCTCAACAGCAGCTGCTGATTCCACCTTTTTCTCTTCATGCATAGTGGTGGACGATCCAACCCCACCACTCAGGGATGTTTCATTGGTGGTTTTGACTGGAGATTTTGAAGAAGGACCAGCAGATGAGGGTTTAGTAGGAGATGAGGAGGAGGAGTTGTTGTTCATGGACTTGGATGATGCAGAGGATGAAGAAGATGAGGGAGAGGCTAAACCCAAGGCCACTGTTGAGGTCTGTATGGCAGATGGTACATCTGAGATTTGCTCTTCTCTTTTACCTACTAAGGATTTCTTGGGGAGGGAGCAGCACTGTTGGTCACCAACTTCATCAGAAGTTAGAAAGTTCTCCTTCTTGAAATTTTTCTCATCGAAAAGGTGAGAGTCCAAGGGAATCACTTTATTTGTCAAATCTCCCTGACAATGGAATGAGAAGAAAGAAGGTATTCATTTAGAAAACAGTGAAGCCATTAATCAGATAAACAATAGTTTGACCACTTCATTTACAGCAAATAAGAATTACATCCTCGCCTTGTCAACCAGTGACCTTTGACCACCAAACTTGAGATTTGGTTCTGGATTTTGTGACGAATTAAATTCAACATATGGCGTGAGAATTTCCTTAAACTGCAGTGAGATCTATCTTTCTGAAGGGTTCAAATGTGATGAAACACAGCATACAATAGGAAATTATTTTGAAGAGGCCTTACGTGTTTTTCCTCAGTGTGGGTCCTGGTTCCTTGGGTAGGTTTGTGCTGGCTACTGCAAGTCTCCTGCTCAATATGAAGAAGTTTTGTGCCACTTTCTGCATATTTGACCGCACTTGTTGGACTGGATGTAGTGAGAACAGTTGTTGGTGACCCTGGTTCCCTCTTAACTCTTTCTACATCCTCATTGGTCTTATGAGAAATGGTGGATTCCATGGTAGTCTCAGGTCCCAGTTTCTCAGTGGCCTCCTCCATTGCTTGGTCACTTAAATCAGTGGCACTCGGTCCTGAGCCAGCAGGAGCTGCTGGTTTAGCAGGAGCTGAGATACTGGTTTGTGCAACAGGCTGAGACTCTTTATCAGAAACTTCAGTAGGAGGAGGCTTTGTTTGTTGCTTCGGTTCAACCTTGACGGTGCCCTGTTCAAGGTTTAGCGTTACCTCACTGGATTCCTCAAGGCGCTGTTTTAGACTCTTCAAACTAAAATACAAAATATATTTATGCATGTCAATCAACTGATGTGGAGCCAAAATAATGTGGGTCATATCATTTATCATGCTGATTATTGTTAAGATTTTGGTCACATAATTTGACTAATCTGACAACAAGTGAATATACTCACGACTCAAAACGTTGAACTTTACTCCTGCAGAGATAAAATCAGTTGGTTAGTTTAGTTGTTGAGAAAAGGGGATTAGAAAATAAGACATTTACAGTGTGGAGACTATCAACATACATACCATGTTACACGTTTACTCGCAGAGTGTGGTGAGAAAGTGTTGTACTCCCGCAAAACCTTTGTTACACCACTGGGGTCAGCCATCTCAACACACACCTGAGGTAGAAAGTGAAAAAGAAAAAATAAAGAAAGTGACAAGACAAAAACAAGTAGAAAGAACAAAGTGTAGCTCTCAAGGTTGTGTTACAAAATCTGTCCGAGCTTTAACGAGCCAAGTTGCTGTTGTACCCTGTTGGCAAGTGGCAGGAAGCCGACAAAAGCAGCGATGGATGATACCACGTCCATGACAATCCTGATGACATCCAAACTTGTCTGAGAGATCTCCACGCAGAGCAGCCTCTCCTCCAGAGACTCCAGATCAGGGACACGCTGAAAAAAAAAAAACAGCTTATGTTTAGGAACAAAGAGTCAAAAAGATGGCTGCTTTCCAACTGACATAAAAATGTTCAATGACTTACAGAGTTGCACCATTTCATCAGAGTTTTATACATGAGCTCCTGCAAAAAAAGATGAAGAGGTGCAGATACAGATGACTGTGTGCATACATGTTTGTATTTCTGTGCTTACATGTACTCCTAGTCTAAAATTTCTACAGAAGGGATTAGAGGAAATCACTGAAAGAGAGAGGAACTCTAAAACAGGCTTCAAGATAAAGAACCAAGCAGTTAAACAAAAATAAAGGAACTTGTACATGTTAGTATTCCAGTGTTATAGTCTAGGGTGAATCCTGAAATTATTTCCTAGGTATCCATACCTCTCTTGATACTAAAGAGGTCTTCTCCAAGACGAAGTGGACCTGCAGCGTGGAGCCTTGGACAGAAAATGGATTTCTGAGGTGATCTCTAACAAAACTGCAGCATTCAGACCAATTGCTGAAACGGACAAAAGCCTGGAGGTGCAGAGAGAAGAAAGGAAAAACATTAATAATGTAGTTCAATGACCATTAAATCAATCAAAAAGCAGAATCTTCTCCTTACCCTCTTCTGCAGTGTCAAGACGATCACGTTGTAGTACAGGGAGTGAAGGTTTCGGCGTTTTTTGGTGAAATAAGGCCAGACCAACTTGGCGATGTCCTCGTGTTTGTAGTTTCCCTCTGGCAAACCCGTCAACATGATGGTGAAGTCTGCGGCTTGACACTTGGCCTTCTATAGGACACAATGTTCAAACCGTGAGTTAATAAAACTGGACATAAATTTAATTTGTGAAACTTTCTTTAGACTATGAGCAGTAAAGAGCGACATGAAGTTCAATCAACGCTACACAACCATAGTATGTGGAGCTTAATAGTTTTATCTTGTTAATCCAGAGGAGTCAAACCATGTTTTGGGCTAAAACATTTCGATCAAAATCAGCAAGTGAATTGTAGGTTGCAATGGTACTTCTTTGAAGTTACGTCCTCTGAAACAGCAACAAATGTGCAGGTGCGTCGAAGGGTGACAATTAAAGCAGAAGTAAGCGATCCGGTCGTTTTGGCTAACGTCTTGTCAGCCGATGGAGTTAGCAGCCCCCGCCCTCGTCATGGATCTATTGGTCCTCGTCCCTACGTCACCACATTCACGCGCATCCCTTGGCTGCACACACAGCCCTTCATGCCGTTCTCTCTCCTCATTGGATAAAGGTTGTAGGATACAAGGAAGTTTTCTCCTCGGCTTACAGCAGAGCAGAGTGACTGACAGACCCGTGTTTCGGACCAAACACTCTATGTAAGTGATTGCTGTCAGAATATATAACTATTTAAGACTTATATGAACACTTTAAGTCCAAATTAGAAAAGAAGAGTTCCCGCTCACATGGCCAACTTGCAGAATTTATTGCATTGCAACATTTCGGTGCTAGACCTTTTTCAAGCAAAATGTTTGGTTTTTTTTTTGCTTGAAAAAGGTCTAGCACTGAAACGTTGCAATGCAATAAATTCTGCAAGTTGGCCATGTGTGCGGGAACTCTTCTTTTCAAACAATCAGTAGTACAAAATAGCAATCCTTAAGGTTGTTCAATAGGTTAGAAAAATACTTCTTAAAAAGATCAGGTAAGACGGAGCTTGGTGAAGTAGAGGGTTAGGGGTTAGGGTTCGAGCCCTCTCTGAATGTCTCTTTTTTATGTTCTGTATAGAGCCCTACATTCCTATTCTATTAGCTGCAGGCTGTTTTCTTTCTTCTTGGTTTTCCTCCTTATCTTTGCAGGTGGCTCACACAGTCACACACAGTCACACACAGTCTCACACAGTCTCACACAGTCTCACACAGTCTCACACAGTCTCACACAGTCTCACACAGTCTCACACACACACACACACACACACACACACACACACACACACACACACACACACACACACACACACACACACACACACACACACACACACACACACACACACACACACACACACACACACACACACACACACACACACACACACACACACACACACACACACACACACACACACACACACACACACACACACACACACACACACACACACACACACACACACACACCTCCCTTCTCACTCTCTCAATGCTGAGTGCCTTCTCTTTTTTTCCCCAACATGTTTTTCTTGATGAGCGCCATTTTAACATGAATTTAAAAAACAACAAAAAATAGATGCCATTATGAGGAAAAATCTGCTTACCGTAATGTCGCTGCTTTCTTTGACCGTCAGATGATCTAGGGGCCAAAAATGAGGACAGTCACTTTCCTGAACAACAGATATTCATGTTACTGTTTTGTCCAGCTAACTCTCTTACCTGGGATGATAAACCAAGGAGATACAGTCGGGAACACAAAGGGACAAGTTGTCAATGTGACCCAAAACGGTGAGAGGCTGCCCTTTGGAACACCAAATTTGCTTGTTGGGACAGTTGTCCCAGGAAGAACATCCTTGCTGTCTGGAATAGCGTTTGCGGCAAATCTTGGTGCTGCAAGAACAAAAACAAGTAGAGCTTTGTTTTGAATGCACCTGACGTAAGAGAGCAGTTTTAAATTTTAAAGCCAAAGACTTACGTAGCGCTGCACAGCCAACGTTTGGTATTTTCATCCTGTAGACTCTGTAAGTAGGGGCCTGTTTCAGGAGGCTATACCAAACTCCAAGCCGATCAGCATCACGGTTGGACTCAAATTCAATAAACAACTGAAACACATACAGATAAAACCAACAGGAAGTCTTTTTCACATTCCTAAAACACATGCACTTGTGTATGTATGTGTGTGTGTTTCTACCTTGCTGAGGAGAGGCATGTAGTTTTTGACAGAGTCTATTTTTTTCAAAGCTTCCTTGAGGTCTTTGGCCTCCCTTGGTGAAATGTTCTTGATGTAGATCATTCTCTCTCCATCATCATCCACCGGCTGCATCAAGAACAAGCAAACATTCACACTTTCTGTCTCTAAAGGCACTCAATTTGTGTTTAGTGAAAACTGAGGGTGGGAACTTACAGAATTCATGAGAACCATCAGTGATTTGTAAAACCCAAGCTGAAATAAAAACAGAGTGAGCTTTATTAAACCTACAGGACATCTAGAAATATCTGTCAATAAAAACAAACAATGTTGTGTACGTGCGTACCGGGGCCATTGATATGCCATCCTTCACTACTTGTACTGAAAGTTTGGAATTTTTGAGAGTCAAGTTATTAAACCTTGTGTTAGTCAAAACGTTGTCCACCTCCTGCACTGTTGGCATCAGAACAAAGGCCTGAAGATGAGAACCAGGAACAAAAATGTATAATCAATTACAGACCTATCGAGAGAAGGGATTACTAAAAGACCAAAACAACAACTTGGCATCTACCTTCTGAGCCTGAGGAAGAACATAGATGTTTTCCTCTTCATACTTGAATCCAAATGGTATGAAGAGGTTGGCAAGGTCTTCCACAGTGTAGCAGCCATCATAATACTTAGGCAGGTTGGTTATTAGCATGATCTTCTTCCCAGAGAATGGAAACTTGAAAAATAAACACAAAACCACACAAAATACTTACTGGGGTTATTTGGACATTTTAGTCTACTTAAACAACTCATTTCCACAACACATTCAAAACCCACTTCATTTCATACGCATTCGCAATAGTTAATTCAAGGAAGCTAAGACAACCTACACTTGCTGAGTAGCAATCTTTTTTCTTGAGGCACGCTGTAAAAACAAACAGAAAAACATTCAAAATCATTCATTATGATGACATGTAGCCATTGATCAATATATTGATAGATTTACCTCAGTCAGACAAACAATCTTTTTTCTTACCAATTCTATGTTGATGCAGGTACTTTTCTAACATCTCCCCAATTGTCAAAGGGGTAACGGCAGCTGAGGATGTGGTTGCTGCTGGTTTCTGCTTGCTCACTGCTGCAACTGATGAAGATGTGGTTGTTTTTGATTGCTGCTTGCCCACTGCTTCCGCTGAAGATATGGTTGTTGCCGGTTGCTCCTTGCTTACTGCTTCAGATGAAGATGTGGTTGCTGCCGGTTGCTGCTTGTTCACTGCTGCAACTGATGAAGATGTGGTTGTTTTTGATTGCTGCTTGCCCACTGCTTCAGCTGAACATATGGTTGCTGCCGGTTGGTGCTTGCTCACTTCTGCGACTGATGAAGATTTGGTTGCTGCTGGTTGCTGCTTGTTCACTTCTGCAACTGATGAAGATGTGGTTGCTGACAGTTGGTGCTTGTTCAGTGGTTGAACTGATGAAGATGTGGTTGCTTTTGACTGCTGCTTGCCCACTGCTTTAGCTGAAGAAGATGTGGTCGCCACTGGTTCCTGCTTGCTCACTTCTGCAACTAATGAAGATGTGGTTGCTGACAGTTGGTGCTTGCTGACTGCTTCAGCTGAAGATGTGGTCGCTGCTGGTTGCTGCTTGCTCACTGCTTCAGCTGAAGAAGATGTGGTTACTGCTGGTAGCTGCTTACTCACTTCTTCTGCTGATGAAGATTTGGTTACTGCTGGTTGCTGCTTGTTCACTGCTTCAGCTGAAGATGTGGTTACTGCTGGTTGCTGCTTGCCCACTGCTTCAGCTGAAGAAGATGCGATTACTGCCAGTTGCTGCTTGTTCACTGCTTCAGCTGAAGATGTGGTTGCTGCCGGTTGCTGCTTACTCACTTCTTCTGCTGATGAAGATTTGGTTACTGCTGGTTGCTGCTTGTTCACTGCTGCAACTGCTGAAGATGTGGTTTCTTTCAATTGCTGCATACTCACTGCTTCAGCTGAAGAAGATGCGGTTACTGGCGGTTGTTGTTGGCTCACTGTTTCAGTTGAAGATGTGATTGTCGCTGGTTGCTGCTTGTCCACTGCTGCAACTGATGAAGATGTGGTTGCTGATGGTTGCTGTTTGTTCACTGTTTCAGTTGAAGATGTGATTGCTGCTGGTTGCTGCTTGTCCACTGCTGCAACTGATGAAGATGTGGTTGCTGATGGTTGCTGTTTGTTCACTGTTTCAGTTGAAGATGTGGTTGCCGCCAGTTGCTGCTTGGTCTTTATCTCTATAGCAGCTTCAGCTGAACTTAATGCGGCCTGCTGCTGCATTCGTAAAGCATCAGTCTTGGTCTTCATGGTTTGTACAGTGGGTTCAGCTTCTGCTGAAGCACTTAGCCGTACTTGTGATGATGCTTTGACAGAGCTTTCTGGAGTTGTTATAATGGTGTCCGTGCACAGAGCATCTGTGTCTGAAGATTCAGGAACTGCTTCTGTGGTCTGAGGTGGAACAGTGGAAGGTTCAGGTAGAGATGAATCTTCCCTGGTCTCATCTGTATTGGTTGGTGGTTGACTCTCATTGGATTTGTCTGGTACAGCTTCTGAATTTGTCAGTTTTCCCCCTTTATCAGCACAACTTTCCACTCTCATGGGCTCTGCAGCTTCAACCACTGTTTCTCCAAGATCAATTGGTTCAGTTTCTTTGGTCTCCTTCATTTTGACATCAACTTTCAATTCAGAAACTACCGCGTTTCCTACTTGACCAACCTTAGCCGTGTCACCCAGCAGCACAACAGATTCTTGAACCTTTGTTTCTGATTCTTTGGACAGGGAGGTCTTTGTGTCAGGACGATTTTCTGAAGCCGTAGTTCTTAATGGTGCTTTTGGGGCTTTTTCAGCTGTTTTTTCCCCCTTTTCTTGTCTTACAACTCCTGTTGCAGTCAATTGGCCCCCTGGTCTTTTGGGTTTCTGGGAGGTTGAAGCCGTTTTTGCTTTGGACACCAAAACATTTATGCCTTTATTTGCTGATTTATCAACCTTGGTTTCAGGTTCGCTGGAAATTGCTGGTTTCCTGTAAACAAAAGACAGCTAAATGGTCATCACGCAGGAGGATGATTAAGGACGATCAAGGGAATGGATATTTTTATTAGGGATCAACCAATATGGTATTTTCAGGACTGATACCTATATCATTTATTAGTAATTAAAGAAAAGAATACCTGATATTTAGAACTGATATTAATTTGTGGTAAAAAAATAAATTTTTGGTGTCAAAATTTAGAGTAGCACACCTGGGGTAAGACTGAATGGTATACTGTTTGTTTCTTTTTTGTACACAGTGAAAATCTGTATAAAAAGACCATCCATTTTTGTAGAACAACACACATCTTGGTTTAGTGGGAAGGACATTGTTACACAGCCAAGAGTTGTGAGTTGTATCATAGCCAAAGGAGTTGTTTTGAAATACATTTAATTTAATCAGTTATCAGTAAAAACAAAAACAAAAAAACTGATATTGATTATCATAAAAATGCAGAATGGTGGCCATGCCAATAATCAGTCTAATGTTCTCTGAAATAAGACTGTATAAGGATTGTCCTTCAAAGGTTGACTGCTCCCAAAAGGTGAATGCAGCAAAGCTCAGTAAATTCTGAACATATAAAAACACAATGTTTAAAAGATTAAGTAAAAACTGGGGATAAGAAAATTGATATTACTATAAATATTCATTGACCCCTTTGCCTTGATATACTGACAGGAACAAAACAAAACCTCTGTGTGTGTCTGTGTGAAGCATATCTTACTTCTGATGAGTTGTCATTTGCTTCTTATGGAGAGTATCCTGTAAACAAACCAAATGACATTTGTTATTTTAGTTACTGGGTACTTGTTTGTAGTGTCTGCTATTTTATTTCAGAATGAACATGCTGAAGCAGAAGACCACAAGTAATTTCCCTTCGACATGGACAGAAAGACAGATAAAGAGCAATACCTCTTTGGAAACATCGACTGACATTTCTTTTATTTTGAAGTTCTTGATGCTCTTCAGTTTCTTAGCATCTTCCTCTTTCTCAAAAAACACGGTTGCCTTCATGTAAACATACAAATGACAGAAAACAGATATTTTTGGATTACTACAACCATCAGGACTCAACACATCCACACACACTTCATTTGATTTAATTTTGATCGTGTTTAACAAATATTGGAGCATCTGCCTCTGTACACACCTCCAGCTTGGACCGAAAGATTATCACTGATTTTGTTTTTCCAAACTGCTCCACAGCATCGACCACATCCCTGTGTGAGAGAGAAGTAGCAATCCCTTCCAGCTTCACCTTGGTCGGAGGAGAAGACTTACCCAACTAAGTTAAGAGAGAAAGAGAGAACCCAATGTAAACTTGGCAAACACTAAATCACAACAGAAACTGTCTTTAATGATTAGAAGTAAAAAGGTGCATCTCTGTCTAAGTGTACAAACTATTCTAGAGTATTATTTTCATATTTATCAATAAAGTGTTTTTGGTATTTATGCCACTACTCAAAATGAAGAAGAGAGGAAGAAAGATATTTTTACAATTTGTTGCCAGATTTTCACACCAACCTTAGTTTTTGTAGAAGCACTAGCCTCTGTCTTGCAGACAGTGGACTTTTGTTCAAACAAAGTAGCTGTAGTTCTCTTACTCTCCATTTCTGCTGAGGAGGAAGAGGTGGTTGAGGATGAGCTCTCTCCGCCAGAAGAAGACCGGCAGCGTTTTCCTCTTACGGGTGATGGAGAGGATGATGGTGAGGAAGTCTTTCTTTTGGCTGCCTCAGCCACTACAGCAGAAGCTAGAGTTTTAACCACAACCTCCAGGGAAGCGTCTTTCGGCAGAGATTTAACATCTAGAGAAGAAAGTGAAAAGATCATCGTCTTACATAATATCATCATTTCCTCTACTTAGTATTTCCTTAACAACAACCTTGAACACCATTTTCTAAACTGAGCTTTTCTTGGATACCCCATAGCAGTGGCTCCATGAAGATACACACAGGTCTAATAAAAGCTGAAGTGTCTGACATTGTGGCCTGAACATGGTTCTACCCAAGAGTTATCTTATCTATGCTAACCTCTGTTAGCTGTGGATTGATACTGTAAACGAGATAGGTACTGTCTTTGAATATTAGAATATCACACAAAAATTTGATTTGAGATTATATTAGTGGTACCCACACTGATAGATGTAGGTGATAATTATTATTAGAAAACACCTTTACAGGCTTCTAAGGCCCAAGGTGTTACTATTATAGCAGTTTTTTTCAAACCTGAATATTTCAGTAGTCTCTCCACCAGACGCTTTTCCTCTGAGGATGATCGTCTTTCCCGGCTCCGTCTTCGAGTTGATCTCCTCCTATCTCCCCGGCTTGGTGAGAGTCTTCTAGTAGATGATTTATGGTCAACCCTCCTTGGCGATCTTCTTTCACGGCTCCTTCTTGGAGGTGATGGTCTCTTGTCAACCCTCCTCTGAATTCTTCTTTCACGGCTCCTTCTTGGCGATGATGGTCTCTTGTCAACCCTCCTCGGCCGCCCTCTTTCACGGCTTCTAGGAGATGATCTCCTCTCATCACTTTGTCCTGGTGAAGACTGTCTTGGATCTCTCCTGCTCGGTGAAAATCGTCTCTCGTAGCTCCGTGAACGAGAGCGATGTTGGAAGGAGGTAAGGCGGCCACGCCGTGGACTATGAGAACGAGAACGAGACCTGGAACTGAAGTATGGAGAAGTTCAAATGACCAGTTGATTAATTATTGAACATTTTACATCTCCCAAGTGATATTTAAATGAATCCTAATGCAAATTTCAATACAATACAATAGTGGTATCTCTTATGTTCACCATTGTTGTTGGTTACATCAGATTTTGTCTCACCAACCTGTTAGTGGATCTGGAGCTGTGTGATGATTGTGATCGGCTGGGTTTCTTTCTTTTTTCACGGTGCCTTCGGGGGCTAGGGGAGCGGGAACAGGAGTGACTTGCATGCCTGGTTTTTTGGGGATGACACTGGGAAGTATGGGCAGCAGTTGAGGATATGGGCTCATCATTTTTTCCTGCAGGACTGAAGAGAGCAATAAACAGGATAAGTGTACCTGAATACCTGAAATATAGGCAAAGAATATTTCCAAAAAAAGGTACGGAACAAGTTCTCAACTTTCTGCTTGTAAAAAGACAAAAACAACATGTACCTTGGCTTGACTACTTTCTCCCCATCCCACTCTGGATATCTGTGAAAAAAAAACAAATATAAAAACACCCATTAAAACAGCTAATCTGTCACATTTTGACAATAGAAGCTGAGGTATATTTTTCTGCTATCCTCTAAGATGCATCTTATGTATCTTGTAAAATGTTTTGGAAAATAGCTCCTCAAATATAGAAAGACGTCACACTAGGGTTAGAGAATCAAGGGACTGTTGGAACTAGATAATACTGTACATTTATGGATTATTACATTATTCTGAACAACAGTTCATGATTGGACAGATTCCCCCACTGTAGTGTTGCTAAAGTGCAATAATGTTCGTTGAATAAAGAGAATTCAAAAAGAGCATCAATGGTGGTTTTGACTTCATCCTCCCAACCCAACAAGATGGAAGATTTGTTTTGGGAACAAAACAATCACAAAGCCCTGATATCTGCCCTGGCGCAGGCTGTCAAGGGGTGTGGGTAGAGATGGTAACTTCCAATGAGAAGACAGGCAGATAGTTTGTTGGAAAAAAGAAATAGCAGGGGAAGGTAAATGTGTTCACTAGCATGAGAAACTACAGCAGGGGGAGTCAAGGTCGGGTAGAGTAGATAACGGCCGCCTGCAAGACAGAGTGGAGACAAAGACACTGTTGGGGAAAGCACAGAGCATACACCAGCCAAAGAAAAAACACCTGTTTTTACCACAGTGCACAAAGCACAGTGTAATGGGAAACTTGGTTTCTGTCCTGATGAGTTATGAAATGTAATCGATCTAGTACCTCTACCCTTTAACAGACTGTCCTTGTTGAACAAACAAGTATGAACCTCTCTGAATCTACCTAATGTTTCACATTCTGTAAGTTCGAGACATACTGTGTAATTTGTTTACCCTTAAAGAGCACAATAGCCAGTGCCACATATGGAAAATCTGTCAGAAATAGTGACATACGCTTCACAGGTGTTGAACACATTGTGTAAAGTGCCAGGGTTACCTCGACAGTGCATTGGTGCTTATTTATCAAACAAAAATAACAGAGTGAAGAATATTAATAAGAACCAAAATACTGACTGTGTCCGGAGGAGTTGGCAGTTCAAAAGATGAATGCAGGTGTACAGGTGGTAGAGCCAATCCTAGTAGTCAGAGAGACAAACATACAGCATTTAGATATACAGTATATCATCACAACTACAATCAGCTTCAATCGCTCAACAGAGATGAAATGAAGAATCTGTTACAGTCTATGCAAAACTATTAAGGGAATAAAACAAAACTCCTTTCCTAAAAAGGTCCACTCACCTTCATACCTGTGCATTCTTTGTCACACAGACAACAGGTATGTGGAAAGACTTCTGGTGTGGCCCCTGCATAGTCATGTATCATGGCCGCCGTTGGCAGACCCTTGGAGCCCGGTGGTGGACACTGCTTGCTAGAAGACGTCAACGATCGCTTGATGTCCATTTGGCTTGGTTGCGGTGGAGCTGAGGGATTATCCAATGGGCAACTATCACTGGTGACAAGTACTGAACATTGTGTGGCCCCTGAGCTATCTGTGTTGCTGGGGATGACCGATGCAGGTGGAACTGTTGGCACTGCAGGGTAAACTGGAGGCCACACTCTTTTTGGTACTGGCTGCTTCTGTTCCTGCTGCTTCACGTGCTGTTTCTGTGCAACCACTGACCCTTCATCTTGAGATTTACTCTGATCCTTAGTGCCATTGGTATCACTTTGGCCAATGAGCACAAGGCCAGGTCGGCCAGGATGCATACCGTGAAACAGAGTGCAGGAAGGTTGGCTTTTCGATGTTGACTCTGCCTTCGGTTCTTTCAAAGGAAGGTTCTTGGAGACTTTGGTCTTGAAGACTCTTATGACTGTGACTTTCTTTGGTGGAGAGAAAGAGCTGACGGTTGTTTGAGAAGATTGTGGTGCCTGGGTGTGCAATCGTTTAGTTGGATCATTACTTGCGGAGGCTACAGAGCTCAGCTTTGAACTGTATGAAGAACTGGAAACAGAGCTACCCTGAGCACATGAAGAACCCAGGGCGCCGCTTTTAACCTCTGTCACATTTTGTTGCAGCAGATCTCGACTGTGGCTACTACCATCATAAGTGTCCGATGCACTGCTACTCCCACCGCTGTCTCCTATTCTGCCACAGGTTCTTCCACTGTCATCCATTAATCCTGCACCATATTTGCTACTATGTCCATAGTCAATCACTTTGCCTGGCTGGATAATAGATGATGACACTCCGTCTGGGCATGTCCCTGCCCCTCCAGAGTTAGTCACACCTCTACTGGGCTGGGATTCAGGATAGGATTTTGACTGTCCTGCAGCTGAAGCTCTCTTTGCCTTCTGAATGTTGATTTCTTTTAAGATAGATGGCAGGGTGGCAGCGGTGATCTGGTCTTCAGGGTAGGAGATAAGACAGTTTATGTCCTCTTCATCAAGTCCAAAGCGTGCAATGATTTTAGCAGCTGATTCATTATTGTACTTTGGGCGACTAGTCTTAGTACCGGCTTCAGGTTGGTCTGGACCTCGATAATCACAATCACCCAACCTTGGAATGGGCTGCATATTGTGTTCTCTTTCACTTGAGGTATTAGACATAATGTTGCCACTACTTGTACTAGATGAAGCAGGTGATAAATAAAATTCAGAGGAATCATCAACAGTAGGCTTTCCGTAATTTCCCAATCCGTCCACAGAGCTACTGCCACTCGCAACATCAGAGTGACCCAGAGGTGAAGGCATCATACCCCCAGAGTTGGTAGCAGCTGCAAAAAAGTTGAATCCAGGTCCAAGGTGCGGTGATGCCTTCAGAGGGTCCTTCTCTGTCTGCATACTGGAAACACCATGCTGCCCTTGGGTGGAACTTTGGTTTCCAGAAACAAAGGGGTTATAAAGGGGATGAGCCATAGTGTTTGCAATCTTTAAAAGGTTAAGCAGATTGATGGCTGCAGCAGTTGGGGAGGGAGGTGTTCGAACATTTGTAGCTCGACTGCCAACACTAAGCGCATTGTTTATCTGCGCAAATGCTAGCTGGGCTTTCAATTGAGCCAGATGCAATGATACAGCCTGCTGCCCAATCAGGATTGAGCTCCCTGTGAGCCCTCCAAGTAGAGGGTTTGTTACAGGCCCAGAAACGGGTGAAGGGACTCCACGCTGCAATAGCAATGCCAAGCTGAAAAGTTAAGAAAAACAAAGAAAATGGTCATTAAACAGGACTGGACTTTCGCTTCTGGGTTGGGTAACAACCATTCCTGTTGAGCCGAGCGTCAGGAGCTTGATAAGCTTCGTACTACCGCGTTAACTCGGACCGCGGGGCTTGAGGTTTTGTTAAGCAACATGGAACATGAACACATAGCCTGGCTATGTTGAGCCTCCTTCGCAGTACAGGCCGGATGAGTTGGTGTTTTTTTTCCCCTCTGCCTTTATTTTGAAGGAACAGCTTGAGAGAGACGGGTAGGCTGCGGAGAAAGTGAGAGGGGGATTGACACGCAGTTCCATTATTATCTGAAGCTTTCAGGCAACGTTATCACCCCCTACTATAGGCCTATTGGTGAGAAATGAACGAGGAAGAGGGAAAAAAAGGCGTGTAAACGGCTATTGTTTTTTCTTAACGGTTATGATTTGTTATCCGTGTCTAACTGTAATAGAAGTGAATGGTACAGTAGAGAGTCAGAGACACTCTCAGGGTTTCCCCCAATAACTCTTTGAATTAAATCCTCTTCTTGAGTTCCCTATTATTTTCTGATATACAGTATACAGTACTGAGCCAAAACATCTTCAAATGGCTGTCTCAAGGGTGTCGTGGATAATCCCTTTGGGGAAATAACATATTGTTTCAAAAAATCTGCATTGTTCTCAGCCTTCTACGCCTGGGACAGAAAACTGCAAGAGTAAATTCAGTTTCAACAAGGTTACATGAAGACGCAGCTGCTGCAGTAAGTGTGCTGCACTGAGAAACATATTAGGTGATTTCCACTGCAGGACTCAACCTTTTTTTTTTTTTTTACTGTTATTCTACATCATGCATTGTTCTAATAGAAGAACAAGAGCAATATAGAGAAAGGAAAAACTCTTAGAGGCGTTGGTGTCCAGCCTTATGTGGGATTTTAAAATTAAACTTACAACAGTGTCAGTTACTCATGAAACCTTAACTTTACTCGGACTCTCCATTACAACACTCTACTTTCTACCTCATCCTTCCTGCCAACAGTTGAAAGGAGTTGAAAAAAAAGCAGATCTTAAACAGTCACGCTCTTTCTGCATCACTGATCAACTGATTCAGTTCAATTCACATCACTTTTCATTGTTACGTGGCATTTGAAGACTTAAAGAGTGGATGTACTATGCAAAATATACATCACATCAGCACAACAATATGGTAAAGCAAAAATAAATCATTTTATTTATTTCATATTTTTATGTACTTATTATTTTTTACTCATTCCTGTGTATATTTCTACATTTATCTTCCCAATCTTGTGATGAATTTAGCCAAGGGGCTGAAGTATCATCTCAATATATTCATCTTTTACTGATTTATTCTTTTACATGGGCAACAAATTGAACTGAAGGCAACTGGACTTGTCTGGGAAGACGTTTTGCCAGGTGTAGGGAATCAGCTGAGGAGCCTAAATTGGCTGCCTCAGCCTCCAGCCCTGCCTAAAATCTTAACATTGCTGTCCTCAAAGTAGTGTGCCTTTTCCTTTATGTGTAAATAGACAGCTGAAACTGGACCTGAGGAGTTATTAGCCTTATCTGTTGGGCCATGTGTTTGCTTAAAGGTTGTTTCATTTCATCAATTTCCTTTCATCCCCATGACGTTTAAAACATTCATGTTTGGTTGCTTCCAAATCAACAATCTGTATCAATAATTATTAGGCAGCAAGTTTGACACATGGACAATAACAGAACAGGTAGATATTTACCATGAGAATGCAATGTATGCTGTTTCACAGCCAGCCCAATGCCTGCAGCAGACTGTATTTTATCATTTACTTGGTTTAAACAGCGAGGGAAATCCATATATTGGGATATAAAGTAAATGTGGCCTGTTGTAATTGGCGTGATTTCGCACATTTTAACAGTACAAACATTTAAACCGAGGTGATTTGACCGTATTTAACTTTTAAACTGCGCAGTTTTGACGATATTTACTGTTATTTAAAAGTTTGTAGGACTGACGGTGACGGTCCTGCTGACGACTCTGAAAACAAAACTTTTGACCTAAGACAGAAATAAGATCTAATAATTAGTTTTTACAACGTACCTTCCGTTATCAGGTTCCGCTATGCCCCCAAACTGCACTCAGAGGCACTCCTCCGTCATCACAGCCGTTGTGAAATAAGAGTAAAAATACGGACCTTCAAAGTAAAAGCACGGACGCTGAAAGATAGAATTTGTCTCTGAACCTCCTCTCCAACAACTCCAACGTTTACATAGTTACTTTTATAAAGATGAAAAGCCATACGTCCCCAAAAAGAGCTCGGTGGAAATGATCAAAGGCCTAAAAAAAAAATCCATATTCTTGCAGGAAAAAAAAACACCCACACCCACAAGCTGAAGACAAGATTCTAATAATGCTGGTGATGTTTTTGCCACACAGTGGAGCTCTTGGCACAGAAATTCACAGCAGGTTTCACTCAAAACTGAAACTCGAAAAAAACAAATCAGTCTGTTGTTGGTACCATTTCCCATCAGATTTATGGGTAAAACGAAACTTAAAGGGTTGTTAACAGCTTCTTGTGGTAGATTAAGGTGATGATGCTTTTAATATGAAAAACTATTTTTTTTGTCTTAAATAGAATAGCCATTTTAAAGCTCATCCATTCAGATGGCAGGAGGAAGTTTTATCAGTCCTCTTTTTTCTCTAACCCTTTTTTAAAGTACTTCTCTTGAGAAATTAAAGATTTCTTGTACACACATGAGATAGTAATCATAATGATGCTTTATTCAAAGATAATAATAATATATATAAAAAAAAGATTTTGGGGATAAACTATGGCCTCCAGACAAAAACACTTAGAACGAGAAATATAAACAAATGAGTTTAACAATCTCAGTCACGTATTAAAGTCCCATATAATTTACAGATTAATTCACATTTGATAAAGTTACGTAAGCCCCCACAAAAGAAGGTGATAAACCCTCGTCCTGCAAATAAACACATGAATCAGGAAGGATTTTGTTGAGCCCCCTAAAGTTGCCAAGTTCGCCTTGTTGCTAAGTATGGCGGCAGAACAGCCGACGACAACACCAGCCAATCACGCTCAAAAGCTCTTCCGGATTCCCCAATTGGATTTAATGACACACAACCAGATGTATGCTATACTAAGAGCCGATATATGAGCTTGAAATCTTAGATAATGAACAGCTATTGACTTTACAGACTGTTGAATCAACAGTTTATCAAAAGGCGATGATGAATATTTTCATTAAAGGATCATTCTCGACTGGGTATTGCAGCAAATTACCAATATATCCCCTTTATCCCCTCCCCCGAACCACAGGGCTTAACGCCCGACCATGACACAACAGCTGACTGGCAGTGCTCCACCAGTGTGTGTGTGTTTGTGTCTGTGTGTATGTAGGAGTGTGTGTGTTTGCATGTGTCTGGTAGGGGGGGGGGGGTCGAGCCAAAAGAAGTTCGGTTTTATTTTCGGCTGTCATCGACATCCTGATGGGTGCCTGGTCTCATGGCGGTGACCTCACCGCTGAGCACACACGCACACACAAACACACACACTCGAAGAGATGTCAAGTGTATGCAGAGTTGTGGGGTGAATTCATGAAAAGACATGAAAATGAGAGATTTGCTTTGTGTGTTAATTTGACTAAAACCCCAGAGTTTTCTCTAGAGTAATCTCTAGTTGTCTTTGGCCATCTTGGATTTCTATCTTTGTACGTGATCAGTGTTGTCAGGACGTTTACAAGCTCAAGTCAAGTCTAATATTTCTTATACCCAAGTACGTATTGTATTGTATTACTTAGTGTCAAAACCAAGATTTTACTTGGACTCGACCGGGTGTCAACCTCACACCATCAAGTCTGCCAATCCTGAGTCTAGTCTAGAGTCTACATTGGCCGGCTCAGTATATTTCAATCAAATTAAGTTGGGCCACAGGAAATGTCTGGTGACGAAGACTTCTGCACCGACGGACAAAAAAACATTAAGAAAAGTCGGCAAGACTGCGATGAAAGACCTGCAGAGGAAGTTCTGTGGTGGGCACCTGCCGGTCTGTGGTTCTGTTACAGGATCCGGTTATGGATGCTGTCATCGCAAGCTCATGTCAAAAACTTGTCCACTCACTCGATTCGCAGAGAAGGTTGCATGCTCGCCTCTCTCTTTCTAATTACTTTCATCCTCGGGCGGCAGCACTGAAGCAGCTGCAGGAGAAGAAGGTTTCAATTTGTCATTGTGTCACTGTCATCAGTGTTATTATCCAAGAAGAGACAAATGGAGGACAACTGGCCTTTGTTGTGGATGCGCAAAGTCTACGCTGGCCCTTGAATCGAGGGCTTTCAAAGACCTAAAGCCTTTTGTCTCTTCTTGGACGCTGACCTGGATGGCTAAAATTCTTAAGGCTGCAAAAGAAAAATCTGGGCGCATGGCAACACACGTAAGACTCATAAACTCATTTATCTACTCCCCCTGCCCCAGTCAACAAGGTCAGATTTTCTCCAATGACGTCAACAATCCTGGCTGGAGGCATCCTGACCCCAGATCAGTGACAACGATTGGCTTCTGCTACCGAGATTGACGAAGAATGTGAAATCTCAAATTTGTAGCTGTCTTCCACATGGGGACTTTTCCAAAAAAAAAAACACAGATCCATTTTGTTTGACTTTTCAAACTGTAAACAAAATACCCGTCACATTATTATAGGTCAAACCATGACTCCCTTGGTCATGGAGACGGTGAAAACCTTAATTATCACCCCTTTTGCTGCCAACCCTCACCCGAGACGCCCTCCCAACACTTTTCCAACATCATGTGACCTTGTGGTTTGCAGTTACATCAGTGTCTCCTGGGTCGGGGGCGTGAGGTGGGGTGGGGTGGGGGGCATGGGGGTTCCTGTGTCCTCGGCGACAAGCCCAGCAATGGACGAGTAATGGGTAATAGTGGGGGGGGGGTGCACATGGTAACTCACACCGGGCACACCCTGCTGCTACACATGTCAGCGTCATAAATCTCTCTGCAGTGTCTGCAGTTATTACATTTTGATGTTTTTGACGTATGAAGGGAAGGAGACATGAGGTGGGGAGGGTCAACAACTATGCCTACATCTTCTGTAACTTCTCTTAAAGCAGAAGTAAGCAGAATATTTGTGTTAATATAAGTATTAAATAGTTCTATCTTCCGACAGCAATCACTTATATAGAGTGTTTGGTCTGAAACACGGGTCTGTCAGTCACTCTGCTCTGCTGTAAGCCGAGGAGAAAACTTTCCTTGTATTGTTGTGGAAATTTAATTTAACTTGTGAGAGAGAAAATCGTAAGTCCAGCAAATTGAGGTTTCACTTTAAGTACTTTATCTTGCAAGAGGTGGACTGTCATACACACAAAAGTCTGTACGAGAGTGCACACTGAGAATTGGTAACGTCAGGTTAAATAGGCACAAGAGCAGGAAGGAGCCATGTGCTCCTCCTTGGAGGCGGCATCATACATTGTCCAATTACATTATTGCATTCTTGCAGAATAAGTTTGCACAGTTTGCATTAAGCGCCTTTGGCATATCTTGGGTTATTATAAGATCAACTCATATGTGAAGGCAGGAAGCTCGTGGTTGTCTGTAACCGAGGGTCTGATGTGGTCTTTTCACACCTCAGTGAGTTGACATTTCTTTGACATCTCACTGTGAGACAACTGCTTGCTTAAGCGTTATCATCACAAAATAACAGGAACCCAGTCGGACACTTGTATGCTGCCTCATGCACAGCAGAAAAGTGCAACTTGCGCTATCTTCGAAGTGCACCTAAAGTTCATGAGCATACATCTTCAAAGTTCAATCAAGGGTCATAACATAAACATTTCCATTACAGTATCCTACAACCTTTATCCAATGAGGAGAGAGAACGGCATAAAGGGGCGGTCCTCTCTGTGTGATGCGCGTGAATGTGGTGACGTAGGGACGAGGGCAGGGACTGCTAACTCCATCGGCTGACAAGAAGTTAGCCAAAACGACCGGATCGCTTACTTCTGCTTTAAGGATTTCTCATCATAAAATAATCAACATATCCAGATCTTTTTTTCTTTGCACTACATTCTTGGTCCTTCAGTTTATTTCGTCTGATTCACCTGATAAACTAGAAATACAATAAACTCAAAATAAAATCCTTAAGAGGAGACATGTAATTATACAAATGTCTGACTGTTTGTGTGCCATCCTCTGAGGGGCAGTTAGCAAAGGGCCTAATAAGCGTTGATGATAATAAATCAGCACTGGCTCAAACACAGCGCTGCCATCACTCATCACAATGTTAGGACCTCTCTGTGTGTGTGTCTGTGTGTCTGTGACACACAAGTCTTGACTCAGGGAAATAGTTTGTCCTTGGACTCTATGTGCAGAGAGGCAATAAACTATTTATAGTTGACATATCATAATTTTATGTACGTTTCGGTGCACTCCAGTATGTGAACATGGTGTGTTGGTTGATCTATTCATTTATATACAGCTGTTTTTAAATGTGTTGGCACATGTTGATGTTAAATTTGGAGTCACTATAAACAGGTCCAGGACAAGTCTCTAAGAATATTATTTTGGTTTCGTTAAAGTTTGAAGCATTATGACAACTCTCTGGTTCAGTTGTAGTATGAGAAGGTTCTCCGGGCATTTTTTCTGTTTTTGTGCCATGTGAATTATTGTGGTCGTCCTCAACAAGCTGCCTGGGAGTGAATTTGATCATTGAAAGGTAGATATCCACTGGAGCGTTCCATTAATGGCCCCATGTTGTGCAACAAAGGTAGATGTCCATGTGTTTGACAATAAAGCAGGTCTAGGTTTAGAGGAAAGTGTAACAAAATGAGCCATCTGGACTTCCTGTGACTTTGTGATGTCATAACAAAGCCGTCACTAAGCCCCGCCAATCTGGACCCACCATCCAACACTTGAAGGATTTGGTTTCTCTGAGTTTCCCTTACCTGAAATCTGCTCTTATTGGATCAACAGTCAGCCAATCAGAGCAGAGGCCCAGAGCCTCCTCCCTTCTGATTGGCTGACACTGACCTGTTGTTACTAGAGCTTCAGAGCTCCATCCAGAGGAGATGGAAACTACACTAAGATGGTGTTTGGTTCCTCAAACATCAAATACATGTCACATGTCTAAATGCCACAAGTGTGAGACTCTAGACTGTCAGTCTGTAAAATCTGAAGAAATATCTTCTCTCTGACCTCACTGGAAGGTTGGATGAGACGAACAGCGGAATACGATAGTGACACTGCTACTTGTAGCATAGTGTGAATATGCGTGTGTGTCTAGATCGCGTAACATCCTCACACCAAAGCTTCATGTGCAGCTGAGTAGTTTTCATCACCATTGAGGTATGAGTCCTTAAGTTTCTGCTACTGAGGAAGACTAAAAATATATATAAACTGAGTCAAAGAAAGCAATGCAGAAATACGAGAAAGGGATGCCTCAAGATTTATCTAATTTTATAGATACAGACTCTCAAATCTTCTATCGTTTCCCTTTAATCTCACACATACAGTTTTAAAATCATGTCAGTGACTGCAGGCTCTGTACCATGGCGTCCTGTCCACAGTTATCACAGATAATACCCTGATTCTCAGGCTGGTTGACCCAGATAGTCTTTTCACAAGTGGATGAACTAATAGAGCTCAACACAAAGTGATCACTCAGTTTAAACGCCACAGCCAATAGTCGACAAGTCTGTACTGAGGAGACTTCACCCTCAAAACACTTGACATGGTACCAGATTTTAGCTATTAGTACTTAGTTTTAGTCCTTTGCTCTCTTCATTGAAGAATCAACCACTTCAGAAAAGCATCAGCCTTAAAGGGGGCGTTTGTAAGGTGGACCACCAAACATGGTTTCTTGCAGAAGCAGGTGGTGGTGACAGTCACTTGGCAAGAGCTTCAGCTCTCTCTACGCTGAACTCTTGTTTATTCCAGACTGCTAACTGAACAGCTGTTAACTCACTGAGGTATTTCATTCTGGACCAAAGATGTGATCGATGTCATCTGTCCTCATCTGTCTTATCCTGCCATAATGAAACCCATGTTTTTCTATTAATGATGGACCGCAGACAAACCAGTCAAATGACCTTGAACGTCACGCAGTGTGATGCTAAACTTGAAGCAGTTTATCCAGTAAAACTGGAGCAAGACGGCACAGAACATCGTGTTAAAGTGTTAACGGTCAACAGGTGGCAGAGAGCAGAGCAGATTCAAGATCAGGACAACGATAAACAAGGGTGTGAACTTAAGGAGTGTGCGTACACTTAAGAGGAAGAGTGGTGAAGAAATAATGATACATAAGTAAAAAGAAGGTAAAGGGGGAAACAAAATGGTTAAAAACAGCAGCTGTGTTGTTAAATCCACCTGTTCTCTCTCTCTGACAATGACAGCCGGTAAAAGACCATAAAACCCTTTCAAAAATTTACGAGGTGGTTGGTCATATGTTGCAGCCTAAATGTGTGCATGAATGAGACGACGTTGTTACAGAGGCCTCGGCACAAGGTCGGTGTGTTTTTCAAGCCCAAGGAGTTCAAAAGTTAGTTCAAGTTGCACGTGGTTCAAGATTAATTTATCTACAAACACAATTTTGTGTTTTTCTGACCATGAAGGACATCATCCTCCTGTTTTCTGAACATTTGATGTACTCTACTAGCCTAGAAATCTAGACACCCTAGCGGCAGCAAATTGCTCTGTAGGTGGGTCTAGAAACGAGCCATAGGAACTTTTGGAGTCTCGAACACCGTTTGTGTTCACCAATCACAGCGCTCTATCTGTTTAGAGAGTCGTTGGGCGGGCTTAACGCCATGACGACATACATTTTTATTGGCTTGTCAGGCTAACGTCGTCCTGCTCTTTGCTCTGATTGGTCGTAGCGCTACCCTATTGCGTGCAGAGGCAGTTTGAAAGACAGCCTTCATCCCGCCCCCTGGATTGAGCCGAGGTCTACCAGTCGTTGCCAGACTAGACATTTTAATGATATAGTCTGGCTTGTCAGGCTAGTACTCTACTTTAATTTCCTAGTGTTTTCTACCTCATGTACTGGCTCTTTTAAACAGAGGACAAGCATGGACCAGTCCCATCAAAAACCCTTTCAAGTCTTCAAGAAACTGGTCACAAGGGCCCTCTTGTACAACTTCCTCTTGATGCACGGTCTGAGTAAAATCATCATCATCATCATCATCAATTTGACGCTACAACCAAAACCTGTTCCAGTCAGCAACCCAAACCCTAAGTGTGTGTTTGACTGTAAATCAGGCTTAATATAAACTGTGGTAGAAGCATCGGATGACAGAGCTGTGATAAAACCTGGACACACAGGAGGTAAATCAGACAGACTTTTCACACAAACACACACATCAACACTCCTAAATCCAGCCGTCTAAATCCACAGCAACAGAGTGCTCAGAGCAAAGCCTTACTTCACACCGGAGCTATTTCACGACATCTCTCTTTTATTCTCTCTTCCAATAAATCACATTGTCTTCTATTCACCTTCACTGTTTCAGTTTATTGGTTAAACCCTGCTGTATCTTTTTGTTTACCTAACATCATCCTGTCAGAGCCCAGCCAAGGCCCATAATGGCCCCAAGGCATGAGACGGGCAACGCAGAAACACAACCACAGTAATAAACACCTCTCTATCTCTCTCAGCTGTTTGTGCAAAACTATTCAAAGCTGTTTTGTAAACTAATACTTTTCTTTCAGCGTGCAAGACTATAAAATCACAAGATAACGCTAACTTCCCAATGATTGTTGGCAGATCACTGGAGAACTGATTGAACGTGGAAAACACATTACCGTCACTGGGATTAACTGACTTTACAGTTCTCACAGAGACTTGAGCGGATGGCTGATTGCAGGACTGAATGAATAAACAAATGAAAAGACGCGTTTCTGCGTGAAATTAAAGAATATATGCAGAAATTACTGCAGAATGGAGTAGATGAATGGAAGGATAAATCTCAGCCTGGTGAATGAAGATGAAAGCAACAGACAGGCGAACTCAGGGTGAAGGTGAAAGACAAAATAACACTGACTTGACCATGGTTACAATGGAGAGTAAAGATTAAAGCAATAACAGCTGTCGCAATGACGATGAAGTTGTCATGAGGCTCTGAAGTTGTTTGGCTCGTTGTGTTTTTGTTAGTGATTGTGGTTAAGAACTAGTAAGTTTAGAGGTTATATCTTATTCTATCTTATGTTATCTCAACAGAACAAAGCAAGGAACCAAACAAAAACAGGCATTTCCTACAAGAAATCCTAAAATAGTATGATGCTAATGCTAACACTTACCAAAGAGTGATGACAGCTCATTAAAAAGCAGCACAAAACAAACTTTACCCATCTTTAATCAAAAGCACCTCATAGACTCGTGCTCGTGATCATTCCCCCTCCTTCAAACACTAAATAACGAAAGTCCAGGGAAATAATAGATTGTTTTCTTTGGTTCATATGATAATGGAAAGCATTTGAAAGTCCTAAAATACAAATTCCAGGTGTTGTAATCTAAGACCAGAGAAACTCTTTTAACCTTTTCTCTTAAGACCACTTGAAGACATTGCTATATGTGATCTGTTCTGGTTTAATTTCGTCCTGCGTAGCTTTTCAGTGCTATTAGATGTCTACATCCAACACCTTCATCTCATGCTTTGGTCTGCCTTGGCTCACACTCATCTATACCCACATAGAAAGTATATTCACTATCAGCAGCTAAAGTTTGGTCATATCTCTGGAAACTTGACTCCATCACATACTGCCATCAGCTGAAACTGAGCAACACAGTGTTTGCTGGTGCTTCGTGCCTGCACACTATGTATGATATGCATAGCTGAAGAAAACTTTTAAAGCCTTGGATTTGGACAGATGAAACGCCCACATACACATGCATAATACTCTGACATACAGTTGTCTTCTTCTTTTAGCTATAGGGTCAACAGGGCTAGCCAGGGTTAATACCAGAGGGCTATTTCACACTTGCTAATTGCTCCATATGCACACACGGCTGTTCAAGAATGTAAAGTCACTGTGGATAGAGGAGCTAAACAACATGTATTAATTTGTCCTGGATAGCCTGCTCTCACTTTCAGATTTACTCAGTTCTACCTCATTTGTACCATAAAAGTTTTGCTGCTTCCACCCTTAAGTTTCTGCAGTTTTCTCATCGGACACTGATACTTACCTCAACTGTCAAGATAATGTGAGAAAAAACAGGGGCAACGTAAGGCTAAACAAGCAGTTAGCAGATGTTAGCTAACCAGCATGTCCTGTTAACAAAATCAGTAAATTGCATGCTGTTGGACTTTCTTCTGCACATAGAAACATTTTTGTGGCCTCACCAGCGAGCAGGGTCGATGGCATTGCTGTTGCTGGAGAAGTGGTTGTTGGTTTTACCCGCAGCCAAGTTACTGGTTGTGTTTTTGCTCTTTGGCCCTTTCGGGCGACTCGCATCTGCTGAGCTTCGATGCCGAGAACTTTGGGCCTTCTTTTCGTCCAACATGGTCAAAAACAGACAGACATTCACAATACACCAGTACGTCTTAAATCATACACATACACCCATAAAGAGCTACTGGTGAGTCCGTCAGATGTTTTTGGACACTTCCAAATTCCAAAAAGATAAATCCCAAAATTTTTGACGTAAAACGTAAAAGAGAGGTTGTTTTTCCAGACAGTTTTTTGGAATTACTTCCATGAAGAAAAAAATAGAAATTTCTTTTGTCCAACAGTAAATCCAGAAGAGGGAATTCTTGAGGTAGAAAATCCTCCTGCAGTTCCAGAAAATTGACTCCACAACTGAACCAAAAGTTAAAAAAACAGCCACAAAAGCGAATCAGTAAATCTTCCCAGCTTTAAAAACCATAAGGTCCAAAGACATTCCCGTATTTTTGGAATTTCTGACATTCCCGAACTCAAACATTTCAGATTTCTGAGGGCTTAAGCCATTAGTGGGTCAGCGGGATATGAGCCACGAGAGACTGAAAGGCGAATCGAGAGGAACGCTGCACTGCTCTTTACCCGTCCCTCTGAGCCAGCAGCTGGACAGACAGGGAGAGGCAGGGGTAGAGAGAGACAGACAGACCAGTCTTGACAGCAAGAGAAAGGGGGGGAATGGGGGGTGGCAGTTGGAGGCATCTGCCCTTAATTGGTACATAAAAAATGGCAGCTGAAAATACAGACCTGAGAATTAAAATCTTGAAGCAAATGGCAGTGGAAATCCCTTTAAGGTTTTGAGAAGCATGGTACCCTCAGAAGTGTCATCAACTGAGACTTTTCTTTCGGTGACTGTACGTTCACCAAGTTTGCAGCTACTTCCCTGTACTGTTTCTGTCTGGTTGCTGCCATCAGCCTCATCCCTGACGGGGAGAGCGGAGGAGGGGTGTCTGATGTGATTTTACCTACTGGCCAACGAGGCTGTACAAGAATGCTCCAAAAGGGGCAAGTCCTGCCAATACTTACCTGCTCTTATAGGCCTCAGCTCACCTGGTCTCAAGTACCCTGTCAGGATTTAAACCTCTTACCTGAAGAGTTATAGATAAGATAATCCAAAACTGAATGAAACCAACCAACAGGTCATTCATGAACTCAGGCAATCACTACATCATTACCTCGGACACAGGCCAGGCCTTGCCTTTTTTGTTTTTAAACCTGCCAATATGGAAGATGTGTTTATGTTTTAAACTTAAACCAATTTAAATGGCGACACTTGAACGCAGCAAGCCACGCTGCCCCGATGTCACTCACATCACTGTCACTCGCATCACAATACACCGATCCCACTCCCTCGTCCCGACACAAACATGGACGACATAAATAAAAAGGTTAGAAATGGTTTAGGTTAAAGAGTTGAAGTGTGAAAACCTCACATGCCCTGAGTCTTCAAGTGTAAAAAAAAAAGCATCTACTATTAAATCCTTAGGAAAGGCTCATGGGAACACAAACCAGTTCTTGGTACTGAGAGATAGAACAACAAGAAAACAAGAACTTAAAGGCCACACGGGGTCACGAGACATTAAACGGCAAAAGTTTCCAACTGAGCTTATGTTGGTTCTTGGTACCAAGCATTTACTTTTAAGTTCCTGCAGGTGTCTTGAGTTGGTTAGGGAGGAAAGATACTTCAAGAGCAAAGAAATGAAGGATTTATATATAGGTGGTCCATCTGCCTATTATGACCTCTCTGGCTTTGACCTGTTGGGTTTTTTACAGGTATTTTCAATCTGCTGGACTTTCCCACAGTACCTTAGGCCTTAGGTGCTACTTTGGACAGTTGCCATGATTGAACTGATTCATGTTTAGCGGGCTAAATTTTGATAACCTCATTCTCAATTCCCCAACTAGTCTGTGAGGGTGTAAAAGTGGAAGGAAAAACAAGGAAAAGCAGAAACTCTGTGGAAAAAGTGGGTGGACAAATTTGACTAGTTGGATCATGGAAATTGAATCTGATCACATCCACACACACACAGAGACATATTTAAATGGCAGGTGGGAGATAGAAATATGTTATCAACGTCAATATTTGCCAATAATATACCCATAATACATTGTGTGTATAGAAACCCTAACCAGAATCTACACCAGAGAGAAGTCAGGTCTTCTGGTGACTAAATGATCCCATTGAGGGTTTGTTTGTATCTCTCCTTACACACTGAGTGAGGTAAATCATGACTGAAGCCAGATAGAGTTGAGTAGCAACAAGCCTGGGTCACAGCGACCTCCAGCTCAGCAGCAGAGGAGGTGAAGGGTCTTTCCTGGGCTGTATATGAGGAAAGTGGCTCACCGGTGACCTCTGGTGGTTCTGAGTGGTGAGTGCACGAGAAGATTCAAACATTCAAACTCTTATAGATGTGGAGAAAATGAGGCCTATTTATGTATCAGTATCATACAAATAGAAATAAAGGGACATTTCAAGTTTATAAAGTTGATGGTAATGAAGAATAAATGTACCTGATTGATTACGATTGTTTGTTATCATTGTTTTTCAAGTTTGACAGCTTCCCCAGGAATTTAACTCTTTTGTTTTTCTGCTTTTAGTATGATTCATTGAGAAGTAAAGAACATTTAAATACCGGTGGTGTAATAATATGTTGTCGGGAAAAAAGGAAACAACACCGAGCTCTGAGACAGTGGAGAAGTGAGGGGAGGATGGAGAGAGCAGGACCAGGAACAGGGGGGAGTGAAGGTCACGTAGAGTAGATAAGATAAGAGGAGGAGGAGGAGAAAGAATCTAATGGAGTAAAGGGGGGTGAAATACGGTGGCCTGGAGGTGCAAACCAACATTACAAAATCCAAAACACTTTTACAAAGCTTGAGACAAATTTACATTTTAGAAAACATTTTTACATATCATAAAACAAAATGACAGGAGATTTCAGGAGAGATTTATTTCCGGGTGCTGTAGCCTAGCCGTGGCAAAATCTGCCGTTGTTTAAAGTCCCTTATGGAAATTCGCCGCAAATTAACTTAGGCTAGTCTACTGCCGGTGACAGCACCGATCGCTGTCCATCTTGGGTCACCATGAACAACAACAACTCGTATTGGCTGCTCCCGTTATCACTTCCGGTAGTTCATACATTCCCTTTTCGGTTGATATGTTACTTGTAAATTTGTTTTGGGACATAAAAAGTAAAAGTGTTTCAACAGTTAATTTGTTTTCTGAAATGTAAATTTGTTTTGGGACTTGTAAATGTGTTATGGTAATGTAATTTTGTTTATGTAGAAATGTTTTCTAAAACATAAATTTGTCTCAAGCTTTGTGAAAGTGTTTCGGATTTTGTAACGTTGATTTGCACCTCCAGGCCACCGTAGTGAAAGCCACCCTGCGCCTGGCTCAAGGTGGGGATTACACTGAAGAAGGTTTCCATTTCCACTCATTGTTTGGATATGAGAGAAATTTAAATAGGTAGAGATCGACAGCTGAGGGTTTATGTCCATTTCTCCATTGGGATGAACTCTACTGCACCAACTCCGTCTCTTCTAGTTATTTTTAAGCAGTGATGCCGACACTTTGATGAGTATTTTTCTAACTTACCTTTTGAGACTTTTGTTATTTTTTTACTACTGAATGTTGGAATAAATTCCATCCATCAATGTTCCTGTTCGACGACATGACAAGTGAGAAAAATGAGACGTGTTTGAATCGGAGGACGTTGTTAAAAGTATTATTTGTTCCACAATATACAAAAAAAAACAATCCATCCACTGGAAATACATTGACAAAAACATACAGCAGTAGTACATCAGTACAATGTAGTGCAACATGTTTCACAGTCAGTGAGAACTTACATTAATCAGCCACAAGGGGGGAGAAGAAGCAACGGCCCCGATTATTCTGTACAGCCCCGAAATAATCGACACCCACTGGATTTATTTATTTACAACCGAGGACGAGACAGCGACCGGTCGAGGCGAGTTTGATTCAGACGAGATAAATAAATAAATCATTCCCTGTGTTGGTGTGTGTGTTGGTGTGTGTGTGTGTGCTTCCCAGTGATTCATATCAGTGACTCAAACATGAAACTGGTGATGAGGCAAAAATCTAATTCCCATAATAATTCCCAGTGTGAGACGACGACGTGCTCCCAGACTGACCTCCAAAACGCAAAAAGAAAAAAAGAAGAAAAAAAAATGACAATGCCGCTTATTCTCAGTTAATGCCTGTGTGTTTCGTCTTTTAAGTTCCCCTGTGTACAATGATTATTTCCTCTTTAATAATAATAATATGTACATAAGTTATTTTAACATATTGTAACATGTGGTCAGGTTAGCAGGTTTGACCATACCTCCCTGTGCCAAGTCAAACACCTTTAAAGCAAAGTTTAACCTAAACTATTTAAATTAAACTTATTTAAAAATCATCTTTTCTATAAACAAAACAACGTCCCCAAAAAACCCAAGAGCAGAGAGCATATGTTGTTTTTTTTTAAAATGATATGTGCACTTTGACTTTAAGTGGTTACTGAGATATTCTTAGTAGTAGTAGTAGTAAATCAATGACAGATTCATCCACTTACTCATCTGCAGGAAGTAAAAAAAAAAAAAACTTGCCATGGCGCCTGTTCCCATTTCCAGATGTTTTGTTTTTGATTTTGGTTTTTAACTTTAGGGTTTTATTCCACAAATCTATAAAATCCATGTGACTTGAAGTGAGTAAAATTTGATATTTTGAGACAGGAAGTAACACCACAAATTAAAAAAACAACTTTCACTTCAGTTATTGTCCAAATAAAACAAAAAACAAAACAAAACAAAAAAAAACTATATGCTTTAATTAGTTTATCTAGTGTATCCCCCCATTTCCTGTCTTTGCGCTAAGATAACCCTGTGTATTTAGCCGAACAAGCCGATTTCCTTCAAAACTCTTCGGTCGGACAAAAATAAAACAAAATAAAAATGACTGGAATGAATTTCAGCTTTTGTAATAACAAAAATTATTCTTCCCTCCAACATATTCAGTTTTGGAAATATTATAGTTTTTCTCCATTTTTGTTCCAACTCCATGAACGTCTGTGCCGAGATCGTTTCACTAGCATCTTACTTGTGATTTAGTGGCACAACAGTGACAATATTCACCTATTTAAAGTTGATATTCTGTGGGAGAATAATGAGATACTGGCAGCTTTGATAAAGAAAAAAAACAAAATAAGAACAATAATAATAAGAACAACAATAACAACATAGCAGCATCAGGCTCTGAAACAACACAGGAGGAAACTACAGGGTCAAACTTACATTAAATACATTGTTCCTGCTCCGTCCACGCTCTGATGGTGAAAACAAGTTTGGCATGACTGTGGAATATTTGTATGAAGTTCAAAACATCTTTTCTTCCCCCCTCCTCCTCCTCCTCACTCTCTCCATCCCTCTCTTCCTCTCCGTATTAACAAAAGGCCTCATTCAGTGCGGTCGACTCTGGCATTCGCTCCAACGACAACAGTTTAATTCACCTACTGCTTTTTCCTTTCTCTCACCTTCTTTCCTTCCTTCCTACTTTCCTTTCCTCCTTCCTTCCTTCCTTCCTTCCTTCTCTCTCTCTCTCTCTCTGTCTGTCTACGTGATGTTGGAGATGGGGTCGCTGATCTTCAGACACCTCCAGTAGATCGTTCTGACCATGGTGAAGAGAGCGAGCAGGATCATCAGAGCCCACGACGCGTAGATCCCTTTGGACTCCTGGGCCGGTTTCCACGTCCCCACCTGAACACACACACACACACACACACACACACACACACACACACACACACACACACACACAAACACAATGTATCAAGGATACTGTTGTTTGGAGAAAAAGATCTAGAGGAGACCTGCAAAACTTACGGGGAAAAAACCCCAGCATATTTCCATGGAAAAACTGCTATAAAGTTATAAATTTATAAGAAAAAACTTTCATTTCTTCTCAGATATGTGAGAAAAAAAAACTTAAAAATATTGCAAATTTATGACGACAAAACTTTGAAATTCTCTCACATCATCAAGTCTCAAATTTGCAAGAAATTAGTCCCAAATTTCCAGTAAAAGGCCTCTGTCATGCCCTATTGATTAACTGTTTTATTGTATTGCATTGTATTGTATTATATTGAATTTTTCAGTGTAATTTATATAACCTTGTTTTCACTTTTAGCACTCCCATCCCCCTTCCCCTTCAGGCTGCACTTGAAAATAAGAATTTTGTTCTTAATTTGCTCACCTGGTTAAATAACAAAAATAAAATAAAAAGAATTTGCAAATTTATGAAAAAAAGTAAAAGAAAACAAAAACTTGCGAGACAAAAAGACAAAAGACTAAATTCTCAAATTTATCATATGAATGGACACATTTTTGTGGCACCAAGAGGCCGCTGTACGTTTATGGAACAAAACCGACAGAGTTTAACATGATTGACCATTTAGACATCCAGATGTTCAGAGCAGCGAATGTTGTTGTCACATAGAGAGCAGTCTGTTTTCCAAATATTTAGTTTGTTTTGCTGTGAGTGTATAAACAGGGTTCCTACAGCTTAAGCCAAGTTAAATTCAAGACTTTTTAAGACTTTTTTAAAGCCACTTGAAATTAAATTTAAGACTGACTTCATAATAAACACAAATGCACCACATCAATTACATAGGGTTAGGGACAATTTGACCCACTTTCCTATGTGATCCAAGGTAAAGTGACTGCTACATGAACATTGGATTCTCTTTCCAGCTGTCCTTTCAAAATAAATGCATAAAAAGTCCCAAAAAAAACAACACTGACTCGGGAGCTGGAGGCGGAAAGAAATTTAGCATTGACGGCCGCCACTAACTTCTCTATGTCGAAATGTTACCAATTATTTTGAGATTTGAGACTAATTACAACCATAAAATACCACTTACCATGTGTTAACATTTTTAAGACTTTTGAAAAATTGATTTAAGACATTTTAATGCCAATTAAGGCCTTGTTTTTAGATTAATGAATTCAATGCCTTTTAAGACTTTTTAAGGATCCGTAAGAATCCTGATAAAGACTGAATGAATGAATGAATGAATGAATGAATGAATGAATGAATGAATGAATGAATGAAGTGGTGCATACAGACCAGAAGTCCTGCAGTGGAGACGGCGAGGACGACGAACAACAGGAAACACAGCAGGCTCCTCCTCCTCGGGTATCGCCGACCAATCGAGGAGCTGCAAATCGAAAACCAGAAAATGAATGAATTCATGAAGTGAAGTGAACGATCAACAGAACGAACCAAACGGAACAGGACTGGACGGGAAGTTTGTTTCAACTAAACACTCACACTTTTCTGCAGTGAGGACATCGAGCCAGAGTCCGGTCTGAAAACTCTGTCCACTGAGAGAGAAAGAGGACATGAGGAGTTAGAGAAAGAGAGAGAGAGAGAGTGTGTGTGTGTGTGTGTGTGTGTGTGTGTGTGTGTGTGTGTGTGTGTGTGTGTGTGTGTGTGTGTGTGTGTGTGTGTGTGTGTGTGTGTGTGTGTGTGTGTGTGTGTGTGCGTGTGCGTCGTACCAGGAATGTATTGGAGCAGTGTCCACAGATGACTCGGATGCCGACGGGCTGATGCTGCGGTTCAGGACTGTCCCTCCCGATGTGGACCGGTCCCAGGTTGATGATGCGTTTACTGACACAAAACAAAACCAGAGAAATATAGTTATTTAAAATTTCTGGACGTGCTGTTATCATTACTACTTCTATTATTTTTACTATCATCATTTTCCCTTCTCTTCATTTTCTTTTTTTACTTTTTTATTTTGTTATTTCTCTACCTTGCATAAGGTATGTGAATATTATTTCTCTTCTTTAAGTTACTACCTCCGTCTGTTTTGGGACTTAGCATTTAAATTCAAAGGGACAACGAGGAGTTTCTATTTGGTTATAAAAAAGTCTCATATTAATGTGGATGAATCTACGTTACCACTTGTTAATGGGCCCATTTTCGATAAATATATCGTTTTGTCTCTATCGTTATTTTGTTATTATTAGTGGTGGCGGGCTCGACCAGCATTTCTTTACTTTCGGTTTCGTGGCGAGTCATGAGAATAACGCCGCCGAATCGCCGTTATGGTCGGAACTACGACGGTATGTGATCGTCTTCCAACCTCTGACTTTAATTCTTGATGAATGAAAACATGAGTCTGTCTTGCGCCGGTCAAAGAATTTCACGGTACGGAGGCTCATAAATGTAGTGTGGAAACACTTCACTTTTCCAAAACTCCTCGTTGTCCCTTTAAGAAGTTTTGCCTTAAAAAAAATTAAAATAAAATACGAATGTGGGGTTTAATCACTTTGTCGTTTAGTGTTATTGTGGTAATAGTGTCTGTTGGAGTTATTTGTTATTTTTTGTGGTTTAGTATTGAGGAATACACCTTTAGTTTGCTATATTGATATTTAGTAGGCTATTGTTTGAGTTAATTTGGGTATGCTTTTATTTTGAAGGTACTGGGTAGCTGGAGCGCACTGGGTGAGTTTACATAGGTGTCTCAGTGGCCGTTTGATTTGATTATGTTTAATTATAGTATAGTCTATTTTGATTATTGATACAGAGGACAAATAGCCACTACAGTGTCCGAAAATGTCAAACGACACCAGTCCGACCTGTTTGCTTTCTCTGATAAATGTGTGTTTTTGATCAGAGCTGAAAACATGATTTCTACCAAAGGAAAAAGTTTTTTAAAAATCCAAATAACACTATGAAACATGTATTTAAAATCCCTGTAAAAGCAGAATAACTGTGTTTTTCAGTGCGGTCAGAAGCCGGAGCTGATGATGACGGGTGAAAAACGATCCCTCCTCCCTGTCTCTTCCCGTCTCAGCGTCTCACCAGTACGGCCGTGGACAGGCGATCCTCTGCGACGTGACTTTGCAGATCAGCAGACAGTTGCATGGACAGCGGACGTACTTCTTCCCGACAGGAGCGTTCTTTATCGGCTGTGGACGGAGAGAGACAAAAATTTTGTTTTTTTTTAAAAAAGGGGAAATAAAAGGAGGAAATAAGAAAACACAAACTCAACACTAGTTCAGTTTCGCCGTCTCCACACTTCCCCAAGTGGTTCACGTCTTTACAACTCCGACCGAGACTCACCAGCGCTTCTTCCCTATCTTTATGGTTTCTGAAAACTTTATGATGAAAATGCTTTAACAATATATTTATTCATTTGAGAAGACTTAAATGTTAATTTTTCACACTAATCTTAAAAAATTCAAGCAATTTTCCAGACATTTCATACAAATTCAACATCCCTCTTATAAGTTTTACTTTTTAATCTTTTCTCACCTATTTCAGATTTCAACCATTCAACTGTTAAACTATAAATATGCAGGATTTCTACATTTTTCCCTTAAACTTTTTTTTAACATTTCTACTGTTAACATGTTGTACTTTTACCCTTCAGATATGATGTAGTTATTCTTACTTATTCTTTCCTTTAACGGATTGTAACTACTTCTATATTTTATTCTTCAGATATTGTTTCATCTTTATTAGTAATGGTTCAAAAATGTTTTCAAACTGTCAGTTTTAAATAAATCTGAGTAGACTTCAGCATTTCAATTTCTTCATACTGATCTTCAACAATTCAAGTAATTTCCAACCATTTCGTACAGCCTCCATAGTTTTACTCTTCATATATTGTTTCATCTCTTTAAGATTGATTCAGCAGTTTCTTCACTTAATTCAGCGTTGTTTTAACAATTTATTCAGCTCATTCAGCTTCCAGCATTCACCCGTATTTCCTTCAGGGAATGCATTCTCTAGTTTGTTTTTAAAGCTTTGATTTGATTTAGGGACAATGTGCACTTACATTAATCATTTTTAAAAAGAAAAAAGAAAAGAAGAGATGGGTGCACCAGATTTAGCACAAAGCTAATTTCCATCTGTAGTCCATAAAACATAAAATACACACAACGTTTAGTACATTCCCACACTCATCAGGTCATATACAACATCCCATATATGTATTTTAAAAAAGAAACTACTAATTACGTGTGCAAAAAGCAGCAAAATTGCACTGAAGAATAGTATAGTAATAAAAAATGTGTATGAAAGTTAAAATGTGACCTTTTCTTTGTTGTTAATTTGTTTTTGTTGAGTTCCAAGTGAAAATGTTCCACAATGAAAAGAAATTGCACTGAAGAATAGTATAGTAATTAAAATATATATGAAAGTTAAAATGTCATGACAAAATGTATACAAGCATTTTTCCACTTTCTTTCCCAGTGAAAATGTTCCACAATATAGTGTGTGAGCGTGTGCGACTCACCGTGGCCTCGTTGCAGATGCTGCACTTCACCACGTGCTGGTGCGTCTTGCCCTCCACCGATATGGCGCTCTGACAGACGCGGCAGCTGATGACCGGAGCGCTGCTGCTGTCCGGGCTGCCCTGCGGCGAGTACGGGGGCGGGGGGTCGCTCGGCGCCACCGCCGCCAAGCTGGGGAACGGCGCTAAACCTGCAGAGACACGGGAAGGACGGATGTCGAGCGTCAATGTGAAGCAAAACAACAGTTGATTTAGATTACTATGTAACATGTGGAGGATCAAAGTGCACCAGATGTGGGTTCAAACTCTTCAACATGTGGCCTGGAGGGGCCGGGAATCGAACACAAACGCGCCCCGTAACCCGTAATCTCTTGTTTATGACAGATAAGACTACACAGATATACACATGGTAACATGGTAGATGATAAATAACCTTATCCACCGCTCCATGGATGGATTTCTTCGTTGTTGGAAACAAATGCATATAGTTGCATAGTTCACCTGTCTATTTATAAGTTATAAATAAAGATTGAGTTTAAATCCGTGATTGGATGTCGTTCGGAGCAGGTTTTCATTTCATAACTTTTATTTAAACTCGGGGATATACTGTATTGAGGAGCAACCTCATTTACAATATAACCGAGATGAAACACAGAACATATAATGACAGAAGACAAAACAATTGAGACATACATAAATATTCAGACATAACAAGCATACATAAGCATAACTTGAGTACATAAGTGTAGTTAAAAGCAGGAGCAGTTAGAGGTCAAATATGATGTAATTATGGATTTAAATTGCCCTATTGGTAAAAGTGAGGTAAGTTTCAGATGATTTTGCATAGAGTTCCAGGTTGTAGGTGCAACAGTAAGAAAAACTAGCCTTTCCAAGTTCGGTGTTGACCGAGGGAACCTGCAGTGTGAGCCAGTCTTTTGAGCGTGTGCAATGGGAACCTGCATTAAGAGATACTAGCGAGTTTTAGTGGCAGCTGCTAAATTAATCGGTATGCACGATAGCATTGAAGTTAATCAAAATCTGTTAATCTGTTTCTACGTCATTGCTGATGGCATTGGCTTTAACGAAAGTTAGCTTAGCGGTTTTGCTGAGAGCTTCAGCTGCAGTGACTCGCTATCGGAAAATGAGGAAACAGTCCGACCAGGCTAACTGACTAGCATAAAACAGACCAAAAAAAAACAGAGGAAAAAGAGGAAATCTTCGAGTTTTAAACAGAAACGTTGCTAAAAAAAAGAAATAATTTGATCAGCTTTTTGACTAATTGTTGCAGCTGCACAAGATCTTTGCTTCAATGATGAAGAGGAAGAGAAAAAAACTGTTAAAATGTTCATTTAAATTACAGTCGGTCAAAGATTTTTGCAGTGTTTATCATAGATGAGCCTGGACTGACAGAAATACAACGTCACAAATCAAACATTAACCATGTGTGCCACTAGTACTCTGGGCGTTTTTTTTCATTTTACGGTCTGAGCTCTACAACTTCCTGCGGTAAACCCTGGCATCAAACCACTCTGAAAAAGAAAGTTACTCTTTATTGAATCCGTCCAAAAGTAAAACTACGAGACAAGACACTGGAAATAAAAAAAATCAATCAACAAACACATCTAAGGATAATAAATCTAATCTGCAGTATCAATGGACTCGCATTAAAACCACTGTTGAGTGGTGTTATCTCATGTCGAGACACACAAACACACAGTCAGGTTTATGGCAGTGACAATGCTGATATAGTGATTTAAACAGGATGTTCCTCTTTGTTCCCACAAAACAAAACAAAAAAAAACCACCCCCTCCCCCTCCACACAGAGGAGTTTATTACAGTTTATAAGCTGCAGCGTATTAAGTTATCTCCAGTGACACATTAACTAATCAACCTGAACCTACGGTGGCTAATGTACACGAGGTGACTCATTAATTGGTCAGAAAACAACATTATCAGTGAGCGACACACCCAAAGGCCAAACTTTATCAGGTGGGATGATGGAAAGAGGGATGGACGGAGAGTAAAATAAAAGATTAAAGTTCATCAGAGTTAGGAGGAAGAGGAAGACAGGAAAAGATAGCACAGATTAATGAAAGAATAAAAACAATGGACTAAAATCAGGGCTAATTATATCAGTTAGCTAATCTGTAAACATAGCCTATAGCCTATGTATTCATTAAATAACTACCCTTTTAGTGAGAAAATGCAAGAAAATAGTGGAAAAATATCCTCAGAGTTAAAGACGATGCCCTCAAGTAGCTTCATTTGATCAATTTGATTTATAAAATTGACTCTGCATTTTAAAATCTAACATAAATCATGGATAAAATGTCATGTGACGTGTACTTTTGACAGCATTACAACCTGAAGTCAAATGAGATGATTTCTGCTTTTTATTTTCATTTTAACTGAACATTGTCTTATCATTTTCAGTTTTAAATACATTGAAAGGTGTTGCTCTACATCTCCTCCTCCTCTTCTTGTCATTTCTTCTTCAATCATTATTGATTATGGTCGTGACAGAAATATTAAATAACCTCCTGTTAACATTCATTAACAATAGTAAGACAATATAAAACAGATAGTTGACGAATTGTCCATGAATGTCTCCTTCTGTCTTTATCAGTATGAATCAGCCTTCCATCTGTTTTTCAATCATTTCCTACACCCCATAATAAGCACCACACATCCACTGTGATGTTTATTATACAAGATTACAGTCACTACATTAAAAAAAACGCTCATTAACTCTGTGAACAGGTCGTAAAATACGTGTAAAGTGAATCAATTTGTGAATGAAGTAACATTATTTAATTTATAGCTAACGTTAGCCACATGCTAACTGCTAACATTTGTTTACAACTTGACACTGTCAGATCTTATTAACCTGATTTAAAATTAGATGATTTCTGCTTTTTATTTTCATTTTGACTGAACAGTGTCTTTAACAATCTCCTCCTCCTCTTCTTGTCATTTCCTCTTCAATCATTATTGATTATTGGTCGTGACAGAAATATTAAATAACCTCCTGTTAACATTCATTCTTGTGTTTTTAACTGGACCCAGAGTCTGTACTAATAAATTATCTATCTATCTATCTATCTATCTATCTATCTATCTATCTATCTATCTATCATTAACAATAGTAAGACAATATAAAACAGATAGTTTGTCTCCTTCTGTCTGTTTTATATCAGTAAATAATCAGCCTTCCATCTGTTTTTCAATCATTTCCTACACCCCATAATATGCACCACACATCCACTGTGATGTTTATTACACAAGATTACACTCACTACATTAAAAAAGGCCGTAAAATACGTGTAAGTGAATCAATTTGTGAATGAAGTACAGTAACGTTGTTTCATTTACAGCTAACGCTAGCCACATGCTAACTGCTAACATTTGTTTACAACTTGACACTGTCAGATCTTATTAACGCATATCATTAAAACTGTCAGGGTTTGTTTGTTTGTTTAATTGGTCGTTTGTTTTATTAAATAAGCTGTATAATAATAATTTAAAAAAAGGTCCGTGTGGTGTGACAACAACAACAACCAAGCGGACAGCGGGACCTACTCTGCGGTTTAGCCGGGTATCCATGCGAGCTGCCGCCGCCGGGAGAGAAGCCGTTGGTCCCGTCGTGCTGCTCGGACAGAAGCGGCGACCGTTCCCCGTCCGCCATCGCTTATTTAACTCCCCCAGATAGTAACAAGGAGGAGGGAGGAAAGAGTCTCCGCAGCCCGGCAGGAAGTCCTCGGAGCTCCGCCGCGGGTTTCTGGAAGAGTCGCTGCTGCTGCTGCTGATGAGGAGGAGAGGAGGAGAGGAGGAGCGGAGAGGAGGAGAGGAGGAGAGAAGCGCCCTGCTGTCAGGTTGACGTCGTCCACATGACACGGCGAGAAAACAGTGGAGCGACCGGAGGAGGAGGAGGAGGAGGAGGAGGGAGGCGGAAACGAAACAACAAAACATCAGATCACGTGACTGTGGTCCGACTTTTTTTTTCTTTTTTTTTTAGAAACTTTATTGACAACAAGAGTATACACAGGACTGAATACAGTTAGATGAAATAAGTGTATACACCATATACAACCAAACCATTATACGCCAGGGGTTGACAGCAAGACATAAAAAACATAAACTTAAAGGGATAGTTCAACATTTTGGCAAATTGGCACATTGCCATAATCCCTATAGTCAAAGCAGTAGGTTCCTTACCTTTAATTGTCGTTGCAAGCTGTTTTTAGAACGGCGGAGCAGAGCCGTGAGCTGCTCAGAGCTACGCTACGGAGGCTCATGGGATTTCTTGGTTTCCCTCGTCAAACTCATCAAATACACAACCCAACAACTCCAAAAGGCTGCCGTGGACAAGTTGTGAGCGGCACAATCACCACGCTATGAGATAATAACAGAACGTTACCAGACAGAGTTGTTTTAGAGGGAAATTCATGTAAAACCACTGATGCACGTTGCGTTCAGGGACAGCTTTTCAGCAAGCAGTCTCTGCATTTCCCTCCAAAACAACTCTGTCTGGTAACGTTGTGTATTATCTCATAGCGTGGTGAATGTGCAGGTCACAACCTGTCCACGAAAGCGTTTTGGAGTTTTGGGATTTTGTATTTGATGAGTTTGATGAGGGAAACCAAGAAATTCCTTCAGCCTCCGTAGCGTAGCTCTGAGCAGCTCGCGGCTCCGCTCCACCGTTCTAAAAATAGCTTGCACCGACAAATAAAGGTAACGAACCTACTGCTATGACTATAGGGATTATGGCAATGGGCCAATTTGCCAAAATGTTGAACTATCACTTTAAAGCAGAAGTTAGCGATCCGGTCGTTTTGGCTAACTTCTTGTCAGCCGATGGAGTTAGCAGTCCCCGCCCTCGTCCCTACGTCACCACATTCACACGCATCCCTTGGCTGCACACACAGAGAGGACCGCCCCTTTATGCCGTTCTCTCCCCTCATTGGATAAAGGTTGTAGGATACAAGGAAAGTTTTCTCCTCGGCTTACAGCAGAGCAGAGTGACTGACAGACCCGTGTTTCAGACCAAACACTCTATGTAAGTGATTGCTGTCGGAAGATAGAACTATTTAAGACTTATATGAACACAAATATTCCGCTTACTTCTTAAATAAATATTTTGTAAAGCTTACAAAGATCATACGTTTTAACAGCTTTTTTATTCTCACAATCACAGAGGGAGGAGATATATTGACCAACATATGCAGACAGTTCCAAGAAGTTTGGCTTCTTACCAGAATATTTAGACTTATGTAGCCTATATAAAATTTGGATAAAATAATTAACAAATTAATCATATAAAACTGAGAATTTAGTTTTTTTTTTTATCATATTCAGTGTAGCCAAACAAAACATTTTTCCAGCATAAATTAAACTGGGGATAAATATGATCACTGATAAAGCGTGCCAGCCTGCTCCAGAGTTGTCTGGTGTGTGGGCTGTAATGGGAAATTTTGGTATAACCCATAGTATGCTTTACGAGCGCTATATAACCATGTTAACTAAGTGAATTTCCCTTCTCCTTGTGGAAAGTGGTACTCAGCTGGTGTTGTGTCCTGGCGGTGAAGCCAGGCAGAACTGTCAGAGTGCCATATATTTTGTCTGCTGTTCAATGTGTTTTGGGAACTATAAAGATAGCGGCCTGAGAACATTTTTGGGCCACTCACTCACTGACTGTACTCCTGTTCGGTTGTGTTTGTGTGAATCCATTCATGAATGCCTTTTATTAAAACTCAAGAAAGACAGCGGACGTGTTCAGTCATCCTTTTTTAAATAAGGAACAACATTTTTTGCCACCACAGGGCAAGACCCAAATAAATGAACCAAGGTTTCGTTGACAGAGACACAGTGGTCCGACTTAGAGCAAAAGGTCCAATGGAAGCGCCTCCTGATGGTGGAATATGGGTTTTGCAAAAGCGCCCAAGAACTGACATCTCTGCATTGTTGGTGAATGAGCAAGTGTGGTATTTTCAATAAGTTAAGGACATTTATAGATCACTCACATTAATAGCATCATTGAGGACCCTTTACAGATAAACATTAACACATAGGCAAGTAAAAAAACAAAACAAAAAAACAAACAGTTGTCTACATTAATGTTTCAATGTTAAACATTAATGTTAAATTATTAAAATGTTTTTATTTTAATGCACTTGCAACAAGCCATCACTCTTATTTATTTAGACACGCTGCTATGGATGGATTGTTGCTGAACCAAATTTTGTTGTATTGTTTCACCAGTACGATGACAATAAAGGTATCTTGAATCTTGAAGAACCATCCTAAATTATAGTTTCTCTGAGAATAGAGAAATTGAAGAGAATAAAGATAAAAGAAAAATATATAGGCTACAAAAACAATTATATGAAATACAAATATACATAACATGCAAAAATAAAAGATAAGTCATTATATTAATGTGTGTACGGTAAAAAAAAATACAATATGTAAATATAGGCTAATCCTGAGTTTTAAGATTGCACTGTCATGTTATTTTAGTAGATAAATAAACAGGTTAGGTGTACTGCAGCAGGACAAACTGAACCAATTCTGAGACGTAATTGTTGCACAAACATGAAATGTTTTAATGTATTTTATTTTCTATGAATGACTTGGGAAGAAAACGAATTGACTGATTGATGACTGCTGCCATCTTGTGGTTTCAATATTCACTGACATGACACAGCAGATCAGACATCCACTTATCTGATTTGAAATTACAGTATGTGCATTATAAACAAATGTTATCTCATGGAAATATCATATGCAACAAATACATTTCAAATTTGCAATTCATCTTTAAAAAAAAGTGCTTCACTATTCAGTCTCTTGAATAGTGATGCACTTGAATTGCTGGTTTAAAGAACGTATAATATGCAAAAACTGGAGATACAGTATCAACGGTATCTTCTGATAAATCAAAGTGTGATATTTTAATGTGACGAGCAGGAAACCGGGCCGCCGCGCCCTGATTGAAACAGATGGAGGGACGAGGAGGAAACACCGGGAAGGGTGAATCAGCACAAACACCAGGGGGGAGGGAGGAGTTCTGCAAACTGAAATACACCGCGTTGTACCCCGGTGTCTGTCTGTGATGGGGGATCAATAAAACCCCCACTGGCATGTCGGTGTGGACTTTAATATCACACTCAGAGTCAGCAAAGTGTAAATTACAGTCCACACCTGCACTGTGTGTCCAGTGGTGGACAGTAACAGAGTAAATTTACTCAAGTACTGTACTGAAGTACATATCCAGAGAGATTTCTTTGGTACTTATTACTCTTACTTGGGTACATTTCCAAGTACTTTTACTCGAGTTAATTTTTAGAAAGGCTGAAAAGTACTTGTTACCTTCAGGTCTGCTCTTTTTTTTTTCTAAAATCCTATTGGACACAAGCTGTGTTTGTCAAAGAAGGAAACCCTAACCCCTAAAAGCAGCACATCAGTGCAGCTGCTTTCAAAGAGTTAATTCTCAGAAACAAGAGTTAAAAGCTCCTTAAATTCATTTAGAAAAAAATATAGTAATTCATTGATGTGAAAAATAAGAAATTTACTCTTACTCTTACTTAAAATGAATTTAAAAGCATGTACTTTTGGATACTTAAGTACCTTTAGAAGCAAGTACTTTTTTACTCTTACTCAAGTACTGGGGTTGAGTACTCTGTCCATCTGTGTGTGTCCCTAATAAACTCCCTGACGACTCATAGGGTGGACACTGTCTGTTACTGTGCAACGTAGCAACAGGCTTTAATTGATGTGGATGTTGGGATTACAGAACAGGTTCACAGAACCGGTTGAACTGCTGATGTGATCTCAGATAATACAGCTGTGTTCGCAACGCTTCATTTTTTCACCCGTCACGTCGGCTCTTGGACAGGCCATCTCCTCATACCAGATTATAGCAAAGAAGAAGGAGAAGGAGAAGAAGTGGTGTTGGTGTTGGCTGTTGGAGGTGTTTATAGGGACTCTCATCTTCTCCATGTCGCTCTCTCTGCTGCTGTTTTTGTTGCAGCTCGTCTGCAGCGGCTCCCACACGTCTCACTTCCTGGGGACGGTGATGACCTATCAGCCAAAGATCCCCAACCTGAATGGATCTGTCAGTGTACGTACACTTTTAAAAATATATATATTCTTATTATTTCTAACCAGAAACACTTGTTTTGGGTTTTAAATTAATCAGATTTGATATTTAAGGCCATGTAGCCACCTTGTCTCCCAAAGTTTCAGCTTGTTATTAACTGACAGGTGCAGAGCAGGTGGTGCACAGTGGGGTTTTGGACTGAGGGTAAATGTATCAATCAGACAAATACAGAATGAGCTGAAAGTCCCCGTGCATCTTAATGAAGCTGCAGACCGGTGATAAACCTCTGTAATGATAACAATCTGTTAACTGTTATGATGATGTTGATGGTGGTGATATGAAGTGGGATAAAAACAATTCACCAAACTGTCATGTGATGCAAATTATCCTGTTGCTCCCAGAACTGGATCTTGTTTTACCAGTGTATTATTAAACAGATCGGGTCTTTTATGCCTCCGTTCGGTTTGGAGACATTACAATAGAGCAATTCACTAGTAAAACGTAAGCATCATTAGATAAAGACGGAACAATTGGTGCCATCCCCCCCCCCCCCAAAAAAAAAAAATCTGTTATTTCAAGATTGTTCACCCAAAATTCAAATTGCACTCATTATCTACTCCCCCTCATGTGGACTAAGGGCTGGGAGAAGTTTCAGAGTCCTCCGTGGCTTCTCTGAGTTACAGGGGGTCTCGGCGTAGCAGTGCATGTCCATATAACGGTTGCAAATGGATACCAACTGTCTTCGTAACAAAAAGACACACCAAAAAACATCCAAATACCTCCATGCTGCTCGTATGTAATGTCCGTCTTGTATTGAAGCCCCCAAATGCAAAATTGTTCTGAAAAAAATTAAATACGTCTATATTTCAAGCTTGTTTGTAGCGGAAGCTGCTCTTCCTGGTTCGTCCAAATTGGACGGACCAGGGAGAGGACGGACCCTGGTATTTGGATGTTTTTTGGTGTGTCTTTTTGTTACGAAGAAAAGTGGTATCCATTTGCAACCGTTATATGGACATGCACTGCTACACCGAGACCCCCTGTAACTCAGAGAAGCCACGGAGGACTCTGAAACTTCTCCCAGCCCTTAGTCCACATGAGGGTGAGTAGATAATGAGTGCAATTTGAATTTTGAGTGAACTATCCCTTTAACTCAAGTTCAGTGTGTTTGTCTTTGCCTTAGATCAGTTAACTTGATCTAAAAAGATATATTTTCTGCCTGTTTCAAACACTCGTAAAAACCAACCAAACAACTGACTTGAAGGTTTCTTGTCAGGTGGGGAATCACCCCTTTAATCTGATGCTGCAGGTGGTCGTTCGCTATAGGCTGAACTTCCTCTCGTGCACGGCCACGGCTTCCTGGACCTGTCACCGTGGAAACTGTGGGAACCAGAGCTTTGTTGTCCAGGAAGTTTCCAGCGACAGTGGAGAGTGGTGTCAGAGGGAAGGATTCTCCACCACTCGGCCGCTTCCCAGCAACACTGCGTTTCAGCTGCTGTGAGTCACTTTCAAATAATAGACGCAATAAACGCTTCAAGTGAACTTTTCCATTGATTCCCTTCGAAACTTGAATGTGTTTAAACTTTAGATGTGCTGTGTTGTTAGGTGTTTACATGTGCTGAATTATATGAAATAGAAATATATATGTTTATTTATATATTTATGTATGTAGGCTTATAATATAGACGTGTGTTACATAACTGTGCTCATACTAAAAGTCTGAGACATCCCAGAATTAAAAAAAAAAATTGCACACATAAATTAAATGTATATCATTAACATGTAGAAATGCATCATATAGATAATTTTAATATGCACAGATGCATTTCTACCACTGATGTTTCATATCTGTTAGAAACTACTGTTTATTTACTGTAATTTACTATAAGCTTATATCATCCTCTATGCAGATGGTGTGTATTTCTTTATATGTGACTTGTAGGGGAACATAAATGTTATAGGGACATATGTCTATGTGGGTACACTCAGGTTATGTGCTGCACAGAACAAACTGACATGAGCGCGAACTCCCACTAAAGGTTGGATGGTACGGACTGGATAGGTAACACCAAAAATGGCGTCACATCGGTGAAAGCAGTGACTCTGGTTGAATTGAGGAGCCGGTCCGACACGGGTAAACCCAACACTTCGCCACAGACCGACATCCTGCCGACCCTGAGGTAGCTACGCCCTCTTCACGGACTGTGTGGTCACTACTGAGTCACTACACAACATGCTCATGCTCATGTTCTGTCTCCCTGTCAGAGTTCCTTCAAACTGTCAGAGAGACTTCAGCCTATTGACCTTTGACCCTGACGGAGATGAGGTCAGATGCAGATATGGAGATGAGTCCTTGTCGGAGTGTGACCACTGCACACCACCTTCTGTCCTCAACCTCTCATCAGTGAGTAATTCAAGTACCAGGCTGTAAAGGTGGACTTTTTAACTTTTGTGGAGTCTATGGGGACTGACTCACTTTTGGAGATTCACTCTAGTGGTCAGGAGAGGAACTGCAGCTGCTGCTGCTTCTTCAGTGTTGATGCTTCATGTTCCAGCCTCAGAAGTTGAGTTTGGTCTCTTTGGTTGTTGTTTTTGTCTGCAGTCTTGTTCCCTGTCATTCAGCCCAACCAGCAGCTCTGATGAAGGTCTGTACGCTGTCCAACTGGTGATGGAGGACTTCCCAAAACAGGCAATCACCTTGACTCAAACTGACGGTTCGCAGGAGGTGAAAACTCCCAACGACGCCATCAGCAAAATACCTGTCCAGTTTATTTTAAGGGGTAAGGTATCAAAGAATCAAATTCTTCACCAGAAACGTGGTGGACTACCTGACTAGGAGTGCCATCCTGATATACCTGTGCTTTGCTTTATGTCTCTAGTTGATCCAGCGGTGCCATCCTGCACTGAAGGACTCTACTTGCCCAGGTTCCTGCCTCCAACTCCAGCCAACGGAGCTCGGCTGTTCACACCCGTAAATCAGCCTCTGGAAATCAGTATCAAAGCAGAAGCAAACATCTCCACGTGAGCCAATCACAAACATAAAAAAAAGAATCAATTAAGTCTACAGCTTGGTTTGCATACTTTTTTGTGTTTACACCAAATTCCCAGATCCCAGTGAGGTTCTCGATATCTTCCTGGACAAAACCAATGTCTTCTCTTTGTTGAAGGGTTTCTGAGCTGGTGTTCAGCGGACCACACAACATGACGCAGACGGAACCAGGAGTAGGTCACTTCACACTGAGGTGGACGCCATCTGAGGCTGAAAATGGAGAAAGCCATGCCGTTTGTTTCCTCATCCAGGAAGATGACAAGTTAGTGTATTTTATCCCCAACTGACACCTCTGGAAACAATGTAGTCACAGGACGATGAAGAGCAAACAAGTATATCTTGTTTTTGTTTTTTTTTAAGTATATTTTTTGGGTGGCTTTTTTTTGCCTTTAATTGACAGGATAATATTTTGTATTTTATGTACAAAAGTAAGTCGATTAACACAGAGTAACCACCCACACACAATTTTTAAGTGAAACTGACTTTCCCGAATTTCCTGCACTGGAATTTTCTTTAAAAAAAAAAGAAGCTTCATCAAATACTTATCAGCTGCTGGACCATCAAAACAAGGGGGGACCATTTGAACTCACTGGTCCCAGTGGATAAGTCCAAGATCATATTTCTTTCCCAGTCCAACTGCGACCCAGAGCCATCTGTCCGTCCTTTTCGATTCCTACAAGTTGCCGAAGATCACGACCATCTTCCTATCTCCATGATAATCTGACGGTGACATAATGTTACATGTCTGTTTTCATTGTGACCAGCTTCAGGCTTGATTATGTTAGCTAACTTGTCTTCTTGATGTCATGAATTTTCCATTAGCGTAATAGCCTATGCTAACAGAGCGTTAGCATATGATGTTCGTTGTTGCCCCTCGTGAATCATTGTGTTAGTTGGTCTGTGATTGCGGTGGTCTGGTGCGCCATCTAGTTGCAGGGTTAGGGTTTGTATCTTACTATACATAAACCTTTAGAGATGTTTATGAGTATAAACTTATTGATTTGTTTTATTCATGTTTTTGTTTATTTATTTTTTGTGTTACCTCTTGTGTTTTGCAGTTTAGTCCAACACAAGTTTCACTCAGAGTTTCGTTGTGTCGTTGTGACAGTTGGACCAGGTCAGTTGATAATGTTTCCAAATTCCATCTCTAATTCACAATGTTGATGAAAAATATGTGATTAACATTTTATTTTAACTCTTATTTACAGAACCAACTACAACAATAACTCCAACCACAACACCCACGCAACAACCACACAAACCACAACAACCACGCAGACGACAACCACGATCTTTAACAAACACCACTACACAAGTTCCAACAACCAGCACCACTGACACCACTACAGCTACAACCGCTCCTCCGCCCTCAACAACTACCTCACTAACCACAACACCTAGCCTTACACCAGTTCCAACAACTACACAAACTACAACCACACAAACTACAACCTCCACTTCACCCACAACAACTACACAAACTACAACCTCCACTTCACCTACAACAACCACACAAACTACAACTTTCACTTCACCTACAACAACCACACAAACTACAACCTCCACTCCACCTACAACAACCACACAAACTACAACCTCCACTTCACCTACAACAACCACACAAACTACAACCTCCACACCAACCACACAAACTACAACCTCCACTTCACCTACAACAACCACACAAACTACAACCTCCACGTTACCTACAACAACCACACAAACTACAACCCCTCCTCCACTTCTAACAACTACACAAACTACAACCTCCATGTCACCTACAACGACTACACAAACTACAACTTCCACTTCACCTACAACAACCACACAAACTACAACCTCCACTTCGCCTACAACAACCACACAAACTACAACCTCCACTTCGCCTACAACAACCACACAAACTACAACCTCCACTTCACCTACAACAACCACACAAACTACAACCTCCACTTCACCTATAACAACCACACAAACTACAACCTCCACACCAACCACACAAACTACAACCTCCACTTCGCCTACAACAACCACACAAACTACAACTTCCACGTTACCTACAACAACCACACAAACTACAACCTCCATGTCACCTACAACAACCACACAAACTACAACCACCACGTTACCTACAACAACCACACAAACTACAACTTTCGCTTCACCTACAACGACTACACAAACTACAACCTCCACTTCACCTACAACAACCACACAAACTACAACTTCCACTTTGCCTACAACAACCACACAAACTACAACTTCCATGTTACCTACAACAACCACACAAACTACAACCTCCACGTTACCTACAACGACCACACAAACTACAACCTCCACTTCACCTACAACAACCACACAAACTACAACTTCCATGTTACCTACAACAACCACACAAACTACAACCTCCACGTTACCTACAACGACCACGCAAACTACAATCTCCACTTCACCTACAACGACCACACAAACTACAACCTCCACTTCACCTACAACAACCACACAAACTACAACTTCCACGTTACCTACAACAACCACACAAACTACAACCTCCACTCCACCTACACCAACCACACAAACTACAATCCCACCTCCACCCGTTACAAGCGCACAAACTACAACTCCTCCTCCACCTGTAACAACCACACAAACTACAACTTCCACTTCACCCACAACAACCACACAAACTACAACCCCTTTTCCAGCTACAACACCTTTACTAGCTACAACTACTGCTCCACCTACAACAATATCTGAAGCTATAACCCCTCCTCTGTCCACAGCAACCACACAAACTACAACCTCTACTCCACCTACAACAACCACACAAACTACAACCACTACTCCACCTACAACAACCACACAAACTACAACCACTACTCCACCCATAGCAGCCACACAAACTATAACTACTACTCCTCCTTCGACCGAACAAACTACATCCCCTTCTCCAGCTACAACATCTCTACTAACTACAACTACTACTCCATCTACAACAATCTCTGAAACTACAACCCCTCCTCCACCCATAGCAACCACACAAACTACAACCACTACTCCACCCATAGCAACCACACAAACTGCAACCACTACTCCACCTACAACAACCACACAAACTGCAACCACTACTCCACCTACAACAACCACACGAACTGCAACCACTACTCTACCCACAGCAACCACACAAACTACAACCACTACTCTACCCACAGCAACTACACAAACTACAACCACTACTTCACCTACAATAACCACACGAACTGCAACCACTACTCTACCCACAGCAACTACACAAACTACAACCACTACTTCACCTACAATAACCACACGAACTGCAACCACTACTCTACCCACAGCAACCACACAAACTACAACCACTACTCCACCTACAACAACCACACAAACTACAACCACTACTCTACCCACAGCAACCACACAAACTACAACCACTACTTCACCTACAATAACCACACGAACTGCAACCACTACTCTACCCACAGCAACCGTACAAACTACAACCACTACTCTACCTACAACTACCACACAAACTACAACCACTACTCTACCCACAGCAACCACACAAACTACAACCACTACTCTACCCACAGCAACCGTACAAACTACAACCACTACTCCACCTACAACAACCACACGAACTGCAACCACTACTCCACCTACAACAACCACACAAACTACAACCACTACTCCACCTACAACAACCACACGAACTGCAACCACTACTCTACCCACAGCAACCGTACAAACTACAACCACTACTCTACCCACAGCAACCACACAAACTACAACCACTACTCCACCTACAACAACAACCACACAAACTACAACCACTACTCTACCCACAGCAACCGTACTAACTACAACCACTACTCCACCCACAGCAACCACACAAACTACAACCACTACTCTACCCACAGCAACCACACAAACTACAACCACTACTCCACCTACAACAACCACACAAACTACAACCCCTCCTCCACCCATAGCAACTACACAAACTACAACCACAGAAACTGTAACACCTACTCCGCCTACAACAACCACGCCAACTACAAGCACAGCTCCACCCTCAACAACTACCCCATCCAACAGCTTGAATCAGAGTGAGTATGGCAACTCTTATTAATATTATTCGACATTACAGAGTGTGTCCTATCCTGTATTATTCACCCTTCCGTTCTCCATTGTGATGTCAATTCCAGTTGTCATTGGTCTGAGAGTGGGGATCTCTTCTTCATTTCCACTGCATGAGGGAATGCCGTACTTCATCAGACAGCAGGTCAGTCACTTCTCCCCCATGTCATAATTGCTTTGACCACCAGATGCCACTAGATGTCACCTAGAAACAAAGACAACTACGAGTCATTATAACCCTCTGCCTCTGTCACCTTTGGGCTTCAAGGCAAGATTGTTGTTTGTCGAACTGCAGAGACATTAATCATATTTTATGTGTTTTTTAAAGGGATAGTTCACCCAAAATTCAAATTGCACTCATTATCTACTCACCCTCATGTGGACTAAGGGCTGGGAGAAGTTTCAGAGTCCTCCGTGGCTTTTCTGAGTTACAGGGGGTCTCGGCGTAGCAGTGCATGTCCATGTAACGATTGCAAATGGATACCAACTGTCTTCGTAACAAAAAGACACACCAAAAAACATCCAAATACCTCCATGCTGCTCGTATGTAACGTCCGTCTTGTATTGAAGCCCCGAAATGCGAAATTGTTCCAAAAAAATTAAATAAGTCTATATTTCAAGCTTGTTTGTAGCGGAAGCTTCTCGAAGCTCCTCTTCCTGGTCCGTCCAATTTGGATGAACCAGGAAGAGGAGCTTCCGCTAAACAAGCTTGAAATATAGACTTATTTAATTTTTTTCGGAACAATTTTGCATTTCGGGCTTCAATACAAGACGGACATTACATATGAGCAGCATGGAGGTATTTGGATGTTTTTTGGTGGTATCCATTTGCAACCGTTATATGGACATGCAGTGCTACGCCAAGACCCCGCTGTAACTCAGAGAAGCCACGGATAACTCTGAAACTTCTCCCAGCCCTTAGTCGACATGAGGGTGAGTAGATAATGAGTGCAATTTGAATTTTGGTTTAACTATCCCTTTAAAATAAAAATTCAAATTTGGATTCATGGCTTCTCTAAAAAAAAATCCCCAGCACAGCCCACTATGGTCAGTATTGTTATAGTAATATTGTAATGTTTGTGTGTACTGAGCGAGGTGACAATGTTCACATCTCAACTCCACTGCCTGTTTTCACCTCCAGCTTTATGAACTACTGAGAAGACATGGACTGCCAGCGGACGCTACACTGCGGGTTGTGGGGATCATCTACCCAACAGAGCACAGGCGAATTAGCATAAATAAGTATATTGAGCGTGAGGAGATATTGGGTTACGAGCGGCCGGTCTATAGAGAGGGGTAAAGGTGCCACCTCACCTCCCCCTACTTCTTACAACTAGTATAGTGATATGTACTTTATGTTTTTGAATGAATTCATATATCAAGTATTGAGTTAAATGTATGTCATCAGGGTTCATTTTTTCCCCCACTTGATTTCACATACCTGCATTTATTTCTCCCTCTAATATCTCAGCATCTCCACACACCATAATGAAAATTAGTAAATATATTCCTGATGAATTTAGGATATATGGAGGCTCAAGAAAACATTAGTGTCTGAACTCTCTTTTCCAGATGATTAAACAAATGTATTGGGTGTTGAATTGTAATTTTTTTTTATTTTTATTAAAAGCTTTGCATGTTTTTTGTTTTTCAAATTCAAATTTGTCTCATCTTCTTTAATGTCAGTTGGATCAGTTATGAAATATGAAATCCAACAACCAGCAGCAAACAGGCAGAGGGAGCTGTTGCCAAAGTGACACATCAAAAACCAACACTGAGTCAAAACCTTCCAAACTGATTTTATCATTGACAGCTGAGATCCATCTAACTGAGCCGGCAGTGCAAGAGAAAACAAAATATATAGTACTTCATTGTTGTTGTTTTTATCAGTATCGAGATTGTGGTTACTTCTATAAATGAAATAAAGTGTAGAATCAGGTCAAATTGCACTATTATCGTAGCCTAGAAATCTAGACGCACCCTAGCGGCAGCAAAAATATTTGCTCCGCAGGTGGGTCTAGAAACGAGCCATAGGAACTTTTTGAGTCTCGAACACCGATTGTGTTCACCAATCACAGCGCTCTATCTGTTTAGAGAGTCGTTGGGCGGGCTTAACGTGATGACGACATACATTTTAATTGGCTTGTCAGGCTAACGTCATCCTGCTCTTTGCTCTGATTGGTCGTAGCGCTAGCTAGCGCTACCCTATTGCGTGCAGAGGCAGTTTGAAAGACAGCCTTCATCCCGCCCCCTGGATTGAGCCGAGGTCTACCGGTCGTTTCCAGACTATACATTTTAGTGATATAGTCTGGCTCGTCAGGCTACTATTATCGCCATATTATATAACAATTTAACAATTAAAACATTTGATGTTTCTCCATTTCCCACACCATGCACTGTCTTAATAATACCATAATTGTAACGAACAGGCTTGGAGACTCAAGTGCAGAGATCAAACACACACTTTATTACAGGACGAGCAGAGGTCATTCACAGAAAGGCAGTCCACGGGGCAAAAGTACAGGCAGGGGCTAGACAAAGACAGAATCAAAAACTGTCCAAAAGTCCAAAAACCACAGGCAAAAGTATCAAACAGGGCAAGGCAAGAGCAGGGTCAAAAATACTGACAAGAGGTCAAACACGGGTATACATTCACTTGAAGAACGCGTGAGAGCTTGGAACCGAGGAACCTTGACAATCTGGCAAGGTAGGTATGGAACCCTCGGTGTATAAGTACTGAGTGGATGATTAGTGATGGCAAACAGGTGTGGCTGAGAACTGGCGGGAAACTTGACAGGAAGTGGGAGTGAAACAAGGATGAAACAGAGCTTAACAAAATAAAACAGGAAGTGAATAGAGTCCAGAACACATCTATACTCTGTGAGCATGACAATAATAATATAAGCTTTATTTCAGACACAAATCAGGTCCATATCACACATCATACAATATAAATAGTTGAAAAAGAAAGGAAAATACAAAAATACAAGAAAATTGTGCATTTTATAAAATATACAGGCTATTGCATCAATGCCACCTTAGCCTAGACGTGAATCTGTAGCAGCTTTTCAAGGGGTTGACTAGGGCTTCAGTTATGTGGTTCTCTGATTTGTCCAGGTGATACATAAAACCTGTCTAAAGAGTGCCTCACAGGTTGGCACTCCATTGGACACAAGCAATTGACTGGCAATGTGCCACCTAGGGACACAAAGCAGTAGCCTCATTGCATCGTTGTATGCTACCTTGAGCCTCTGCATGCTCTTTTTCTTATAGTTAGACCACAGTTGAGCAGTAAAGGTGTTATGTATGTTCTGAACAGAGAACACTTCACAGAATCAGAACACATAGACCACACACCTTCAACATCTGCTGCAGTCCAGCACTATATGGACAGAGCAGGACCAAGTCATCTGCGTACATTAGATGATTAACTGTGGTGTTGCCCACAAGACAGCCACTCTTTAACCAATTTAACTGATTTGATAATTCATCTACATTAAATAAAATTGGAGACAAAATTCCTTGTCGCACTCCATTACTAACACAGAATGGAGCAGATACCACATTGTCCCATTTAACCTGAAACATTTGATGGGCATACAAAACACTTAAATTCTCACTAAAAATCTAGGAACACCTCTATCTAGCAATTTTAAGAATACTTTTTCGTGATTGTTTCAATTTACAGTTACATTTCCAGCTTTGTTAACAATATTCTCTCCAGTACTTTAGACAAATGACTGGCTAATGCAATAGGTTGATAATTGTCCATACTGTTGAGCTTACCAGCCTTGTCTTTAAGCACAGGCACTAAGAAGTAATAGAACTGGGCAGGACCCCATGAACCAGGAAGCTCTGCCCTTTGCTTTCCACCTGGAAAGCAAAGGGCAGAGCTTATCACTGGCATATTTTAGATGTTCTGCAGTGATACAGTCCATGCCACATACTTTGTTGTTATCCAACATTTTAATGGCATTACAGACATCTGCTGCCCTAACTATAATGTGTGCAGAGAGATCAGTATGATTGATTCTTCTAACTGAGTTACCTTTGACACTATTTAAAAGGTTACTCATTTTTTCTGGGCTGCTAACACCTTCAAGGGGAGTTTTATTGTTATTCATGACTTTGACCTCTTTCCAGAAGTCAGTAAGGTTGTTATTCTGTAGCTTTCTAGCAAGTGAATCTGCTCTTGTGTTTTCATTTTTCTTCATAAAACTGAGTGCATACTAGTACTCAGCGTACTGCTCAGCCACAAACTCATTCTTCCCAGGTCTAATGTTGGGTACCTTACTAAAATAAAATTAAGCAGAAAAAACAAACAAACAACAATGCAATAATGCTCCAATTTTCATTTTTTTTATACAAACTTATATGATCCTTATATGAAAATTGAAACACTGATAATTAAATTTTCAATATCCAATATTGTCCTACACAGGGCAATAGTGGACTATTGTCATAAAAACACAAAAAGACTGATGGTAGGCTATAATAAAAAAGATTAAGTCACATTTATGTCACTTAAAAGGCAATACCATTGGATGTTTGAGTCCAGGCTTCTTCAGCAGCCTGATGAAATATTGTCTCTGCTGAGCTTTTTTCACTACGCTTTATTTTTTTTTTAAATGATAGTGTTATTATATTTCCCAGGTTATTCTCACTTCAAGTCCATCACTGCCACAAACATGGAATTTACCCATACATTCCCCAGGACAGCTTTTCTACAACATTTCCTCATTCCAGGTGTTCGGTTCACTGATAAAGACAAACTCTGGTGAGATAAACTGAGAGAAGAAGACAGAGAGAGGAAAGGTGTGTGTGTTTATTCACTGTTTGTTGAGGGACCATGTTGCTCTTTCTATTGCTGTTGCTGGTCTGTGGCTCTCAGGCCATTCAATCCTTCATGTCAGTCCTTACCTACCACACAAAGGAGATGGACAGCACTGGACTCACGGTACGTATATAAAAAGTAAATAAAAGTAAAATTTTATTTATATAGCACTTCTCAAAGAGAAGACTCACAAAGTGCTTCACAGATACATAAAAAAGTGGATTCACACTCCAAACATATTTTAGAGTGTTTAAATGCTGTTGTACTGCTGGTGATTTGTGTTGCATATGGTTGAAGATGTTGATGGTGATCGTTGACATCGTACCAACAACATCACACAAAACTGACAACTTCACTATAGTTTCATTGTCTGGATTGAATCTGAATACGACACACATAAAAATACTCATTGAAACAACTTTTGAACCTCTTTAATAACTACATATGAAGACATAATAATAATAATAATAATAATAATAATAATAATAATAATAATAATAATAATAATAATAATAATAATAATAATAATAATAACAATAATAATAAACTTTATTTATATAGCACATTTCAAAAACCAGGGTTAGGTGCTTCACAAAATACAATATAATTGAGATAATAAAGCAATTAAGACAAAAAAAAATGAAGAAAACATCATACAAAACAGTAGCTGAACTGAAAACTGAAAATCTTCCGTTTCATTCTTTTAGACCTTAAGTGTTAGGAAAATACAGCCCCGAATTGAATTTGCCAGGAATTGTCCTTTAAAACTCCATACAGTATAAAGGTAGATGTTTGTATTAAAGCTCCTTCAAAATAAAGGTAGATGTTTGTATTAAAGCTCCATAGGGTATAAAGGTAGATGTTTGTATTAAAGCTCCATAGGGTATAAAAGTAGATGTTTGTATTAAAGCTCCATACAGTATAAAGGTAGCTGAAAGACGCTGAGAGAGGAGATGGAAAACTAAACTGTCATTGTGGATGTTTTGATAATTTTATCTCTGTTGCAGGTGGTTGTTCGTTGGAAGCTGAACTATGATAATTGCACTGAAATAGACGAGTCGTTGTGCCTCAGTTGTGGGAAGGTCGATGAGAGCAGTGGAGAGTGGTGTCAATTTGAGTTCATCTTCACTGCGTTTCTGAGATACACTCCCATAGATTTTACGTAAGAGGACCATGACAACCACAACTCACAAGAGATTTTTATGCCTTAAATTTGAAATGCTGCAAATGACACAGCAACTTCCTGTGAACCTCGACCTCAGGTTGAGGGGTGACTGGACAAACAACACTGTAAATGGCGACCAACTGTGGGAAATTCCGGGTCTGGTGGAACCGAGGAACCGATCGGACACCGGCCGAGCCAACAGATCACCACAAACCACCGTAGTGCCTATACTGAGGTACGCCTCCTCTGACTCCTAAACACCCTGTGTCAAAGACACGTCCATCTGACTTGTTCTTCTCCTTCTCAGAGTTCCTGTAAACTGTCAGAGAGATTTCAACCTGCTGGCCTTTGACCCTGATGGAGATGAGGTCAGATGCAGATATGGAAACACATCCCTGGCACAGTGTGAACCCTGCTCACCACCGTCTTTTCTCAGTATCTCATCAGTGAGTAGCTAAGTAGTTTCAATAGTTTGAAAAGTGGCATCGGTGAAGTTGTTGGTTTTCTGGAGCTTCAAAAAGCAGCCACATTTTTAAATAATTAGTTTTATCCTTTTGCAGTCATGTTCTCTGTCGTTCAGACCAACCAACACCACCATTAGAGGTCCGTATGTCATCCAGCTGGTGATGGAGGACTTTCCCAGACAGAACATCACCCTGACTCAGTCCAATGGCTCGACAGAGATCAGAACTCCCAACGACGCAATCGGCAAACTACCTGTCCAGTTTGTTGTACAGGGTGAGATGTTTTACATGTTCTACCTTTAGCAGTAAAGTCTGAGAATCTTTGCTGAGTTGATCTTTGACCAGCTTTGATTTTCTTTGTTGTTCCAGTGGATCCTGCAGTGGATTCCTGCACTGAAGGAGTCTACCTGCCCAGGTTCCTGCCTCCAACTCCAGAAAACAGAGCTCACCTGTTCATCCCTGTAAACCAGACTCTGGAAATCAGAATCAAAGCAGAAGCAAACATATCTATGTGAGTGAAAACTCAACCAAGGGACTACAGATGCAAATTATCTTAAAGCTATAATCTGGTACAGTGCATCAAATGGCAACGTTTATATTTTAACTGTACACTGTCCCTTTTAAATAAATTAAAATTGAATTGAAATTGAACCAAAAACCAAATTAGTTTTAAAGTCAGACCAGCAGGGGGCAAAGACAGAAGCCATTCTTCCTGTGACAATGAATGGAATTCAGATATTCAGATATTTTATTCATGTACTTAGAAAGAAAATGTCTTACAGATGAGCAGTTGCTACAGATGTACATAAAAGGGAAACCCAAAGAAGCAGAAACTGCTTATAAATAGGGGACCCAAGCAATCAACAGCATTCTCTAAAAGCTTTACAAGTTCTGAAAATCTGACCAACTCATTGAATTTAATTCTCTCAAAAATGTCCCTAAAAGTGTCAAAAGTCATCTACAAGGATTATGCATGTCTTTTTAACCACTTTGATTGTTGTTCTTCTTGCTCATTGAAGGATCTCTGAGCTGCTCCTCAGCTCACCGCACAATGTCAATGAGACTGGACCAGAATCAGGACAGTTCAACTTGACCTGGACACCATCTGAGGAGGAAGACGGACAGAGTCTACCCATCTGCTTCGTTGTCCAAGCAGTGAACAAGTTTGTCTAAAAGAGTTTCTGAGTTTCTAGATGACCTCTAACAATACTTGGTTATTTGGTCTACCGTCTAACTGAGGTGTGTTGTTTTCCTCAGTTCAACCAAGTACCACTCAGAGATGCGATGTGTCGTCGTCAGTGTTGGAAACGGTGAGAGCGAGTGTGGCAGCCATTTTCTGTCTGATCCTGTTTTGCAAATAAAGTTGATTTATTAAACTTTTATTTTGACCTCTGTTAACTGATTCAGCATCAAACATGACCACTCCGCCTCAAACCACTAGTCCACCGGAAACTACACCCACAACTACCCCAGCAACTACACTGGAAACTACACCAGCAACTACCCCAGCAACTACACTGGAAACTACACCAGCAACTACACCGGAAACTACACCTGCAACTACACTGGAAACTACACCAGCAACTACACTGGAAACTACACCAGCAACTACACCCACAACTACACCGGAAACTACCCCAGCAACTACACCGGAAACTACACCGGAAACTACACCCGCAACTACACCGGAAACTACACCAGCAACTACACCGGAAACTACACCCACAACTACACCGGAAACTACACCAGCAACTACACCCGCAACTACCCCGGAAACTACCCCAGCAACTACACCCGCAACTACACCGGAAACTACACCAGCAACTACACCAGCAACTACACCAGCAACTACACCCGCAACTACACCGGAAACTACCCCAGAAACTACACCAGCAACTACACCGGAAACTACACCAGCAACTACACCCGCAACTACACCGGAAACTACACCAGCAACTACACCGGAAACTACACCCGCAACTACCCCGGAAACTACCCCAGCAACTACACCCGCAACTACACCGGAAACTACACCAGCAACTACACCAGAAACTACAATGAAACCTACACCTGGATCCGAACAAAGTACAACCATTATATATATAAACTATAGCAGCAGAGTCAATCACTCTACTTAGAGGGGAACTATGCAAGTCCGGTCGCTTTTCCTCTGTTTTCCTAACCTTCCTCCTGGCCATGTTCCTAACCCTAACCCTAACCCATGTTTAGCTGGATAATGGCATTTGCTTTGGATTGGGAGTTTGGTGGTTTGAATCCCAGTCATAGCTAGTCTTTGTCTGGGTCAACAACATTTACAGATGAAGAGCTTGTTTTCTCATAATGAATAGTTATGACATTATTAGTGAGTATAATCAGGTAGTGTAATGTAAAATAATTCTATGGTGGAGCGTATGTTGTGTGGTAACAGTAGTTATACCCTGTGGTTTTCTCCTGACCTCTCTGGTGATGTTGACTCTCTTTACAGCTGTCCTTCGTCTGACAGTGAGCACCTCATCTGTGTTCCCTCTGTCTGAGGACGACATCAGGATGTCCATCATCTCAGAAGTCAGTCGACTTTTATCTAATCAGACGTCCATATTCCTACAGTAGCCTGTAGTAGTATTCATCCCACTGCTAATAATGAACAGAAATCAAGCTTAACTTGTTTCAGGCGGACACTGCCTCACTTTATCAGTGAGTAAATCATAGCAATCTGCCACCAAAATGAACAGAGGGAGCTCAGTCTGAGAAACAAAAAAATATGTGAAAACAACTCTGTATTTGCAGCATTGGTCTTCTCCTCCACAGGTCAATTTGGAGAAATTAGTAACAATATGTGCCATAGTTTTAAAATCAGGCAAGAGCATGCAGAAATGAATAGTCATGTGTAAACAACATATGCATCATTGTATTCATTGAAAAAAAATATGTTTTACTATGTGTCATTAAAAACATGAATATAAATCAATCTTGATAAAACATAAGTAAAACGTGTTGGAAGGATACTTACAGTATCAAAAATGGAAAGTAGATGAATTTGGCAATTTAATCTACAATGACTGTGATTATATGTTATTGATCTGAATATGGGTTCGACTTCCTGTTCTCACACTGTGTGTTTTCTCTACAGCTTAGAGATGAGCTCATCAGACGGGGGCTGCCATCCAACTTCACTCTCATCTATCGGGGCAAAGTAAAACCATCAGCAACACCACCACCTGCTGGTTAGAAATGATCATGATGCTTTCAGTTGCCTCAATGGTGAAAACACTGAGGCTTTGTCAAAATTACTTTAATTAGCTTTTTCTCAGCTAATATTTTTTATCATGAAGTTTCATTTAAAGATTTATTGAGAGGAAAGATCGGCGATATTATGAATAAGGGTATCTAACCCTTCTGTACATAATGTGAAAAAATTATTTAGATGTCTTCGTAGTGATGTGGTACAGTTTAATGGTGTGGTAACATTTAGATCAGGGCTTCAAACTTTCTGTCTCTACTTTCTTCTAGCAGATACATCTGAACATGGAATCAACCACAACAAAGTAAAAATTTGTCCTAACTTTCTATGCTCTTTTAGCCTTAGAAACCAGCATTTTCTAAATGCATTTTTTGCTCTAATTTTACAGTTGCATGTAAAAGTCTGTAGCTATGAATGTGTCATTTTAAGTAATAAAAATCAAACATAACTTCAGGTGAAAGTCTTGTTTTGGTCCTAATGAACCTGTAACATCTAAAATGCTGAAGTAACTTCTAAGTGAATAAATAGATGTAGAAATATATAAAAATGCCAACACTTAAATATTGCTCGTCACATCTTTAATACATTTTTTTTTGTTATTAAGGTTTTCATTTATTTATGTAAATGTATAACAGACTTCATAACCTCCAACATTAATTCCATCTATTTTTTAACATCTCCAGAGGATGTACTTTTCCAAACCCTAAGAATCATTCGAGCAGCTGTAACAACCTCTAACTTTATCACTACAAGGTCATATTTTGATATATTGGGCAGTTCTGTTTGGTCCCCCAGTAGGCATAATCTTGGTGATACAGGTATTGTTAACCCCACCCAGTTCCCTATGTATTCAATTACTTGTTCACAGAACAATGAATTTACACTCCCAAATAGCATGTAAGAATGGTCCTGTCTCTTCCTGACATTTCCAGCATAAGTTATCAACCAACAAACCCATACTGTAAAGTTTAGATGGGGTGAAATAAAACCTATGTATTAATCTGTACTCAGTAAATTTCCCCTTAGCCTCCATATTTCCCTGCATTTGCTAATATTCTTACATTTTAACAAGTTTAACAAAGTCTTACATGTATGGCATTGGTAATGTAAGTCTTACATTACCAATAACATATGAATTCCATCAACCTGCAGATAACAGACAGAGGGAGCTGTTGCCAAACAAGTGGCACATCAAAATCCAGTCAAGTCAAAGTCAAAACCTCCCACATTAATTTTATAATTCCCATAGTCCAATATGGTCCTACACTGGACGACATTGGACTATTGCCGTAAATTTATGTAATTTAACAGACATTAACATTTGTGTGGTCTTAACGGTAACAGTTTTTACAGTGCAAATGTACTTTGTATTAAAATATATATTATATAATATATACATATTGTATAAAAACAGTATTTCCAGTTATTGTGTTATAATTTCTACAACTATAATCCCTTCACTTTTTTTTTATTTATGATGATTTACTTCAACTATTTGTGAACTAGTCTTTACAAATGTTGCAGGTTGCTCTTGAAGCTGTATTTCAACACACATAATAGTAGCTGTACAGTGAACACATTCATACAAATAATTTTCAGGTTATTTTCACTGTCAATGAAGTGAATGAATGGAGTCCATAACTGCCACATAAATGGAATTTCCCATTAGTCTTTGCATCCTAATGGGACAGTACAAATTAATTGACTTTCCTTCAGCTCCCACTTAAAGCATGTCACCAGGACCGCCTTCTTCCACCTGTGCAGTATAGCTACAATCAGGAATTTCCTCTCTGAGTGATGCTGAGAAACTGGTGCATGCATTTATCACTTCTAGTGACTCTCTAAAGAGTTTCCAGCTGGTTGAGATTTAGAATAGACTTCAAAATCCTTCTGCTGACTTATAAGGCTCTTAATGATAAAGCTCCATCCTATCTGAAAGAACTAATCATTCCTTACTGTCCAGAATGCAGGTCTGTTAGTGACTCCCAGTATCTCTAAAAACAGACTGGGAGGTAGAGCCTTCAGTTACCGGGCTCCTTTACTGTGGAACCAGCTCTCTCCATGGGTCAAAGAGGCAGACACTCTAGCTACATTTAGAGGTTGAATATGTAGAATCTTTATTAAAAGCTATATTTAAAAAATAATAATAATAATAATACATCCACGGGGCGTTTTGAGGGGTACAGAATGAAAGTATTGCTTTTCCATAAAAATTTTTGGTAACACTTTACTTGAATAGGTATTCATAAGATTGACATAACACTGTCATAACCATGACATAACAGCTGTCATAAACATCAATGAATACTTATGACAGCTGTCATTAAGTGTCATTCGGTAAGTTATGTCACTTTTAATGCAAAGTTGACATAGTTTGAGATGTTTTTGTTCTGACACCTTGACATAAAGACAATTTAAACTGTCATAGCAGACCTAACTGCCAAACTTTAAAAATTATGTCAAGTTCTCATAACAAGGACATCTCAAATAATGTCAACTTTGCATCAAAAGTGACATAACTTACCGAATGACACTTAACGACAGCCGTCATAAGTATTCATTGATGTTTATGACAGCTGTTATGTCATGGTTATGACAGTTTTATGCCAATCTTATGAATACCTATTCAAGTAAAGTGTTACCAAATTTTTTTTTAGTCTGAATGAATTTTTTTTTTTTAATTTTTGACGGGCACCACTCGACAATGACTTTCTGTCACGTTCTGTTTACATTCGTACCTGCTCGTAGCCGACATGTGGCTCAATTCTCCGCTGTTTTCCTGCCTCCTCCCGGTCGTATGCGTTTGTTTCCAACCAAGCCTTTTTAATAATCAATCGGTGGATCAATGGATTATCATATACATGGGTTACGATGGGTGTATTTGTGTAGTCTTATCTGTCATAAACACGTTTACTGTCGCGGACTCCCGGTGCCACAGAGCTCCTTTTTTTTTTCCAACTTGACGAGAGCAGTAAGCGCCGGAGGCTCTGAGCGCAGGTTTGGTTTTCAGCAGCGGTGTGGAAGGCAGAGAGCCTCCACTGTCCCTGTAACAAGCTACAAGTCATTTATTATGCTGTTAATGACGGTAAAAATGAAACATAAGGTAAATATCCTGCATAGTTCTCCTCCTCTGCTGTCCTCTGATCAGAGCGGAGTCCCTAGCAACGGTCTGACAATGGACTGCTGGAATTCTTTTTCTGTTGTTGTTCTGGTAATTATACATATTCAACCTTTGAGTTACGTATGGTGTACCTCAGGGTTCAGTCTTAGGGTTAATTATCTTCATTCTTTACATGCTCCCATTAGGTGACATCATCCGGAAGCACGCTATCAATTTTCACTGTTATGCGGATGATACACAACTCTACCTGTCGATGGAGCCAGATGACAGAAGCCGCCTCATCAATCTGCAAGACTGCCTGAAAGACATTAAATCCTGGATGTCCTCTAACTTCTTGCTACTGAATTCAGATAAAACTGAGGTCATCATGTTTGGACCTAAACACCTCAGGGACTCGTTCTCTAATCAGATCGCTACTCTAGATGGCATCACCCAGACCTCAAGTACAACTGCGAGGAACCTTGGAGTCATTTTTGACCAGGACCTTTCCTTCAGCTCCCACATAAAACACGTGACTAGGACCGCCTTCTTCCATCTGCGCAGTATCACTAAGATTAGGAATATCCTCTCCCAGAGTGATGCTGAGAAACTGGTGCATGCATTTATCACTTCTAGGCTAGACTACTGCAACTCTCTCCTGTCAGGATGTCCGAAAAACTCTCTAAAGAGTCTCCAGCTGGTCCAGAACGCCGCAGCGAGGGTTTTGACAGGAGTTAGGAAGAGAGAGCACATCTCTCCCACCTTAGCTTCTCTCCACTGGCTTCCTGTAGGATTTAGAATAGACTTCAAAATCCTTCTGCTGACTTATAAGGCTCTTAATGATAACGCTCCATCCTATCTGAAAGAACTAATCATTCCTTACTGTCCTACCAGAGCATTCCGCTCCCAGAATGCAGGTCTGTTAGTGACTCCCAGTATCTCTAAAAACAGACTGGGAGGTAGAGCCTTCAGTTACCGGGCTCCTTTACTGTGGAACCAGCTCTCTCCATGGGTCAAAGAGGCAGACACTCTAACTACATTTAAGTCTAGGCTTAAGACCTTCCTTTATGACAGGGCTTTTAGTTAGGGCTGGTTCAGGTAGCTCTGAACCATTTTATAGATACGCTGCTATAGGCTTAGACTGCTGGGGGACACATCTGGTTACACAGAGCCCCCCCCCCCTTTTCCCCTGCTGTTAGACCGGCCTGCCCTCCCTTCCCATGGACCAGTCTGCCACCCAGTCCTCCCCATTGAGCTGGCCAGCTAATATAGAAGGAGGTTGAAAATCACTGTTCTGTCCTGAAATGACAACAACAGCAACATCCTTCTACAAGCAAATGTTGTTCATCCTTCTCTCAGCATGTATCAGTTCACAAAAGCAAACGTACTGACTCACTGTTAACTGGCTAGTTAGTTATCTGGCTCCTCTGATCTGCTGTTGCTGCTCATAACAGGTACAGTTAGTAGTGAATTGGTCTACATTAGGACAATAAACTAATATAAAATAAAACACCCCCATCCCCACATCACATAAGCCCTACAACAACTGATATGTTATTAAAGCAAAGGTGAATGCTTACTAGCAAAGTCCCTAATTAGCTAACAGCAGTGTTAATAGATAGCCTGGATTGCTATGGAGACGGAGGGATTGGTGCGGTTTAGACACAAATCTTCAGGTCTTGGGCTCAGAGAAGGAGAAAAATTCAACATCACCCTCTAAACTTTTGGAATAGCGGGTGTTGGACTTGCATGTCCTGTAAACACACACCACTTCAGCATATTGTTTTCTGCCGAAAGCTTGACTGGCCTCTTGTGCAGATTGGACAGTAGCAGTTCGGGGAGGGGCTTAGCGTAGGGTCAATTGCAGTTCAAAATTTTCCATCTGCCACTGGCGGGTGTGTGTTTTTGTTTTACACGCCATTGGCGCTTGTTACAGCCTCAGGATAAAACAAAAAACAAAGTTTAAGCAGCTTATGTTGTGTGGTAACAGTAGTTATACCCTGTGGTGTGGTATGTTCCCTCTGTCTGAAGATGACATGAAGACCTCTATCATTTAGAGAAGTTAGCTATACTGTCCTGTATCTAAGTGTTGGTGTGTAGGGTATGTGACCTGATAACTATGTGAAACTTGGACTCAGATCAGATCCGACCTGCTCCACCAGGCTGAGCAGGTCCGTTCCCAGTTTCTCTTGATCATAGCTCACATACCCGACACACCCACACTCAGCTACAGAGTAGTACGGTATAGATGTCCTCACTTACGTCATCTGATTGTGTCAGCCAATAGGGAGTGGAGGACAGGGTGGCTGCCTGTCATAAGGTATGTTTCAGTGTTAGATGTATAATTATGAAATGATAATCATCATCATTACCTCCATTTTATTAATACAATAGTCCAATATTGTCCTACAGTGGACGATATTGGACTATTGTCGGAAGAACATCAAAACATGTGGTATAATGAATTTGAAGAAATATATTATGTAATTTGCTCCCTCTGTCTAAGGATGACATCAAGACCTCCATCATCTCTGAGGTCGGTTGCCTCTTATTTTATTAGACATCCATACTATACACAAATTAGATTTTTTGGTAACACTTTATTTTAAGGGGTCCTTGTTCCTGTGTATCTACCTAATTAATTACAGTGTAATTACCTATGTAACCGTATGTAATAACATGTACTTACATTGTAAATACATAGTGTATTTTGGTGTACTTACAGGTCCTTGTTACACTTGTAATAAGAAATGCCAAAGTGGCCTCTCTCTTTGCACAAGCATTTCTTATTACAAGTGTAACAAGGACCTGTAAGTACACCAAAATACACTATGTATTTACAATGTAAGTACATGTTATTACATACGGTTACAAAGGTAATTACACTGTAATTAATTAGGTAGATACACAGGAACAAGGACCCCTTAAAATAAAGTGTTACCGATTTTTTTGTAACTGATGAAGGTATCTTAAATGAATGCCGATATTAATTTAAGAATTAATCATTTGTTTGAGCAATTAGCAGGAAAGAAGAGGGAGATAAGAGGCTGTATCATATAGCATACCGGTACGTTATGCATGCTGACATTAGCAAGCCAGCAGCGTGATATTTAATCATATGGACAGGCTACATGAATAAAAACAACAACAACTTGTGCTTTGTTTTAGGTTTTCAAGAATATTTTATTGATCAGCTGGCCTCCAATGACCAGAAAAACGTCAATTACAGGTCTCTGATTTATGGACAAAATTGCCTGAGCTCCGGATGGGTCGGGCATATTTTACACCGGCTTTTAGACGACCATCACATCATATTGAAGGGAACAGCGAGACATTCGCAGACCGTCCACTGTCACCACAATGTGAAGGTAACGGTGAGAAGGGAGAGTAGCCAGGTTGTAATAATAATAATACTAATAAACTTTATTTGTAGAGCACCTTTCATTTCAAGTGCAGCCCAAAGTGCTTTAACAACACAATCTCAGAAACAAGAACAAGAACAAGAACAGGAACAGCAGTAAAAAACAGTTAACAACAACAGTTTAAAAAAACTAAAACTTTAAAAAAGTAATATAAAATCAACCCGTATTAAAAGCCAAATTAAAAAGATGGGTTTTCAATTTCTTTTTAAAAATGGCTAAGGAGTCTGCCATTCTTAGATCTAAAGGGAGGGTATTCCAAAGTTTAGGGCCGTAAAAACAAAAAGCAGCTTCACCGGTTCTCTTGTGGGACACCTTGGGCACAACTAAAAGACAGGCAGTGGAAGATCTAAGAGTTCTTGACGGGGCATAACAAGAAAGGCAGTCGTTAATATAAAATGGTGCTAGGTTATTTAAAGCTTTATAAATGAGTAGCAGAACTTTAAAATCAATCCTAAAAGAAACAATGCAATGATGCAAGCTGAGGACTAATGTTATCTCTTTTTCTTGTATTAGTTAAAATCCTGGCTGCAGCGTTCTGAATCACTTGTAGTTTTCCCAGTGACTTTCTAGGCAGACCAGTAAAAAGGGAATTACAATAGTCTAAGCGGCTAGTGATAAAAGCATGTACCAGTGTTACAGCATCATTCTGAGTTAAAAAAGGTATAATTTTTGCAATGTTTCTTAGGTGAAAAAATTATGTTCTTGCAACTCTGTCAAAATGGCGAATAAAATTGAGGTCGGAGTCTAAAACAACTCCTTGGCTTGTGATATGTGACTTAATTTGCTGGGACAGGCTGCCAAACTTTGACTGAAGCTTCTGTGGACCAACAATTAAAATCTCTGTTTTCTGTTCATTTAATAAACATTTTTTGTTCATCCAGATGTTAATATTTGTGAGACAGGAAAAATTCTGTTTAACGCACTAGGGACTCGTGATGAAACAGAGATATATAATTACATATCATCCGCATAACAATGATAATGTACATTATGATGGCTGATTATTTTGCCAAGAGGGAGCATATATAAAGAGAAATGGAACGGACCAAGGCAGTCACTGCATGGCTGGCAGCAGCTGCTGCTGCTGCACCCTGTACGTAACGTTACGGTCTAAACACGGACAGTCTTCCTGAAGAAAGGGGCTGTGTTTTGTTCCAAAGTTGGAGTATTCTGCTGATATTAGAACAGCCGAGGACAGCACATGTTCTCCCAGCCTTTCTAGACATATTTACAGAAGAGAAAAGGTCCACTTCTTGGCGCTTGCATTTTATATACAGTATAACCACTCACTTACAGAAAGAGAGCAGTGTTGTCTGTGGAAGACAAACAACATGTAATACAAATAACTGTGTTTCCAGACACTCAGAGCAATGGAAAAGTTTTGAATTAAACTATTTATCTGTGGTCGTAAGTGCAGAAGAGTTCAGTCAGAACTGGTTCAAGTAGAGAAGTTAGCTACTGTCCTGTACCTGAGTGTTGGTGTGTAGCGTGATAACAGCTACAGAGTAGTACGGTATAGATGTCCTCAATTACATTATCTGACTGTGTCAGACAATAGGGAGTGGAGGACAGGGTGGCTGCCTGTCATGATGAATGTTTCAGTGTTAGATGGATAATTATAAAATGACAATCATCAAGGTGACACCCTTCATGCTGCAGCTTTGCATCCTTTACATTTTTGCAGTACAACAACAGTTTGCAGTACAACAACATAACTATAAATGATAGTAACTATATTATTATTTTAAACTTGGATCAGACCTGCTCAGGGTGATGGAGCAGTATATATAAGTACAATGTACAGTTGATGCACTGAAATGCACTTGGACCTGGCCTCATCTCAACAACCTAACAAATCAATAAACCAAAATACCTAATAATAATAATAATAATAATAATAATAATAATAATAATAATAATGTAAGATTAATGATTTATTATATAACTATTAATAATAAAAATGATAATTATTCATCATTCATTGTTGATTCATTTATTAAAGAGACCCTGAGGAGTTTTGCTTTTGGTTATAAAAGAGTCTCATATTAATGTGGATGAATTTACGTTACCCACACTTGTTAAATAAATATATTGTTTTGTCTTACATTATATATAGTTTTTTTGATATTATTATTTAGTGGTCAGCTCGCCCAGCATTTTCTAGTTTTGGTTTCCCGGACGCTGCCCGGCGGGTCATGGGAATAACACCGCCATCGCTAGTTGGCATAGTTTATGGTCGGAGCTACAACGCTATCTGATCGTCTTCCAACTATTAGCCTATAGGCTATGTATCACTGTAATATTACTAATTGAAATTATTATATGTCATTAGTGATTTGACTTCCTGTTCTCACACTGTGTGTTTTCTCTACAGCCTAGAGAAGAGCTCATCAGACGGGGACTGCCATCAAACTTCACTCTAATTATAGGATAGGTTTTATTTGTCATTTTTATGCGTCACATAAAAACGAAATTATGTTTCACACATCCACCTTTCGAGATCAAGATCAGTGCATTAATTTCAACAATAAATAAGTAAAACATGTATAATTAAAAACAACATATAAAATGAATGATCATAAATAAAAGAGAATAAAAGTTATCATTAGATAAACACTCTAAAAAATCAGTTTATGCAATTCACATTCTTTTGTTAAGGAGTCTGATCACTGTGGGAAAGAAGCTGTTCAACAGGTGAGTGTACTAATTGATCAGGTCAAAGTAAAACCACCTGCTGGTTTGAAATGATCATGATACTTTTAGTTGCCTTCAATGGTGAAAACATTGAGGCTTTTAAATTGTCAAAAATACTTTAATGAGCATTTCCTCATCTGTAATATTGATATTTTAATCTTGTCTAGTAATGAAGCTTCATTTAAAGATTTATTGAGGGGAAAGATCTGAGATATTATGAATTACAGTAGAGCAGGGCCGTAGCCAGGGTTTTGAAATTGGTGAGGTCCGGAGGGGGTGGTGGGGGGTATGTGATTATGTGGAAAATGTTCACATTATTGACAAAAAAACTATGCTTCATTTTGGACCCCTCTAGCTAGTAGTTAGCAAGTACCTGATCATTACATCAAAATGACCCACAATTATATAAATTAGACTAGGGGGGGTTACAGGATAGTTGAGAGAGGCAGGAAATGGGAGGGAGAGAGGGGGGGGATGACATGCAGGATAGGGCCGCTCAGCGCGGGATTTGAACCGGGGTCGCCTGCAGTGAGTACTCTTAGGCTGCGTTTACACGTGCCCGGCTATTTTCATAAACGGACATTTCACCCTCTCCGTTTATAAAAACCACTGCGTGCACACCAGTCCGTTTTCAGAAAACGTTTCGTTTACACTAACCCGTGTATATGCCGTCAAGAGCATGCCAAACCTGTAGGTGGCAGTGTAGCCAGAAGCTCAAGCCCATGTCAGCCAATCAGAATCCCGCACATGATCCCGCATAGCAACCTGATAGCAACAACAACAACAACAACAACGTCACTTGCCCTCCTTGTGTGTAAAGTTTTAATATTTTTTCATGCGAGAAAGTAACTGTTTAGATGCCAAATATACGGCCAATTTATCCAGATGACGGCTGTTTAGAAGTTTGCTCTGATGTTTCTCGGAGAGGTGAAGCTTTTATTTTCAGAGAAGTGAAGCTCCACCTGTGGAGCAACGACTGGGACATCACAGAGACAGTGGCCGCTCTGCAATGCTGCAAACGTGAAAACTGAGTTTTCCATTCTCCACCCTGGCCGGAGTTTTTAAAAAGCATCGTTTTCAGGGGCGTTTTCTCCGTTTGCGTGTAAATGGAGGGTGCAAACGATGGTTAATGTCTCCGTTTTTAAAAAATAACCGGGTACGTATAAACGGGGCCTTAGCCTGAACACATGGGGCAGGTGCTCTACCAACTGAGCTAAACACCGCCCCAACTTTATTATTATTATTATAGACCCATTTGATATGAAAGGAGGCGGATTGAGCTTTATACCGCTGACTAGCAGGAAATGTCCTGTAGTTTTCAGCCTTTTATTAACCTACCGTTTACAGCTGAGAACATCAGGTAAAGTGCAGTGAAAAAGTATTTGCCCCTTCCGGATTTCTTACTTTCTTGCAGATTTGTCACACTTAAATTTTCATTTTATTATTATTTTTTTTTATAGTATTTTGGTAGGACAGCCATCTAGGGAAGGTTTTCACCACTGTTCTAAGCTTTCTCCATTAGTGGATAAAGGATCTCAACAAGTTTTCTGCGTTCTGCCGATACATCAACTTCCCGCGTGTCGTTTCAAAATAAAAGATGACCAATATGGTTATCATGCTATTTAGGCTGTGGCTTCTTCAATTTTTTTCTCACTGAAATTTTTACCGAGGTCCGGACCTCGGTGACCTCATAGCTGGCTACGGCCACGCAGTAGAGAAACCCAGATTGAATGATTTGGATGTCTTCATCAGTTCAGTGCAGTTTAATGGTGTGGTAACATTTAGATCAGGGCTTCAAACTCTCTGTCTCTACTTTCTTCTAGCAGGTAAAACTGAAAACAGAATCAACCACAACAAGTAAAAACAAAAATGAGTCTAAACTTTCTTTTAGCTTTAGAAACCAGCATTTTCTTAATGTTACATGAGGTAAAAGCTATTCTTATGCTCTAATTATGCTCCAAAAGTCTCAGATACTCTGTATTCTATTGCATTTTATCCTTGTTGAAAAGCACTTTGTGATTTTATCTATGAAAAGTGCTATATAAATTCAATTTACTTACTTACTTACTAGTAGACTGTCCTCAGTGTTTCTGCTGTTGTTTCCTTTTTATAAACCCAGTTGGTTTACGCCCATAAGTTGTGAATCTAATGGACGGATGCTGTTGTTTAGTCTGTTTTAATGTTGCAAAATAAACATTACTGCTGGGGTGTGATCTCTGTCAATATGGGAATGTGTGTTGAAATAACAAATACACATTATATATTTTATATTTGTATTAATGCAAACGTATATGATCCTTATATTTAAATGGAAATTGATAAACTGTTGCTTCTCTGATAACCCTATTTGGATTTTCTAACAACTAGAATCCCTGATACACTTCACATTTTTATTAATGATCATTTACTTTCAGCTGTTAGTGATAAACTAGTCTTTTCCAAATAGCTTGTTCTTTACAGTAATTCAACACAAATAAGGTGACACGGCAGAAGTCTCTTTCTGTGCAGCCACTCTCACTCCTGGTGTTGTTCGGTCCAGTCCGTTGAGAACTCTGACTGACCCGAGGAAAGAGGCGGAGCCTATATACAGTCTGGCCGGAGCACACATTTATCTAGAAGACGTTTAATTGGTGACAATAAACTTGTAAATTATGCTGCTCTGGATCTGTCCCTTTCCTTCTATTCTTACTCTTTTAAACAGTAACAACAGAACCATTTGAGAGGAATTTCGTCTGGGCAGAAGATTTGTCTGTCGTCTTATAACCCGGGTCAATTCGGCAGGTAGCTTCTACTGGAGAGTTTATGGTAATTCAATTGTTTCGAGTTGCTAACAGTTCTGTAAATGGAAAAAATAAGAATTCATTCTTAGTGTTATTCCTTTTTCATATTATGTTGTGTGGGGTTGGGAATGGGGTGGAGGTGAGGGAGTAGAATGAGTGAGGATGACAGCTGCACCTATGGCACATACCCTATATTGACACATTTCTTCATTCCAGGTGTCAGGTTCATGTATAAAACAAATTCTTGCTTCACTTTACTGGTGAGAGAAACAGACAGATGAAGAGAGGGTAAACATGTGTGCGTGTTTTATTTAAGGTGTGTTAGTTAGTTAGTTAGTTAGTTAGTTAGTTAGTTAGTTAGTTTGTTGAGGGACCATGTTGCTCTTTCTGTTGCTGTTGCCGGTCTGTAGCTCTCAGGACCCTTATTTCCATGGGACAGTGATGACCTACGAACCAACGGAGGAGAACAGTACTGGACTCACGGTACGTACGTCTATGGATTCACACTCACAATATTCTGCTTTCTAATATGTGAAAACAAAAAATATCTATTTAATTCACCATCATACTCAATCAATCAATCAATCAATCAATCAATCAATCAATCAATCAATCAATGGCTTTATTTGTATAGCACTTTCCATGCCCACAGCAGCTCAAAGTGCTTCACATGATAAAAACAAGGAACATTAGGGACACATATTGGGAGACACACATACATTCACATACACATACACATTCGCACAATAATTTTAGATTTTAATTTTACATCGAGGAAACGCTATCTTACACTCAGTAATTTACAGTGGAGAAAACACCAGACAAAATGAAGTAAAATAGATAAAATGAGAAGAAGGAAAAGAAATGTAAAAAAAAACTAGATAAAATAGATAGGTGTAAAGGGATAAAATAGAATAAGAATGACTGAATATAATAAAAAAGATAATAATAAAATAAATAAATATATAAATAAATTAAATGAAATGTTTTATGATGATAAAAATAATACGAATCAGTTAAAAATGTAGGTTTTTAAAAAAATGCTGTTGTATTGCTGGTGATATGTTGTAAAAGAGAGATAAAGACTTGCGACACTGTAACTGCTCCCAATAAAAATTGTAACTTTATTCTGTCATAACATAAAGTAGACAATGTTTCGAGTCTGCTGGCTCTTCATCAGGTCACCTGTGTTGAGACATCTCAGCTGGTCACATTTATAAAATTAGCCGGGAATTAGCCTGGTGTCGGTTATACAGTAATTATCTTGAGTTACAATAATTTCACAGGCGATTAATTTTCTTTCAGTGTTTCCTTGTGTTTTCGGTCAGTGTGTTTTGATCAGAAATAAAAAAAAACTTTAATTGATGGAAAGAATCCAAAACAAAAAAATGTAGACAGACACACCTCAACAAGAAAGTCCCAAAACTCACTCTACACTGCTGCTTTAAAGCTCCATACAGTATAAAGGGTAGATGTTTGTATTAAAGCTCCTTAGTATAAAGGTAGATGTTTGTGTTAAAGCTCCATACAGTATAATAGTGGGGCAGATAAACAAACTAATTGTGCATTTTATGACTAAAGCGTCAAACTTTCAGCATTTCATCTCCATACCCCAAGGTTTGATTTGAGACGTGGAACCCCTTTGGTGGCTGACCTTTGGTGACCTTTAGGGCTCTTTGCATTTTTCCACATTATTCTCCATTGGAAAAATAATGGAAATCTGGGAAGTAAATCATTACCAAGACATTTCTTCACCATTGTGTTTAGGAAGGTGTGTAATATCATGTAATCAAATGTTGAAATTCAACTCCCGTGGGAAACCCCCTAAAAAACTCCTCAAAAACCCCTAGTTTGACTCCTCACAAGGTACTTTAGGCCAAATTTAACATTTCGGAATTTTCGAAAAATCTGGTTACGGGTACCCCAACTTTGAGTCGTTTTTTAGGGGGTTTCCCACGGGAATTGAATTTCAACATTTTATTATATCATATTACACACCTTCCTAAACACAATGGTGAAGAAATGTTTGTTCATATGTTTCCAATGGAGAATAATGTGGAAAAATACAATGCTGAGGTCAAGGACCCCTAAAGGTCACCAAAGGTCAGCCACCAAAGTGGTTCCATGTCTGAAATCAAACCTTGGGGTATGGAGATGAAATGCTGAAAGTTTCACGCTTCAGTCATAAAATGCACAATACCTTCCATATATGCGCCCCACTATAAAGGTAGATGTTTGTGTTAAAGCAGAAGTAAGTGGTCCGGTCGTTTCCGCTAATGCTGCGTTCCAGGCAGGCTTTTGAAATCGTAAATTACAGCTTCAAGTCACAACTTACGACTTTGGAGCGTTCCAGGCAACCCACTCGTGTTTTTCCGACCTGTTTTACCGGTGAAAGTCACTATAACGGCCACTCGTAACTTCCGACCGGTGAACTCGTACCAGATCGAACTGGTACGACTTCACGGTCGGAAAAATACGAGTTTCCTTGAACGCACCATAACAGCCCTCGTCCTTACGTCGCCACATTCACGGCGTCCCTTGGCTGCACACACAGCCCTGCATGCCGTTCTCTCTCCTCATTGGATAAAAACTGTAGGATACGATAAATGTTTTCTCCTCGGCTCAGAGCAGAGCAGAGTGACTGACAGACCCGTGTTTCAGACCAAACACTCTATGTAAGTGATTGCTGTCGGAAGATATAACTATTTAAGACTTATATTAACACAAATATATCACTTACTTCTGCTTTAAAGCTCCATACAGTATAAAGGTAGATGTTTGTGTTAAAGCTCCATACAGTATAAAGGTAGATGTTTGTGTTAAAGCTCCATACAGTATAAAGGTAGATGTCATTTCTTTCTCTGTTGCAGGTGGTTTTCCGCTTTAAGCAGGCTTTTCGTAATTGCAGTGTTGACGACACATGGACTTGCTCCAGATGTGGGACAGAGATTTCTCTAGAGCTAAATAAGGTCGACGAGGAGAATGGCGTGTGGTGTCAAAGGGAAGGGGTCATGACTCGAAGTGTTACGAACACTGCTCCCTTTCAATTTGTGTAAGAGGACCATGATTTTTATGCAAAAGATATTATGCTTCAAGTTTGAAATACTGCAAATGTCATAGTAACTTCCTGTCAACTTCAACTTCAAGGTTGGCGGGTAAGAGCTGGATAAGCAACGAAAACAACATCAAAAAGTGGAGAGCTGTGACTATGGTGGACCTGAGGAACCGATCGGACACCGGCCGAGCCAACAGATCACCACAAACCACCGTAGTGCCTATACTGAGGTACGTCTCCTCTGACTCCTAAACATGCCTGTGTCAAAGACACGTCCATCTGACTTGTTCTTCTCCTTCTCAGAGTTCCTGTAAACTGTCAGAGAGATTTCAAGCTGCTGGCCTTTGACCCTGATGGAGATGAGGTCAAATGCAGATATGGAAGCACAACCGCGTCAGAGTGTAACGACTGCACACCACCGTCTTTTCTCAGTATCTCATCAGTGAGTAGCTAAGTGGTTGAAGAGTGGCGTCAGTGAAGTTGTTGGTTTCTGGAGCTTCAGAAAGCAGCCATATTTCGAATTAATTTGGTTTTATCCTTTTGCAGTCATGTACTCTGTCGTTTACACCGAACAACGCCATCGTTAGTGGTCGGTATGTCGTCCAGCTGGTGATGGAGGACTTTCCCAGACAGAACATCACCCTGACTCAGTCCAATGGCTCGACAGAGATCAGAACTCCCAACGACGCAATCAGCAAAATTCCTGTCCAGTTTGTTGTACAGGGTGAGGTGTTTTACATGTTCTACCTTTCGCAGTAAAGTTAGAGAATCTTTGCTGAGTTGATCTTTGACCATCGTTTTTTCATGTAAAACAGCTCATGTTAGATTTGATTTTCTTTCTTGTTCCAGTGGTTAGTGCAGCACTGTTCTGCACTGAAGGAGTCCTCGGGCCCAGGTTCCTGTATCCAACTCCAGAAAATGGAGCTCACCTGTCCATCCCCGTAAACCAGGCTCTGGAAATCAGCATCAAAGCAGAAGCAAACACCACCACGTGAGTGAAAACTCAACCAAAAACCAAATCAGATTTAAAGTCAAACCAGCAGGGGGCACTGTGTCAAAGACAGAAGCCATTCTTCCTGTTAGAATCATTGGAATGTCAAAACTGATCTTGAAACTGTTGTTTTTAGCTAGGATAGTTTCATAGTGTAGCTTTTAACGTCCTGAACGTCTTACACTCATTGAATTCAATCCTCTCAAATATGTCCCTATCTGTTGTGTCTGTAACATGGAAACAACAAGGAAAGTAGCAGTGGACACAATGTTGCAGCTTCACTTCACGTTTACTCAGGAAATGACGTTACCTTGGATACATCAATCAACAATCAACGATGACTGACTTGTTTAACATCCAGCTACATAATATAGTCCATACACAACACTACAGTATCTTCATTTTTATTTACAAGGGTCATGTGAATGTAGCCTAGGATGGATGGGAGATGGGAGTTACAAGTTGTAAACAACTGGTTATTCTATAACCGCTTTCTTCCATGACACATCTCTGAGAGTATAAAAGGTATTGAATTCATATAATTCAAACAGAGTAGAGAGTGTAGCCGTGCTTAACTGGTTCAACTCTACTAATTAGCAACAATTCTCAGTCTAAACTGAAAAAATGACTGAAAAAAGAAAAATGGAAGCTGTCTTCACCGTAACCGTGACCGGCAACTATGTTTTGACAGAAATTAATAGAAATTAATAAATCAAGTTGTTCCTCAAATCAATAAACCCACACAGCAGCCCCCAAAGAGCCCAGGCACCTTAGGGCTCTGGTAACAGCTCTATGAAGAGGGGGACTGCTGGACCCAAACTTAACCCAGAGGAAACCCAAAAAGGAAACAACAAAAACAAATAATTGTTAGATAACATGCAAAATTACAACCAAACACACACAGAAGGACACTGAGGTGAGAAACTCTGAACACCTGTCCCTCCACCGTCCGGACGGCCATACTGTCACCAGTCCTGTAGCACTCACAAAAAGAAAAGAAAAGAAACTAACAGAATTGAGCTGAACACAAAATCATATCAAAACAAGACAGAAATGGAGCATAACATCATCATCATAACAAAACCAAAACAACATAAACGAATCAAACATAAACATGACAGCAGTGGCAGTCCGTCTATAATAACAAAGGAGAAACAGATTAACTAAACCAACATTCTGTCAAACAAATCCTAAACAAAGAAAACTGCTGTTTTGACTCTTGTCTTGAACTAGAAGTAGCAGCAGCAGAGAAGGTATGCGCCAAGGTTAACTGTTGGCCAATATAACAACGACAATTCGTCAGAGAGGAAGTGGGAGGGGTTGACAGCTCCATGGTGTACTGTGACAGACGATCTTAATGCTAGCAAATATTTCTTCTTATCAGTTGAATTGTTGTTCTTCTGCTCATTGAAGGATCTCCGAGCTGTTGTTCAGTTCACCACACAGTGCCAGCGAGACTGGACCAGTATCAGGACAGTTCAGTTTGAGCTGGACGCCGTCTGAGAAGGACGATGGACAGAGTCTACCCATCTGCTTCGTTGTCAGAGCACTTCGCAGGTTCGTCTGAAGGAATTTCTAGATGACCTCTAACAATACTTGGTTATTTGGTCTAATTATTGTTTGTTGTTTTCCTCAGTTCACTCTTGTTCAACTCAGAGCTGCGATGTGTCATCGTCAGTGTTGGAAATGGTGAGAGCGAGCGTGGCAGCCATTTTCAGTCTGATCCTGTTTAACAGATAGACTTTAAATTTATTGGGCAGCGCACTGAAGAATGCGATGAGAGCATACTGCATTTTCTGATATCCAAACCTTTATAAACCACCACAACCCTGTATCTCTACTGATATACACCTTTCACTAGACTTCTGTTTTTCTCTCCAATGCAGATCAAGGATTCTTTTGTAATGATTGCAACGGGTCCAGTTGTTCCCGTCGCTTCTGTTCATCTAGTGAGACAATGTGTATGGCAACTACATACTCAGGTAGTCTTCTCTTCATGTTGTCTGTTACTGTTGAGTAAATTACAGGTGTGATTTCCATAAACATTAATGAAAACTGCACTTTGACTCTAGTTTTTGAAGATGGAGCTGTAACAACAACAAACACAACTTTCACTGGCTGTGATCCTGGATATTGTGCTGGTACAGGCTCTCACACCATGTCAGTGAATCTGGGTGATCGCAACGCTCTCGCAAGGCTAGATTGTTGCAACACAAGTGGCTGCAACAGTGTCCTTCCACCTGGTGAGTACAGAGGGATGGCCGTGCTCTTATTTAAGACCAAATGATAAAGATACAGGAAGAATACTGGAAACTCTGTTTTCAATTTAATGACACTTAAATGTTCTGTTTCAGGCCCTGCTCCTCAGGCCCCTAACAACCAGTCATGTTTCACCTGTAACCATACCTCACCTTCATGCAACACTTCAGTACAGTGTAGTGGAGTGGAGGACCGCTGCCTTGAATCCACTGGTGAGTGTTCTCTGACTGAGCCATGTGAAATCTGTACACATCAAGACTTTTACTTAGCTGAGTGGAACCGTTCTGCACAAAGAGAAGGACACTTTAGTTTCCATCACTCCACTTTGTTGTTAAGTAAAGGATCTGGAATGAATAAACTGACAGTAACTGTGTTTGTACAGTAACACATTTATTCTTCTTCTCCAGTGAACAGTGGGAGAGGAACAGTTGGAGCCTATGGCTGCGCAAGTTCAAACCTGTGTGGAGCTGCTGGTAGATTAAATCAAATACCCTTCATAGGTGAACCCTCTGCGTTTAACAATACTCCAAACTGTGTTGGTGAGTACAATGTCCCCATTACCACAGGTGTGTTTTGTTTGCGAGCCATGCACAGTAAACTACATTATGCCAACATGGGTCAATGAAAAGTGATTATCTGATTGTTCTGGGTGTGTTCATCAATCACACCTGAAATGGACAGAACAACTGTTTATGAAGTACATATGAACTAACTAATAATGCAACACAGGAGTCCAACACGCACCGGGAAAAGGTCTGACTTACTGCCGGCCATGCGAACCAAGCTCCTGCTCCGATCGTACAGGGACCGTACAGCCCTCAGCAGAGGTCCTCCGACCCCATACTCCCGGAGCACCCCCCACAGGATGCCACGTGGGACACGGTCGAAAGCCTTCTCCAAGTCCACAAAACACATGTGGACTGGTTGGGGAAACTCCCATGCGCCCTCAAGCGCCCTGCGGAGGGTGTAGAGCTGGTCCAGCGTTCCACGGCCAGGACGAAACCGCATTGTTCCTCCTGAATCCGAGGTTCGACTATCGGCCGAATTCCAGTACCCTGGAATAGACTTTCCCCGGGAGGCTGAGGAGTGTGATCCCCCGATAGTTGGAACACACCCTCTGGTCCCCCTTTTTGAAGAGAGGGACCACCACCCTGGTCTGCCAGTCCAGAGGCACTGTCCCCGACTGCCACATGATGCTGCAGAGGCATGTCAGCCACGACAGCCCCACAACATCCAGAGACTTGAGGTACTCAGGGCGGATCTCATCCACCCCTGGTGCCTTGACACTGAGGAGCTTCCGGACTACCTCAGTGACTTCAGCTTGGGTGATGAATGAATCAACCTCTGAGTCCTCAGCCTCTGCTTCCTCGACGGAAGGCGTGTCAGTGGGATTGAGGAGATCCTCGAAGTATTCCTTCCACCGCCCGACAATATCCCCAGTCGAGGTCAACAGCTCCCCTCCTCCACTGTAAACAGTGTTGGCGGAGCACTGCTTCCCCCTCCTGAGGCGTTGGATGGTTTGCCAGAATTTCCTCGAGGCCGACCAGTAGTCCTCCTCCATGGCCTCCCCGAACTTTTCCCAGACCCGAGTTTTTGCTTCCGTGACCGCCCGGGCTGCCGTCCGCTTGGCCTGCCAGTACCCGTCAGCTGCCTCGGGAGTCCCCCGAGCTAGCCAGGCTCAGTAGGACTCCTTCTTCAGCTTGACGGCATCCCTTACTTCCGGTGTCCACCACCGGGTTCGGGGATTGCCGCTGCGACAGGCGCCGGAGACCTTACGGCCACAGCTCCGGACGGCCGCATCAACAATGGAAGTGGAGAACATGGTCCATTCGGACTCAATGTCTCCGGCCTCCCTCGGAATCCAGTCAAAGCTCTCCCGGAGGTGGGAGTTTAAGACCTCCCTGACAGGGGATTCTGCCAGACGTTCCCAGCAGACCCTCACGATACGCTTGGGTCTGCCAAGTCTGACCAGCTTCCTCCCCTGCCAGCGGATCCAACTCACCACCAGGTGGTGATCAGTTGACAGCTCAGCCCCTCTCTTCACCTGAGTGTCCAAGACATACGGCCGGAGATCAGATGACACGACTACAAAGTTGATCATTGACCTCCAGCCTAGGGTGTCCTGGTGCCACGTGCACTGATGGACACCCTTATGCCTGAACATGGTGTTCGTTATGGACAAACTGTGGCTAGCACAGAAGTCCAATAACAAAACACCGCTCGGGTTCAGATCGGGGAGGCCGTTCCTCCCAATCACACCTCTCCAGGTAACACTGTCGCCGCCCACATGGGCATTGAAGTCCGAACGACGGAGTCCCCAGTTTGAGCACTTTCCAGCATCCCTCCCAGGGCCTCCAGGAAGGCCGGGTACTCTGCACTGCTGTTTGGCCCGTAGGCCGAGACAACAGTGAGAGACCTATCCCCGACCCGAAGGCGCAGGGAAACGACCCTCTCGTTCAGTGGGGAGAACTCCAACACATGGCGGCTGAGCTGGGGAGCTATGAGCAAGCCCACACCAGCTCGCCATGCGTGGAGGTGAGCCTGACTATCTGTAGCCGATACCTTTCAACCTCCCGCACGAGCTCAGGCTCTTTCCCCCCCAGCAAGGTGACATTCCATGTCCCTAAAGCCAGAGTCGTTGTCCGGGGATTGGGTCGCCGGGGCCCCCGCCCACGGCTGCCACTCAAAACACACGGCACCGGCCCCTCATGGTCCTTCCTGCGGGTGGTGGGCCTACTGGAAGGCGGGCCCACGCCGCTCCTTTGGGCTGGGCCCGGCCGAGTCCCGTGGGCAGAGACCCGGCCACCAGGTGCTCGCCTGCGAGCCCCAACCCCAGGCCTGGCTCCAGGGTGGGGCCCTGGTGACGCCGATCCGGGCGACGTGAACGTCCTCGATATTGTTCCACTCATAAGGGGTTTTGGAATCGCTCTTAGTCTGACCCGTCACCTGGGACCTGTTTGCCTTGGGAGACCCTACCAGGGGCATTAAGCCCCCGACAACATAGCTCCCAGGATCATTCAGGTGCTCAAACCCCTCCACCACGGTAAGGTGGCGGTTCAAGGAGGGGCATCACAACCCTGTAACTCTAATGATCTCACACCTTTCACTTGACTTCTGTTTTTCTCTCCACTGCAGGTCAAGGACTCTTTTGTAATGAGTGCAACGGGTCCAGTTGTTCCCGTCGCTTCTGTTCATCTAATGAGACAATGTGTATGGCAGCTACATACTCAGGTAGTCTTCTCTTCATGTTGTCTGTTACTGTTGAGTAAATTACAGGTGTGTTTTCCATCAACATTAACAAATTGTAATTTGACTCTAGTTTTTGTAGATGGAGCTGTATCAACAACAATCACATCTTTCTCTGGCTGTGATCCTGGATATTGTCCTGGTACAGGCTCTCACACTATGTCAGTGAACCTGGGAAATCGTAGAGTTCTTGCAAGGATTGATTGTTGTAACACAAGAGGCTGCAACAGTGTCCTTCCACCTGGTGAGTACAGAGGGATGGCCGTGCTCTTATTTAAAACCAAATGAAAAAGATACGAGAAGAATACTGGAAACTCTGTTTTCATTTAGTGACACTTAAATGTTCTGTTTCAGGCCCTGCTCCTCAGGCCCCTAACAACCAGTCATGTTTGACCTGTAACCATACCTCACCTTCATGCAACACTTCAGTACAGTGTAGTGGAGTGGAGGACCGCTGCCTTCAATCCACTGGTGAGTGTTCTCTGACTGAGCCATGTTTATATGACATCTGTTGTGTCTACACATCAAGACTTTTACTCAGCTGAGTGAAACCGTTCTGCACAAAGAGAAGGACACTTTAGTTTCCATCACATTGTTTACAGATTGTTCTGACGTGAAGAATGCGGAATAATTAAACTGACAGTAATTGTGTTTGTATAGTAACACATTTATTCTTCTTCTCCAGTGTCCTATGTGTCAGGAACAGTTGAAGCCTATGGCTGCGCAAGTTCAAACCTGTGTGGAGCTGCTGGTAGATTAAATGAAATACCCTTCATAGGTGAACCCTCTGCATTTACCAATACTCCAAACTGTGTTGGTGAGTACAATGTCTCCACTTATGTCTCATAGTTGAAATCATTTCTAAGCATAACACACTATCATGTCTTCAAATCTGTGTGAACACCTGCAACAATCATTAGATTTCTGAGTCTTTATAAACCATCACAACCCTGTAACTCTAATGATCTCACACCTTTCACTTGACTTCTGTTTTTCTCTCCACTGCAGATCAAGGACTCTATTGTAATGAATGCAATGGGTCCAGTTGTTCCCGCCGCTTCTGTTCATCTAATGAGACAATGTGTATGGCAGCTACATACTCAGGTATTCTTCTCTTCATGTTGTCTGTTAATGTTGAGTAAATTACATATGTGATTTCCATAAACATTAATGAAAACTGCACTTTGACTCTAGTTTTTGTAGATGGAGCTGTAACAACAACAAACACATATTTATCTGGCTGTGATCCTGGATATTGTGCTGGTACAGGCTCTCACACCATGTCAATGAATCTGGGTGATCGCAGAGTTTTTGCAGGGATAGATTGTTGTAACACACATCTCTGCAACCATGCCCTTCCACCTGGTAAGTACATAGGGATGGCTATGCTCTAATTTAATAGAAAGTGATAAAGATACGGGGAGAATACTGGAAACTGTTTTCATTTAGTGACACTCAGCACCATCGTATAGGGGGGAAAGGATGATGACAATTCTAAGGGCCCACAGCCCGCTGGGGCCCACACACAGCCCCCAGTAGCCTCTATGACTAAATTATTATGCATACACTGAACTAATATATATTCATATGAATGAATCATTTCAATAACCCCCTGGCCCCTTCTTAAAAAATGGTTTGGTCCACACAGCGGTTTGTTCTTACTTATTTAATTATGACCATCTGACGAAGGTCAGTTGTCATCAGTTATCATGATGTGTTCAACGTGGTCTTGTAAAATGTGTTATGGTGGGACATTTGGATAGCCTAAATACAAAAAAGTTAAATAAAATACACCAAAATAGCTGACAACAACAAAGTAAAAAATATTATTTAGAATACAGTTTACTATGAGAGGCCGTTTAGGAAATAATTCATATTTGCTCTCACACACACTACTATACTCATACACACACACACACACACACACACACACACACACACACACACACACACACACACACACACACACACACACACACACACACACACACACACACACACACACACACACACACACACACACAATACTATACTCTCTTACACACACTACTATACTCATACACACACACACACACACAATATACTCTCTTACACACACTACTATACTCTCTTACACACACTATTATACTCTCTTACATACACTACTATACTCTCTTACACACACTACTATACTCTCTTACACACACTACTATACTCTTTTACACATACTACTGTACTCCCTTACACACACTACTGTACTCCCTTACACACACTACTATACTCTCTTACACATAGTATTACACTCTCTTACACACACTATTATACTCTCTTACACACACTATTATACTCTCTTACACACACTACTATACTCTCTTACACATACAACTATACTCTTTTACACATGCTAATATACTCTCTTACACACACTACTATACTCTCACACACACTACTATACTCTGTTACACACACTATTATACTCTCTTACACACACTACTATACTCCCTTACACACACTACTATACTCTGTTACACACACTATTATACTCTCTTACACACACTACCATACTCCCTTACACACACTACTATACTCTCTTACACATAGTATTACACTCTCTTACACACACTATTATACTCTTACACACACTAGTATACTCTCTTACACACACTATTATACTCTCTTACACACACTACTATACTCTCTTACACATATTACTATACTCTTTTACACACACATTACTATACTCTCTTACACACACTATTATACTCATACACACACTACTATACTCTCTTACACACACTATTATACTCATACACACACTACTATACTCTCTTACACATAGTATTACACTCTCTTATACACACTACTATACTCTCTTACACACACTATTATACTCATACACACACTACTATACTCTCTTACACACACTATTATACTCATATACACACTACTATACTCTCTTACACATAGTATTACACTCTCTTTCACACACTACTATACTCTCTTACACACACTATTATACTCTCTTACACACACTACTATACTCTCTTACACACACTGTTATACTCATACACACACTACTATACTCTCTTACACATAGTATTACACTCTCTTACACACACTACTATACTCTCTTACACACACTATTATACTCTCTTACACACACTACTATACTCTCTTACACACACTACTATACTCTCTTACACACACTATTATACTCATACACATACACACTATGTGAGAGAGTTTAGTGGTTTGTGTGTGAGCCGGCCCATCACTGACTATGGCGAGTGGGTTGGATTGGCACAATCCACCCGCCATAACCGACTGACGGCGGAGGAAGAGCCAATACTCGGTCGCCCGGCTTGCTCCGCTGGTCTCGGGACTGTGCTGTGCTCTGGCCACTACGGAGGTCCGGGTCTCGGGAAACACTGTGTCGTGTCACAGCACGTCTGCTTCGGCCGATGCGGGTCTCGGTCTTGATAAATGTTGTGCACCAGGACGGCGGAGAGCAGCGAAACCCAGCCTCCCCGTGTGCGTCGTCCGATCTCCGCCACAGCTGAGCCTCCGGTAGCAGGCGGCTGACACAGTGTCTCCCGAGACCAGAGAACCAAGCCGGGCGACTGAGTCTGGGCTCGTCCTCCACCGTCAGGCTGTGATGGGCCCTGACCAGGCGGCTGAATCACAACACCATGTTTCGGTCGCGTCTTATCAGTAATACACTACAGCATAATGGGGTTAATAACTGCTTCACCCCACAATTCTGTGAATATTGTATCCCATATGATTATATTTTTATATGGTGGAAAACAATTGAATGGATCAAGGTAAAAAACAAAAAAAAGCAAACAGGAAACTGAATTTAGTTCCTAGTTCTGGCGGTGTTGCAAAGAACCAATCAGAAACTGGAAATTTAAACTCACTTCCGTTTCAATCAAACTCTTTCACACACACTGTATACTCATGCACACACACCACTAAACTCTCTCACATAGTGTGTATGTGTATGAGTATAATAGTATGTGTAAGAGAGTATAGTAGTGTGTGTGTAAGAGAGTATAGTAGTGTGTGTAGGAGAGTATAATAGTGTGTGTAAGAGAGTATAGTAGTGTGTGTAAGAGAGTATAGTAGTATGTGTAAGAGAGTATAGTAGTGTGTGTAAGAGAGTATAGTAGTGTGTGTAGGAGAGTATAATAGTGTGTGTAAGAGAGTATAGTAGTATGTGTAAGAGAGTATAGTAGTGTGTGTAAGAGAGTATAGTTGTGTGTGTAAGAGAGTATAATAGTGTGTGTAAGAGAGTATAGTAGTGTGTGTAAGAGAGTATAGTAGTGTGTGTGTATGAGTATAATGCTGTGTGTGTGTGTGTGTGTGTGTGTGTGTGTGTGTGAGAGTATAGTAGTGTGTGTAAGAGAGTATAGTAGTGTGCGTGTATGAGTATAGTGGTGTGTGAGAGCAAATATGAATTATTTCCTAAACGGCCTCTCATAGTTTACACTGATTTTTGAATGGTTTAAAAATGGTTTAAAAATATTTTTGCCTGGGAAAGTGAAGCTTTCCACCTAGATTATGTCCAAGTTCTGCGTCAGCTTTTCCATGAAACATAACATTTAATGTTTACAATACATGTATATATAATGGAACAATAAACCTTTATGCTCTGCTGCTCCAGAATCAGCAGTGGCTGCTTCATCTGAGTTTGACCCCAAAACAGGCGCTCACCCCCAGCAGTCCAATGATGCCTTTGATGGTAAGTGAGTGATGTAGACACTGGTTGGCTGTTTTGGTTTATTAGTGAACTGCTGTACCACTGAGGGGCCCACACCGATATTCTTTCAGGGGGCCCAGGATTCCTAGCAACTGCCCTAGTGACACTTAAATATTCTGTTTCAGGCCTTGCTCCTCGGGCCACTAACAACCAGACATGTTTGACCTGTAACTATACCTCACCTTCATGCAACACTTCAGTCCAGTGTAGTGAAGGGGAGGACCGCTGCCTTGAATCCACTGGTGAGTGTTCTCTGACTGAACCATGTTTATATGACATCTGTTGTGTCTACACATCAAGACTTTTACTCAGCTGAGTGAAACCGTTCTGCACAAAGAGAAGGACACTTTAGTTTCCATCACATTGTTTACAGAATGTTCTGACGTGAATAATGTGGAATAATTAAACTGACAGTAATTGTGTTTGTACAGTAACACATTTATTCTTCTTCTCCAGTTTCCTATGTGTCAGGAACACTTGGAGCCTATGGCTGCGCAAGTTCAAACCTGTGTGAAGCTGCTGGTAGATTCAATCAAATACCCTTCATAGGCGAAACCTCTGAGTTTACCAATACTCCAAACTGTGTTGGTGAGTACAATGTCTCCACTTATGTCCCATAGTTGAAATCATTTATAAACATAACAATCATTCATGTCTTCAAATCATTGTGAACACTTGCAACAATCATTAGATTTCTGAGCCTTTATAAACCATCACAACCCTGTAACTCTAATGATCTCACATCTTTCACTTGACTTCTGTTTTTCTCTCCACTGCAGATCAAGGACTCTATTGTAATGTTTGCAACGGGTCCAGTTGTTCCCGCCACTTGTGTTCATCTAATGTGACAATGTGTATGGCAGCTACATACTCAGGTATTCTTCTCTTCATGTTGTCTGTTACTGTTGAGTAAATTACATATGTGATTTCCAAAAACATTAATGAAAACTGCACTTTGACTCTAGTTTTTGTAGATGGAGCTGTAACAACAACAATCACATCTTTCTCTGGCTGTGATCCTGGATATTGTCCTGGTACCGGCTCTCACACCATGTCAGTGAATCTGGGTGATCGCAGAGTTCTTGCAAGGGTAGATTGTTGTAACACACATCTCTGCAACAGTGTCCTTCCACCTGGTGAGTACAGAGGGATGGCTGTGCTCTAATTTAATAGAAAGTGATAAAGATGTACGGTGAGAACACTGGAAACTCTGTTTTCATTTAGTGACACTTAAATGTTCTGTTTCAGTCCCTGCTCCTCAGGCTCCTAACAACCTGTCATGTTTGACCTGTGACCATACCTCACCTTCATGCAACACTTCAGTCCAGTGTAGTGGAGTGGAGGACCGCTGCCTTGAATCCACTGGTGAGTGTTCTCTGACTGAACCATGTTTATATGACATCTGTTGTGTCTACACATCAAGACTTTTACTTAGCTGAGTGGAACCATTCTGCACAAAGAGAAAGACACTTTAGTTTCCATCAGATTGATTCCAGATTGTTCTGACGTGAAGAATATGGAATAATTAAACTGACATTAATTGTGTTTGTACAGTAACACATTTATTCTTCTTCTCCAGTGTCCTATGTGTCAGGAACAGTTGAAGCCTATGGCTGCGCAAGTTCAAACCTGTGTGGAGCTGCTGGTAGATTCAATAAAATACCCTTTATAGGCGAACCCTCTGAATTTACCATTACTCCAAACTGTGTTGGTGAGTACAATGTCTCCACTTATGTCTTCAAATCATTGTGAACACCTGCAACAATCATTAGATTTCTGAGCCTTTATAAACCATCACAACCCTGTAACTCTAATGATCTCACCTTTCACTTGACCTCTGTTTTTCACTCGACTGCAGATCAAGGATTGTTTTGTAATGTTTGCAACGGGTCCAGTTGTTCCCGTCGCTTCTGTTCATCTAGTGAGACAATGTGTATGGCAACTACATACTCAGGTATTCTTCTCTTCATGTTGTCGTTACTCTTGAGTAAATTACAGGTGTGTTTTCCATCAACATTAACAAATTGCAATTTGACTCTAGTTGTTGAAGATGGAGCTGTAACAACAACAATCACATCTTTCTCTGGCTGTGATCCTGGATATTGTGCTGGTACCGGCACTCACACCATGTCAGTGAATCTGGGAAATCGCAAAGTTCTTGCATTGTTAGATTGTTGCAACACAAGTGGCTGCACCCGTGTCCTTCCACCTGGTGAGTACATAGGGATGGCTGTGCTCTTAAGACCAAATAATGATGACAAGTGAAGAATACTGGAAACTCTGTTTTCGTTGAGTGACACTTAAATGTTCTGTTTCAGTCCCTGCTCCTCAGGCCCCTAACAACCTGTCATGTTTCACCTGTGACCATACCTCACCTTCATGCAACACTTCAGTCCAGTGTAGTGGAGTGGAGGACCGCTGCCTTGAATCCACTGGTGAGTGTTCTCTGACTGAACCATGTTTATATGACATCTGTTGTGACCACACCTCAAGACTTTTAGTTGAGTGGAACTGTGTTGGTAATTGTGTTAGAATAATAACGGATTTATTCTTCTTCTCCAGTGAACAATGTGGCAGGAACAGTTGAAGCCTATGGCTGCACAAGTTCAAACCTGTGTGGAGCTGCTGGTGGATTAAATGAAATACCCTTCATGGGTGAACCCAATAACATTAACATGACTCTAAACTGTGTCCGTGAGAACAATGTTACAACCACCCAGGGCACAGCAACTGCCAGTGATGCAGGCTGTATTCAACCAGGTATGATCCATCTTCTTCTGGGACTCCTTGTCTTTGCTCTCTATTAGAACACAGGGGAATTAGATGGGATAATAAGGAACAGATGGAAAAGACATACATGTCCATGACAGGTTTTATTTTCCTTCTATATCTCAAAATGTATCTATAGTAGGAGTTTTTCCTCAATCGATGTGAAGGTCTAAGGGCAGAGGATGTTGTTATGATTTTATGTAAAGCCCTTTGAGACAAACTGTTTGTAAAAATGGGCCATACAAATAAAATGGCCTTGCTTTGCCTTGCCTTGCCTTGTAGCCACAAATGGATTAGGTGTTTTTTTCTATTCGTAATGAGGTGAAGGGATATTGTTATTTTTTGTGTTGTTTGTTTCAATTATGATGTTATTTACTTTATGTTCCTATTGAGTTAGGGGGATAGTTGGTCACAAAGATATGGGCGGGGATATTAGTTAATATTGATACCTGTTGATTCTCTTGGTCAGAGAGAGAGTTGATCATCTTTTTTTTCGTTAATGGAAGGTTAGGACTAGGAATAAATGAAGGAATGACCTTGCAGTGTTGTCAGAGTAATGGTCTACAATGGTAAAAACAAAACTACATGGCATTAAAAGTATTGAATAACAGCCTCTGTTGGTTCATAACCTTTTTTCTTTTGAGGTTTCTTTTTTTTTTCAATGATTTCAAGAGGTTTATGTCTTTGATTTTAAGAACAAACATGTCTTTTCTCCCCTGTGTATCTATCAATATGTAAACTGTAAATTTTAATCCTTACATACATTCTCTTCACGTTTTTGTTGAATAGCTATTGTGGTTTCAAAAATGTCCATGGTTGTCTTGAAATAAGCCTATAAATAAAAATGCATTCTCATTCAAATGTCAATTGTTGTTGTTACTATTGTTATGATTTTTTATATTATATTGAGAATACTAAACACCAGTGGTAACATGCAAGCAGAACCAAAGAACTTCTATCTTCCTCAGCCACAAATCACAAAATGTTTTTACTAAGCTTTTTCAAAAACCATCTACACCAAAAGTACTATCTCATTGTGGGCCGAGCAGAGTGGAGAGGGAGGCCTTTAACATCTACCTAAGCCTGGGTCCCCTTCTAATGAATGCTACTACAACCATATAGAAACAGAAGCACAACAGATTGCTGTAAAAATTTAACGGAGACGTGATTTCCAAGTTCAAGTCCCGCCTGGCTGCTCCTTTATTTGTGCCCCCAGACCCAGTGGTAGGGGAGGAGGCCTTGCCATTATATACAAAAAATGCTTTAAAACCTGGAGGGTAAATTCCTGTTTGTACTCAACCTTTGAAGAGCTGGTGACTAAAATTGGGCATCCTGACCCTTTTTACTGCATCTTGGTCTACCGCCCCCCTGGCACAAACAACATATATTTAGGTGAATTTAGTGATTTTCTTGCATCTATTTTTAAACTTGATAATGTTCTCTAGCTGGTGACTTTAACATTCATGTAAATAATCATTTCGATACCTTTACATCTGCTTTTTTAAATATTATCAAATCATTTAACCTCTCTCAACATGTGTCAGGCCCCACTCACACTAGTGGTAACACCCTTGATCTCATCCTTACTTATGGTTAAAATATTGATAACCTGCAATTGGATGAGCTATGTGTGACAGACACCATGTTTGTGTTCTTTCAGCATTCACACTAATTAGTATAAAGAAAATGGTGGTGAGGAAGAACAATAGTGTGAATGCTGAAAGTAACAACAGTGTGTGCTCTTTGCGGTGAAGCGGCAGAGTGAAGGTTTAGTGATCATGAGGTTATGGGTTCGATTCCTGCCTCAGTCATGTCACATCACTGCTTGACTTTTGATTCCAACTATTCAGCTGTCATTGGACAGTCCTTGATTCCTGACAGTATAAAGCTCATTGCAACTCAGGTCCTCTGTGGCCATATGGTTAGTGTGTCAGGTTACCAGTCCTGAAGTTATGGGTTCAATTCCTGCCTTGGACATGTTTCTGTGTCATTCTGCATGTCTTTGTGAATTTATTCAGCATGGTTCAGCCATGGCTTTCAGCATTCACATGTATTTCCTTCAGGAATTACAAATTCTAGTTCTTACTACTTTCCGCCGTTTTTTGGACCACTTCTAGTCCTTCATACTTTGTGCTATTTCAACAATTAAAATATCAAATTGTGCAGCTTTTTCTGGACTTTTTAACTATTTATACTTTTTAAAATATGAAAATAGTTCAGATTTTTTTTGTCCCATTAGAAATACATTGGAACAGTCTTCAAACTCTGAAACTACTGGTCCTACTTTGAACCTCATTTGCTTCCACATACTTTTACCTACAGACATCATTCAAATTCTGATCTGTAGACAAACTTCTAATGTATTCAACCTGTGTGCAACTTTTTCATATATTGTACCGTTTTTGAGATAAATCCTTTAAAAGCACATGCACATTTCTGACCAATTTCACACTTTTCAATGAGTGTGTATTGCGTTGGCTAGAGTGAGTGACATCATCGTTAGAGTGCAGGAGATCCAAAAAAGCGACTGGAATTTTTCTTCTTAAACTGCCACCAAAGCTACAAATTACACTCTACACTCATGATTTTGGAAACAGTTTGTAGCCACACTTGTCTTCTGTCTCACAATGCTGTCAAAAATGCACAGAGACTCAGAGAATAATTTTAAATATTTTTTAAATGCATTCTGGGTGCTCTCTCTCTGCCATTCACCCCAGTACATTTTTCTTAACAGAAGAGTAGAAGGAGCTCAACTTTGTAATTCACTGGAATGGGCACTATACTTTGTTTGATTTCACCAAAAAATAGTCACATGTCACAAAAAAGTCCTCTACTTGCTTGGTGTCGTTCATTTCTACTCTATTCTTTTTTTTAAGCAGAAGTCAGTGAGCCTCTTATACAGGGATTTCTTTTACCTGTCTCTCATGGAACGTAACTATAGTCAAGTGTTTGGATCACTGAGCTGATGTCCTGAAGGTTGCATGTTCAAATCTTGCTTGCCCCAACAACTTTGTTAGTGAATCATTCCCCCAGTCTTCCTCTGTTGATTTCTGATAACTTGCTCCTTGTTTAAACTGTTTAAACTACAGTTGCATCGGACAGTGTTTGATTTATCACGGTATGTGTGTGCTCTCTATGGTGAAGCGGCAGATTAAAGGCTTATTGATCATGAGGTCATGGGTTCGATTCCTGCTTCAGTCATGTCACATCATTGCTTAGCTTTTGATTCTAACTATTCAGCTGTCATTGGACAGTCCTTAATTCCTCATAGTATAAAGCTCATTGTAACTCAGGTCCTCTGTGGCCATATGGTTAGTGTGTCAGGTTACCAGCCCTGAAGTTGTGGGTTCAATTCCTGCCTTGGACATGTTTGCGTGTCATTCTGCATGTCTTTATCAATTTATTCTGCTAATTCAGCATGGTTCAGCAATGGCTTTCAGCATTCACACGTATGTTGTGTCTGAGGTGAGAAATTCTATCCATGTCCTTACAATCATTAGTACGCACAAATGTTAAGAACCTTGGTGTCTTCTTCAACCAACTTTAATCAGTTATCCCAGATTTGCTTTTTTCACCTCTGAAATATTGCCAAGCTGAGAACTATGGTCTTCATACCAGAACTCGAAATGATTATTCACGCCTTTGTTACTTCTCGCCTTGACTACTGTGATTCACTGTTCTCCTGTCTCAACAAGTCTTCCATTGACCGTCTGCAATTAATACAGAACGTTGCTTCTCTCCACTATCTACTATCCATTAAAGTCTACCAATAATCTACTTACATACACACACAAACTGCAGAAGAACACTTTTAAGTGTAAGACATCTGCATGCAAAGGTACGTCACATCAGAATGAGCGCCCCCCGAGATACAGCTGTCGATCAACACTATAAAAAAATGGAGAGAGAGCACAGAGCCAGCACACAGCAAAAACAAACAAACAATAAAAGAAGTCTCAAAGTCTGGATATACACATACACATCAATACCAGTTTATAGCAGGAGTGTACAGTCTATGTTCCCTGGGTCCTATGTTCCCCGTTTTTCCCAAAAAGGGTCCTGTGTTCCCCAGTCGCAATACATACTGGGGAACATAGGACCCTTTTTCTGAAAAAGGGTCCTATGTTCCCCACTGTTGCCGGTCGATGGACTCTCTTTACTGATCTGGATTCTCTCTATCTATCTGGCCTGTTTAGCCTTTACCTGGTGTTTTTTACTAAGCTTAACCAACTCCTTTCTTCATTGCCTAAACCCAACCAATGGGACAATTACACTTCTCACTCAAAGTCACAACTCAACTTCTCACACAAGCAATAGAATCCTGACTTTAGGGGGCAAACGCCTAGTGTGAGTGTGCCCTAATAGGCAGATAATTAGGAAGGCTAATGCCATTCTTTCTGATAGCTCCCATCCCTTACACTCTGAGTTCCAGCTTTTGCCTTCTTTCTCCCGACTCAGACTTCCTCGTATAAAAAGTAATAAACAGGTACAAGCACTGCTTTATCCCTACATCCATTTCCCCTTTTGAAGTCTGAGTTTTTGTTATAAACACTTTGTAACCTTGTTATTATGTTATACTGGACAGTCATCAGCTGACACCAGATGACATGAGTGATGACATCTATACTGTCCTGTACTTGAGTGCAGGTGTGTCTGGTATGTCACTGTCTGTTAAGTAACACTTACTCAAAGGTCACATGCCGTAAGTACACAGGTACAGGAGCGTATCAATGTCCTCACTCTCCTTTATTTATCTATCTATCTATCTATATATATAATGCCACCCTTCATGCTGCAGCAGTGCATCCTGTACAGGTCGCCTTTTTACTGGCTGGGATTTTGCAGGGCAACAAAATGACAATAAAGCAGGTCTGTTCAGTAGACACACCCCAGGCAGGTGATTTTCTGTCTTGGCAATGGTCTCACATTTGGGTTGTTGAGCACATTGTTAGAGAAAGGACAAGTTTGTGGAAAAAAACGAATTAAGTACTAAAATTACTTATTAATGAATGTGTGCACCACTCAGCATGTGTGGAAATTACTGATTGAACTGATTATGTTATTGATCTGAATACTGATTTGACATCCTGTTCTCACACTGTGTGTTTTCTCTACAGATGAGCTCATCAGACGGGGGCTGCCATCAAACTTTACTCTGATCGATCAAGGCAAAGTAAAACCACCAGCAACACCACCACCTGCTGGTTTGAAATGGTGAAAGCATTGAGGCTTTTTAATTGTCAAAAATACTTTAAAGTAGTAACAGCTGATTACTTTTATCAGCTGTTATACTGATCTTTTTATCTTTGTTAATCATGAAGCATAAAGATTTATTGAGGGGAAAGATCTGAGATATTATGAATTACAGTAGAGAAACAGCGATCCTTCTGTACATAATGTGAAAAAATGATTTGGATGTCTTCATGGTCATGTGGTGCAGTTTAATGGTATGGCAACATGTAGATCAGGGCTTCAAACTCTTTGTCTCTACTCATTAGTTCCCACTGCCATAAACATTCTTAACAAAAACTGAACAACTTGAATGCACCACACCAATGATCACCTTGTCAGCACTCTCAGCACTTTAATTAAAGGGATAGTTCACCCAAAATTCCAATTTCACTCATTATCTACTCACTTTCATGTCGACTAAGGGCTTTGGTGTGTCTTTTTGGACGAAGAAAAGTGAGCACCATTCACAACCATTATATGGACAAATACTGCTGCGCGGACCCCCCCCCCCCCCCCCCCCCCCCCCCCCCCCGTAACTCCGAGAAGGCACGGAAAATTCTCCCAGCCCTTAGTCGACATGAGGGTGAGTAGATAATGAGTGAAATTTGAATTTTGGGTGAACTATCCCTTTAACATAGAGTTTGCTGTGTTTCCCCCTTCAGCTTATGATGAACTTGTTTTATTTCCTTTATTATGTCTGAAGAGTGTCTGTCTTTTTAATGTGTTTTTGAGCCACGCCAAAGATGATTTTCTGTGATAAACAGACAATAACGTTTTTCTATTCTATTCTATTGTTATAATTTATATAACTATAATCCCTTTCCTATTTATGATGATTTACTTTAAACTATCCGTAATGAACTAGTCCTGTCAAATAATGATGCAGGTTGCTCTTCAAGCTAAATTTCAACACACAAGATAGTAGCTGTACAGTGAACACAGTCTTGGAAATAATTTACAGGTTTTTCCATATAGTCCATAACTGCCACATGAATGGAATTTCTCATGAGTCTTTGCATCCTAACCAGACAGCACAAATCAATTGACTGCAAGAGTTAGAATAAGACAAAACATTTCCTCATTCCAGGTGTCTGGTGCATGTATAGAAGAAACTCTGGTGAGAGAAACAAACAGAAGAAGAGAGAGAGGAAAGGTGTGTGTGTTTATTTACAGTTTGTCTGTTGAGGGACCATGTTGCTCTTTCTATTGCTGTTGTTGGTCTTTAGCTCTCAGGCTATAATTTACTATGGGACAGTGGTGACCTACCACACAAAGGAGATGAACAGCACTGGACTCACGGTAGGCTATACGTACACTCAGCATATTTTGCTTTCTAATATGTGAAAACCAAAAAACATTTATTGAATCCTGACAGGAAACATTCACCTCGTCAGTGTTTAAATGCTGTTGGACTGCTGGTGATTTGTGTTGCACATAGCTGAAGATGTTGATGGTGATGTTGACATCACACAAAACTGACAACTTCACTGCAGTTTCACTGTCTGGGCTGAATCTGAATACGACACACATTAAAAACACACTGAAATAACATTTGAACCTCTTTAATGACTGCATATGAAGACATGTACTACTTATATTCAAATACAATCATTTAACAGGTGGTTTTATTATTGTTTTATTGGGGGCCGGGCAGCATCAAATCACCAACATTTCCATGCTATCTAAATGCAATTAATGTATTATCAGATTTTTGTTTAGATGACTGTATTTCTCACATTTTGACAACTGCTGCCTGTCTTGTGACTCCCTGAGTCTATTTGAGAAGTCACACACCAGGACTCACTTCCAGACAATTAGCTCAGTGAGTTAGCAGCTGGTCGTTGGTGCCAGAGGTTGTCGGTTCAAGCCCCAGCAAGGGTAATGATGATGACATATCCAGATGTTGTCAACTAGTAACACAAGACAATAGTCCTGATGGTGGCCTTACAGCATCTATCTAAATTTCAAAACATTGAAAATAAATTCATAACAGATAAACCATTTGTGTTACGGCTTTGCAACTTTCACTTTCAAATTGCCCAATTTTGTCTATTAAAAAAATTGATCGGCCCCGACCATTGCTGTGCGGCAGCTATAATTATTCATTGTATTAAAGCTCCATACAGAATAAAGGTAGCTGAGAGAAGCTGAGAGAGGAGATGGAAAACTAAACTGTCATTGTGAGTACTGATCATTTTTATCTCTGTTGCAGGTGGTACTTCGTGCCAAGCTGAGTTATGATAATTGCAATCTAATAGACGTTTTGTGCCCCGATGAGGGGTGTCAGGGTTTTGGGTCTGGGAAGGTTGATAATGAGAGCAGTGGAGAGTGGTGTCAAAGGGACTTTGTCAGCTCTATGTTTCACAACGACACTCCCTTTGATTTTACGTAAGAGGACCATGACCACTAGAAATAACACAACATTTTCATTTTATTTTTGAAATACTGCAAATGGCACAGTAACTTCCTGTGAACCTCAACCTCAGGTTTACTGATTTTAATTGGACGAACAACACTGTAAATGGCGTCCAACTCTCGAAAGTTGTGACTCTGGTAGAACTGAGGAACCGATCGGACACCGGCCGAGCCAACAGATCACCACAAACCACCGTAGTGCCTATACTGAGGTACGTCTCCTCTGACTCCTAAACACCCCTGTGTCAAAGACACATCCATCTGACTTGTTCATCTCCTTCTCAGAGTTCCTGTAAACTGTCAGAGAGATTTCAAGCTGCTGGCCTTTGACCCTGATGGAGATGAGGTCAGATGCAGATATGGAAACACATCCGTGTCAGAGTGTGACCCCTGCTCACCACCATCTGTTCTCAGTATCTCATCAGTAAGTATGTGTGTAATGGGTTTAGGGTATACAAATAAAATTGCCTTGCCTAGCTAAGTGGTTGATGAGTGGCATCAGTGAAGTTGATGGTTTCTGGAGCTTCAGAAAGCAGCCATATTTTTAATTAATTTGGTTTCATCCTTTTGCAGTCATGTTCTCTGTCATTCAGACCAACCAACACCACCATTAGAGGTCCGTATGTCGTCCAGCTGATGATGGAGGACTTTCCCAGACAGAGCATCAACCTGACTCACTCCAATGGTTCGACAGAGATCAGAACTCCCAACGACGCAATCAGCAAACTACCTGTCCAGTTTGTTGTACAGGGTGAGATGTTTTACATGTTCTACCTTTAGCAGTAAAGTTAGAGAATCTTTGCTGAGTTGGTCTTTGACCATCATTTTTCATGTAAAACAGCTCATGTTAGCTTTGATTTTCTTTGTTGCTCCAGTGGATCCTGCAGTGGATTCCTGCACTGAAGGAGTCTACCTGCCCAGGTTCCTGCCTCCAACTCCACAAAACGGAGCTCGCCTGTCCATCCCTGTAAACCAGACTCTGGAAATCAGAATCAAAGCAGAAGCAAACACCTCCACGTGAGTGAAAACTCAACCAAAAACTAAACCAGTGTAGCTTTAAAAGTCCTGAAAATCTGACCAACTCATTGAATTTAATTCTCTCAAAAATGTCCCTAAAAGTGTCAAAAGTCATCTACAAGGATTATCCATGTTTTTTTTGTTTTTTTTTACCAGTTTGATTGTTGTTCTTCTGCTCATTGAAGGATCTCTGAGCTGCTGCTCAGCGCACCGCACAATGTCAGCGAGACTAAATCAGGATCAGGACAGTTCGCCTTGACCTGGACACCATCTGAGGAGGAAGACGGACAGAGTCTACCCATCTGCTTCGTTGTCCAAGCAGTTAACAAGTTCGTCTAAATGAGTTTCTAGATGACCTCTAACAGTACTTGGTTATTTGATCTAATTGACTTGTTTTGTTTTCCTCAGTTCAACCAAGTACCACTCAGAGCTGCGATGTGTCATCGTCAGTGTTGGAAACGGTGAGAGCGAGTGTGGCAGCCATTTTCTGTCCGATCCTGTTTCGCAGATAAACTTTGAATTTCTTAGTGAGAAGAGTGCGACAAGGACCCGATTGCATTTGTAATGTTTATTCATCCAAATCAAACACAGTTTTACTCAGAAACTCATGAAAATGTACACACATTCACCTCATCCGTGTTTTAATGCTGTTGTATTCAACACTGTTCACAGCTTAATATTGCTTTTATTCTGTCTTCTGTTAACAGATTCACCAAACATGACCACTCCACTTCCAACCACTCCTCCACCAGAACCTACACATGGACCCGAACAAAGTACAAGCATTATTCTTCCTACAATTACACACCAACTTACTAACCATATTAACTAAAGAGTAAAGCACTTTACTTTAAACTCCATAATAAAGCTCCATATAAAGGTAGATGTTTGTGTTAAAGCTCCATACAGTATAAAGGTAGATGTCCATGTGTAGTGTGATTATAAAGCAGCTCCAGTCTCATACTGTGAGGACTTCCAGCTGTCAGAACTTCCCGTGACTTTTTGATGTCACAATGAAGTGGTTACCAAGCCCCACCCACCTGAACCCACCATCCGACACTTTCAGAATTTGTTTTTTCTGACTGTTTAACAAGAGGAGATAACATGACATGAAACCAAAACATGAAAAATTATTAGATTTGTTTTTATCAAACCGTAAGTGCACTGGGATTATTTCAGGAGCATGGAGCGATGAGGTGAAGATCTAAACCATTTTACCATATGTCTGCCCGGGCAGATTTTCCATTCGGGCTACCATACAAACATGGCGGCGCAAGACGGTGACACTCTCTAAAGCAAGACCCTTGCTATATAGAAGAATTATAAGGCTACGAAAACCAAACAAATTTTATTTTATAGTGATTATACACTTATACAAATACTATAGTAGTATATTCAGATTTTGCCAATAAACCTTACCAATTATTACACACTGGACCTTTAAAAAAAAAAAACTTTTTTCAGACCAGGGAAAATGTTCCCGCCTCAAACAAAATATGTTGTGTGATAACAGTAGTTACAACGTGTGGTTTTCCTCTGACCTCTCTGGTGATGTTGACTATGTTTACAGCTGTCCTACGTCTGACGGTGAGGACCTCATCTATGTTCCCTCTGTCTGAACATGACATCAAGACCTCTGTCATCCCTGAGGTCAGTCGACTCTCATTTTATTAGACGTCCAAACTATATATAGGCCTAGACCGAATCGCCTTGTTGTTTACATTCTACTCCCGGGTAGAAAACCAGCACGTAATTTGAATGAGATCAATAGTAACGAACGAGAGTTTAGCTATATATCATATTTTTCACGCCCTATCACCGTTTAGACAAATCTGAAATGATTGAAGAAACATTACTATTTCTGTGTGTGTGTGTTTTGTGTTGCTATGTGTTGTATTTATTCAGTTTGGGGGAATCACGGTGTCTAGAAAGCATCAGTGGCTGCAGCTGACAGGGACAGCTAACGGTAGCTAAGCTAATGGCAGTAGCTAAGCTAACATCAGGACGTCAGCTGTTAAAACCCTCCAGTTGTGGGACACGACATGAAACTACTCCAGTTAGCTCAGTCATGTTGTAACTCAGATATGTCTGTAATCTGATATGTATGTAATCTGGAGAAAATATTCTTTCATGGACTGTTTATTGAGTCACTGAGTTATTAAAGTTACAGGTAGCTAACCGTTAGCCCAGCTAATCTCTGATAACCATGACTAATTACAAAAATGTGCACACGTAAATAGTGTTGTTTGTCCAATCATTGGTTTTATAGACTTTACAAACATCAGATTAGTCTAAACGGCGATATAGTGACATGAAAAAATAGATATAGCGAAACTCTCGTCCGTCACTATATTATATATACATATTGTTCTCATGCTGGTTTTCTACCCGGAAGTAGTTGTAAACAACAAGGCGGTTCGTCCTATAACCACCCACTTAAAGAAAGGGAGCAGCGTTGATCAACATGTAAAAAAACATCTGTGTTTCCAGACACTCAGAGCAATGGAAAAGGTTTGAATTAAACTGTTCATCTGCGTTTGTCAGTTCAGCAGAGTTCATTCAGTTTAGAGAAGTTAGCTATACTGTCCTGTACCTGAGTGTTGGTGTGAAGGGTATGTGACGTGATAATTATGTGAAACTTGGACTCAGATCAGATCCGACCTGCTCCACCAGGCTGAGCAGGTCTGTTCCCAGTTCCACTTAATCATAGCTCACATTCCCTAAACACCAGAGTAGTACGGTATAGATGTCCTCAATTACGTCATCTGATTGTGTCAGCCAATAGGGAGTGGAGGACAGGGTGGCTGCCTGTCATGATGAATGGTTCAGTGTTAAACATATAATTATAAAATGATAATCAACAGCATTTCCTACACTAGTGCCACCCTTCATGCTGCAGCAGTGCAGCGTATCCTTTTATTTATATGGCACTTTTCTAAAGACTAACAAACCTGCTGATGGCAGTGGTCTCACATTTGAGCTTATTGCGACAAAAAGGTAGTTCCTACCAGAAAAATAAGCAGACAATGAGCCTCCAGATACCTTCCATATCACATTGATATATTTTTGGTAAAAAAAATAAATAAATAAATTGGCTCCAAATTTTGTATTGGCATTAAAGGGACAACGAGGAGTTTTGGAAAAGCGAAGCGTTTTCACACTACATTTATGAGCCTCCACGCACCGTGAAATTCTTTGACCGGCGCAAGACAGACTCATGTTTTCATTCGTCAATAATTAAAGTCAGAGGTTCAAAGATGATCACATACCGTCGGAGTTCCAACCATAAACAGCGATTCGGCGGCGTTATTCTCATGACTCGCCGCGAAACCGAAAGTAAAGAAACGCTGGTCGGCTCAACCAGCATCTCCGCCACCACTAATAATAACAAAATAACGATAGAGACAAAACGATATATTTATCGAAAATGGGCCCATTAACAAGTGGGTAACGTAGATTCATCCACATTAACGTGAGACTTTTTTATAACCAAATAGAAACTCCTTGTTGTGCCTTTAAAGGGTTTCTTCAAAATATCTGGAGCATAATGAGGTTGTGCGGGCTGTTTCTTTTTTCTATTTTTAGCCCAGCACACCAAGCAAGGGATGTGCGTATACTTTTACAATTAAAGGGGTTCTGACATAAATCTGGCATAAATTTGGCCTATTCCTCAAGAGATTAAGTTTGCCGACCGCAAACTTCTTTAGTTTGCCAGATAGCAAAACATTGCTGATTATATGTTATTGATCTGAATAGTGATTTGACTTTCTCTTCTCACACTGTGTGTTTTCTCTACAGCTTAGAGATGAGCTCATCAGACAGGGGCTGCCATCCAACTTCACTCTCATCTATCAGGGCAAAGTCAACTCACCAGAAACACCACCACCTGCTTAATCATGAAGCCTCATTGAAAGATTTATTGAGGGGAACGATCTGAGATATTGTGAATTACAGTAGTGAAACCCTGTTCCTTCTGAATATACTGGGAAAAGATCATTTGGATGTCTTCATAGTGATTCAGTGCAGTTTTAGCAGATAAAACTGAAAACAGAAGCAACCACAACAAAGTAATTACATCATTTTTTTCTAACTTTCTATGCTCTGGATATCTTTTAGCTTCAGAAACAGACCTTTTCTAAATGTTACATGAAGTAAAAGCTTTATTCTCTTTTATGCTCTTAAAGTCTTTGTGTTGTCCCTGATTGATCATAATTATTAACCACACACACACCCCTCCCCTCCGAGCTCATATGGCCCTCGGAGCCTCCTAACGACACACCCCCTTAAGCAGAGCAGAGCAACAAGCCTGCCAGCAGAAACCAAACACAGCGCCAGCTTTGAATGCGGAGTAACAATGTTGGATTCACAGTAACAACTTCCATAATAAAAACCAAAGATTAGCTGTTCAACATAAACTCCACTGTATCAGCAGCATCGCTTCTCAGGCTCATATCTTGGTGGAGCTTTCTCTCCATCAGTCAAACGATGATCCCATGTTTACATTAGTATTGTATTTTATTTTATTTCCTGTTATTTTTTCTCTTGTTTTGTTCTTGTCTCCTCTCTGTTTGAAGTCTTGTTTGTATTGTACTGTACGGTGTGTTAATCACCCATGTTGCACCCTTGTATTTGATTGTATGTCTTCACACTATATTGCACTAATAAAAAAAAGTTTTAAAAAACTATAGTTTTGTTGCATCGCCTCTTCCTCTCTGTCTTTTCAAGCCCCACTATGTCGTTTTTACCTTAAAATAATGTTTCTGAACTCATTGAAGTAGTTGAAAAATGTCTAATAGGATGAATGTTGCCACCGCTGCAGCCTGAGCGGGGTCGGGGTCCAGTCTTCCTGCTCCTCAAATTTCACATGGCTAGGCTATCCTATCCTATCCTATTGGTCAATTTCTCTGCAGCCAATAGAGAGAATGGATTTTTTCGTTCCTTTTTCTCTTCACATTGTGTAGGTCGTACTATAGGGCTGTTACCACCGTCTAAATGACGTTAATAATAATGATCAATCTTTCAAATTGTAGACCATAGCTTTAAATCCTGAAGTAGCTTCTATGTGGATAGGTGGATGTAGAAATATATATAAAATACATATGCAGTTTACCATGTCCTTTCAGACTTTAATGTGTCAGAGATTCAGGACACGTTTGTTTTCACATCCGGAGGCAGGAATGTGGAAATACAGAAAAAACGTACAAATTAAATATTAAAATAAAGATATAACATATTTTACAGTGGGTATTTATAAACAGTTTTCTTGTCTGTAACAACATCTATTGCACGGCTGCCTGTCCTGGGTGAGGGATCCCTCCTCTGTTGCTCACTGAGGTTTCTCCAACTGTTTCCCTGTTAAAAGGGTTTTCTTGGGAGTTTTACTCCGGTGCCTAAGCACAGCGAACAAGCTTTGATAAATACAGCTTGTCCTCCCAAATTTTTAGCCGGGTCAATATACTATAAAAAAATAAATAAAGCGCTTGTCGCGGTGGAGCTGAGAACAGCTGAGTTTTCCTGTCCTAAAGCTGACCTGTGGTCACAGTCTCACAGTGCTCCCTTCATTAATATACGTAGCCTATACATAGCCTATATATATATCTGGCATATATATGTATAGGCTATACATAGCCTATATATACGTAGCCTATACATAGCCTATATATATATATATATATATATATATATATATATATATATATATATATATATATATATATATATATATATATATATATATATATATATATATATATAGGTTAAGTAACCTCAAAGCTGTCTGTCTCTGACTTGTCCCTGAACAACACACAGGGACCACATGGAGCTACTTGTGTGACTGGATATTGAGTTTTATTAATGTTTATATTTCACTTTCAGTCCACTGCCACATAAATGGAATTTCCCATGAGTCTTTGCTTCCTCATGGGATGGTACAAATTAACTGACCGTAAGCGTTAGTTAAAATATTTCCTCATTCTAGGTGTCAGGTTGACTGATAAAAGAAACTCTGGTGAGGGAAACACACAGAAGAAGAGAGAGAGGAAAGGTGTTAATGTTTATTTACTGTCTGTTTGTTGAGGGACCATGTTGCTCTTTCTATTGCTGTTGTTGGTCTGTAGCTCTCAGGCCACTCATTTCCTCGGGACAGTGATGACCTATGACCCAAAGGAGGCCAACAGTACTGGATTTACGGTACGTACATCTGTGGACACTCCGAACATAACAAAACAAAAAACATCTCTTTAATCCTGACAGTGCACATTCATCTCATCAGTGTTTAAATGTTGTTGTATTGCTAGTGATTTGTGTTGCATGTGGTTGAAGATGTTGATGGTGATGTTGCCATCGTATCAGCATCACATACAACCGACAACTTCACTGTAGTTTCACTGTCTGGGCTGAATCTGAATACGACACACATTAAAAAATACACATTGAAACAACATTTGAACCTCTTTAATAACTGCATATGAGGACATGTACTACATCAGCTGAGCAGGATCCTGGTGCTGGTTATAATTATGTTAAGTTACAATAACTATAACAGGTCCTGTGTTTCCTTGTGTTTTCTGTCAGTGTGTTTTGATCAGAAGAAACTCAAACCTTCTTTAATTGATGGACAGAATCCAAAACAATGTAGACAGACACACCTAAACAAGAAACAAACAATGTAGACAGACACACCTAAACAAGAAACAAACAATGTAGACAGACACACCTCAACAAAACTCACTCTAGACTGCTGATTTAAAAGCTCCATACAGTATAAAGGTAGATGTCATTTTATCTCTGTTGCAGGTGGTTTTCCGCTATAAGCTGAATTTTCACACATGTACTCAACAAGACACATGGACTTGCTCCAGTTGTGGGACACAGATTGCTCTAGAGCTAAGTAAAGTCGACGAGGAGAGCACTGGAGAGTGGTGTCAAAGGGAAGGAGTCATGACTCGAAGATTTGTCAACAATACTACCTTTGAATTTGTGTAAGAGGACCATGACCACCAAAAATAACACTATAGTTTTTATGCTATAAGTTTGAAATACTGAAAATGTCACGATAACTTCCTGTGAACCTCAACCTCAGATTGGACGGTGGCAACTGGATAAGTGGTATTGTAAACGGTGTCACTGGGTGGAGAGCTGTGACTCTGGTGGAACTGAGGAACCGATCGGACACCGGCCGAGCCAACAGATCACCACAAACCACCATAGTGCCAAAACTGAGGTACGCCTCCTCTGACTCCTAAACACCCCTGTGTCAAAGACACATCCATCTGACTTGTTTTTCTCCTTCTCAGAGTTCCTATAAACTGTCAGAGAGATTTCAACCTGCTGGCCTTTGACCCTGATGGAGACGAGGTCAGATGCAGATATGGAAACACATCCCTGTCAGAGTGTAACCCCTGCTCACCACCGTCTGTTCTCAGTGTCTCATCAGTGAGTAGCTAAAGCCTGCCACACACATAAAGATAATCGGGCTGATTTTGCCCCGATTTTCCCCCTTCCGACCACGGACAGACACCGCCCGATTATCTTAAGGTCTTAAAGGATAATTTCCGTTTTTTACAACCTGGACCTTATTTCTAGCATAAAATAAGATCATTTTACTCACCCAGACAACTTTGGTGTCATTTGGAGTTGTTTTGACGAAATTAGCCCCAGTGGAACGGCGCGTATATCCGTATAATGCGAGAGCACGGGGCACGCAATGCAGCCTCTAAATAACACATTATCCGCCGCAAAACTCATTCATTTCGCCAATATTTTGTTATGATACACTAGTGCTATTCCCCTCCGAGCCCGTGGTGGCATGTTATCAACATGCTGCGCCTCTAGGTTGACTACTAACCTCTGATCTGGATGATGTCATCTCCGACCGCTGCCCGGCGCGGCTAACTTGCTACCGCTAATGCTATGGTTCGTTTCTGCGTGTTTCTGACTTGTCAGAACAAAATGAGCAGCTGGATGAAGTTCAGCTTCCACAGGCTTCCTCTCCTCAACCTGGACTCACTAAAGCTCCGGCTAGTTGAGCTAAAAATGGACCTGAATGCTGAAGCAGAATGATTATTATCAGAATGAGCCGGGCAGCGGTCGGAGATGACATCATCCAGATCAGAGGTTAGTAGTCAACCTAGAGGCGCAGCATGTTGATAACATGCCACCACGGGCTCGGAGGGGAATAGCACTAGTGTATCATAACAAAATATTGGCGAAATGAACGAGTTTTGCAGCGGATAATGTGATATTTAGAGGCTGCATTGCGTGCCCCGTGCTCTCGCATTATACGGATATACGCGCCGCTCCAGTGGGGCTAATTTCGTCAAAACAACTCCAAATGACACCAAAGTTGTCTGGGTGAGTAAATGATCGTATTTTATGCTAGAAATAAGGTCCAGGTTGTTAAAAAACGGAAATTATCCTTTAAGATTATCTTATAAGATTCTCTTGTGGTGTGTTAAGAGTCAAAATTCCCCCGACAATTGGCTCGGAAAACGTTCGGCGCCGATAATCGTAAGTATTAAACATGTTCAATATTTACGATTATCGGGGCCGACTTCGGTGGCTGTTTCAATCAAAAGTCATCTTGTGTGTGGAAAGTCGGTGTTGTGCGGAGAAGCGCCTGCTTGCCGAGCTCTGCATGCTGCTCGCAGAAGGCCACTTCTCCGCACAGGACCGGCAACCCCACAGAGAGCCACGGTGCAGCCCTGGTATGAGGTTCACACAGACATTCACACATACACGGGAGGTTTCCTGATAGCCGATAGCAAAGACGGTAGCGCTCGTAGCCAGCAACAGCCAGCAATACAGCAGCCATGTTTAAACGATCATGTGACCGCCGCTCACAGCCCGTCATGTGACAGCGCACGGGTCCCTATTGGACAGCTGCTTGACTGCTCGGCGTCCGGAGCCACAGACACACACAGATGGGATCGTTGTAAAGGCTTTAAGCCTGCCACACACATAAAGATTTTATAAATCTCAACCGATTTTTTTATCTGTGAGAGACCCCACACATGAAGATAAAAAAATCTTTGATTGAACAGTTTTGATCGTGTTGTGTGTGGTGTGCTCCGATATTCCAATTACAGCACACCACACACTTAGAGATTTATCTGATGACACACTAGAATCTCGTGTGATCAAACGTGATCTGACTCACTTTGTTGGTTGTAGCCATGGAGCCGTTAGCCACACTGGTTTGCTATGCTACATGTTCAGTCAGCTCAATTTCACATCACATTCCGCGGAGTCGGTGACTCGGGATTGTTGGCTTCCCCTACACACAAGCCGACTTTTGATCCAAACGGTGACGACTGTCAGGGCCGACAATCGTAAATATTGAACATGTTTAATATTTGATGTCAGGAGAATTTGACTCTTAACACACCACACACTACAGGACAATCTCATAAAATAATCTTAAGAGCCTAAGATAATCGGGCGATTTTTGTCCTTGGTCGGAAGGAGGAAAATCGGGGCAGAATCAGACAGATTATCTTTATGTGTGTGGTAGGCTTAAGTGGTTGAAGAGTGTCGTCAGTGAAGTTTCTGGAACTTCAGAAAGCAGCCATATTTTTTAATTAATTTGGTTTCATCCTTTTGTAGTCATGTTCTCTGTCGTTTACACCAACCAACGCCACCATTGGTCCATACGCCGTCCAGCTGATGATGGAGGACTTTCCCAGACAGAACATCACCCTGACTCACTCCAATGGTTCGACAGAGTTTAGAACTCCCAACGACGCAATCAGCAAAATTCCTGTCCAGTTTGTTGTACAGGGTGAGATGTTTTACATGTTCTACCTTTAGCAGTAAAGTTAGAGAATCTTTGCTGAGTTGGTCTTTGACCATCATTTTTCATGTAAAACAGCTCATGTTAGCTTTGATTTTCTTTGTTGCTCCAGTGGATCCTGCAGTGGATTCCTGCACTGAAGGAGTCTACCTGCCCAGGTTCCTGCACCCAACTCCACAAAACGGAGCTCACCTGTTCATCCCTGTAAACCAGACTCTGGAAATCAGAATCAAAGCAGACGCAAACACCTCCACGTGAGTGAAAACTCAACCAAAAACTAAATCAGTGTAGCTTTAAAAGTCCTGAAAATCTGACCAACTCATTGACACTTTTAGGGACGTTTTTGAGAGAATTCAGAGGACATCTACAAGGATTATGCATATTTTTTCTGATAAGTTGGACTGTTGTTCTTCTGCTCATTGAAGGATCTCTGAGCTGCTCCTCAGCGCACCGCACAATGTTAGCGAGACTGGACCAGTATCAGGACAGTTCAACTTGACCTGGACACCATCTGAGAAGGAAGATGGACAGAGTCTACCCATCTGCTTCGTTGTCCAAGCAGTTAACAAGTTCGTCTAAATGAGTTTCTAGATGACCTCTAACAGTACTTGGTTATTTGATCTAATTGACTTGTTTTGTTTTCCTCAGTTCAACCAAGAACCACTCAGAGCTGCGATGTGTCATCGTCAGTGTTGGAAACGGTGAGAGCGAGTGTGGCAGCCATTTTCTGTCTGATCCTGATTAGCAGATAAAGTTAATTCATTAACTTAATTGAAGAGTGCAACGAGGATCCTGTTGCATTCTCTGATTGCCGAGGCTTTATAAACCATCACAACCATGGAACTCTAATGATCTCACATCTTTCACTTGATCTCTTTTTTTCTCAATCAAGGACACTTTTGTAATGTTTGCAACGGGTCCAGTTGTTCCCGCCGCTTCTGTTCATCTAATGAGACAATGTGTATGGCAGCTACATACTCAGGTAGTCTTCTCTTCATGTTGTCTGTTACTGTTGAGTAAATTACAGGTGTGTTTTCCATTAACATTAACAAATTGTAATTTGACTCTAGTTTTTGTAGATGGAGCTGTAACAACAACAAACACATCTTTCTCTGGCTGTGATCCTGGATATTGTCCTGGTACCGGCTCTCACACCATGTCAGTGAATCTGGGTGATCGCAACGCTCTTGCAAGGATAGATTGTTGTAACACAAGTGGCTGCAACAGTGTCCTTCCACCTGGTGAGTACAGAGGGATGGCTGTGCTCTTATTTAAGACCAAATGATAAAGACAAGTGATGAATCCTGGACACTCTGTTTCCATTTAGTGACACTTAAATGTTCTGTTTCAGTCCCTGCTCCTCAGGCCCCTAACAACCAGTCATGTTTGACCTGTAACCATACCTCACCTTCATGCAACACCTCAGTACAGTGTAGAGGAGTGGAGGACCGCTGCCTTGAATCCACTGGTGAGTGTTCTCTGACTGAACCACGTTTATATGACATCTGTTGTGACTACACATTAAGACTTTTACTTAGCTGAGTGAAACCGTTCTGCACAAAGAGAAGGACACTTTAGTTTCCATCGCTCCAGTTTGTTGTTAAGTAAAGGATCTGGAATGAATAAACTGACGGTAATTGTGTTTGTATAGTAACACATTTATTATTTTTCTTCAGTGAACAATGTGACAGGAACAGTTGAAGCCTATGGCTGCGCAAGTTCAAACCTGTGTGGAGCTGCTGGTAGATTAAATCAAATACCCTTCATATTCGAACTCTCTGCGTTTAACAATACTCCAAACTGTGTTGGTGAGTACAATGTCCACATTCATGTCTACAAATCTTTGTGAATACCTGCAACAATCATTCGACTTCTGAGCCTTTATAAACCATCACAACCCTGTAAGTCTAATCATCTCACACTTTTCACTTGACTTCTTTTTTTTCTCTCCACTGCAGATCAAGGATTGTTTTGTAATGTTTGCAACGGGTCCAGTTGTTCCCGCCGCTTCTGTTCATCTAATGAGACAATGTGTATGGCAGCTACATACTCAGGTAGTCTTCTCTTCATGTTGTCTGTTACTGTTGAGTAAATTACAGGTGTGTTTTCCATCAACATTGACAAATTGCACTTTGACTCTAGTTTTTGTAGATGGAGCTGTAACAACAACAAACACATCTTTCTCTGGCTGTGATCCTGGATATTGTCCTGGTACCGGCTCTCACACCATGTCAGTGAATCTGGGTGATCGCAGAGCTCTTGCAAGGATAGATTGTTGTAACACAAGTGGCTGCAACCGTGTCCTTCCACCTGGTATTTAAGACCAAATGATAAAGACAAGTGAAGAATCCCGGACACTCTGTTTCCATTTAGTGACACTTAAATGTTCTGTTTCAGGCCCTGCTCCTCAGGCTCCTAACAACCAGTCATGTTTGACCTGTAACTATACCTCACCTTCATGCAACACTTCAGTACAGTGTAAAGGAGTGGAGGACCGCTGCCTTGAATCCACTGGTGAGTGTTCTCTGACTGAACTGTATGGTTACTTGTAAACTTGGTTCTCTCCGTGAAGAGACTATCTCTCCACTCCATTACATATTCCATATGTACAGGATATGACCTCCCCTGCTCATCAGGGTACGTGGATATTTCTTTAAGACACACCGGTTTGCCCAGCCACACCCCAATGCGTAGCTATAAAGCGCCTGCGCCGGTGTGTAATCACTGATAGTTTGATCGAAACATGTCTCCAAGTGGCCTAAGGACTAGTCTAGGATAGTCTCTTCACTCGGAGAACCACAATTACAATGTAACCATACGTTCTCTATCGTCTCAAGACTATCTCTCCACTCCGTTACATATTCCATATGTACGGGGTAGATCTTTAAGACACCCTGTGAGGAGACGGTGCAGCCCACAATCCCACACCACAATGTGCAACAAATGAACTATGCACAAATGTACAATATACACAATTCACAGGAGTAGGCGCCACAAGGCGCTAGGACCAAGCCTGAGAGGGAAAGGAATGCCAGGGAAGCCCGCAAGACTAACCCAAGAGGACCAGAAAGGGCCCCGCAAGACGCAGGGGCCAGCCTGGCCACGGAGCAGCCGCTCACTCAGCCTGCAAGACGCAAGGCTGAGGGGAGATAAAGATGTCTACCATCGGGCCACGCCCAGCACATGCTCCCAAAGGAGGGGCTGGCGGCCACATTCATACAGTAGAACCTAGGAAAGATTGACTGAGATGACCACATGGCGGCAGAGCAATGGCGCGTCACAAGGCCCAAGAGGCAGTCACACCCCGAGTGGAGTGTGGCCGGACCTCTGATGGAACAGGCATACCCGACAGCGCATAAACCTGCCGAATAGCGTCCACAACCCAGAGTGACAGCCTAGACTGCGACAAAGGCCTGCCCAGACACCCTGGGTTTTCCCAGGAGCTTTTCCTCAGTCAATGTGAGAGTCTAAGACCAGAGGATGTCATTATGTTGCTATGTAAAGCCCCTTGAGACAAACTGTTTGTGAAAATGGGCTATACAAATAAAATTGCCTTGCCTGGGTTAACAGACAAAGAGCTGGTCGGACCCCAAGACAGCCTGAGTCCGCCGAATATACTCTGTCGAGGCCCTGACTGGGCACAGAGTACACTGGCCCTGCTCAGCCTCCTCGCCGGCACTTGGAGAGGAGAGAGACCTAAGCTCGACTGACTGAGACAGGTGGACTCAGTAAGACAGGAAGGCTGGGTTGGGGCGGAGAACCACACTCAAGCAATCCAGGGAAAACCGGCAGCAGTGACCACGTACCGACAAGGCACGGAGTTCACTCACCCGTCTGGTCGAGGTGACGGCAAGCAGAAAGGCAATTTTGATGGAAAGCCACTTCAAATCAGCACCCCCAAGAGGTTCAAAAGGGGAACACTGAAGGGCCCCAAGGACTACATCCAGGGTGCTGTGAAGCCTCTGAGAGACCACCACTGTGGTCTTGTGGGTACTCTGTGGGCACAAACCCAAACCCAGCAGACATCTCTGCATGGGCCGCATGTGCAAGAGGGCGAGAAGGGCCACCTGCACCATGGCTCCACCATGAGGTGAAGACAGAGTCCCCAGTTGAAGTGTGCAACTTGAAAAGGGCGAGGCAAGTCCTGGAAGCCTGCTGCCTTTCCGGGAGCAATGCAACCATCTACCCACCTCGAGGCCAGGACCATACCCAGGAAGGTCCTTACCTGGGAAGGCTGGACAGACCTAAGCCTTGAACGTGCTCCAACAGCAGGGCTACGTGGTGGCGACACTGCTCTTCTGAGACTGCACAGTCCAGCCAGTCCTCGAGGCAGTTTAGGAGCCAGATCCCTCTCGAAAGAATGACATACCCTTTCGGGCCATTTCGATTTAACCTCCTTTGAAAGACATACCCCATGCACATTAGAAATGGCCCATTTTGATGTTATGCCAGGACCCTCCAACACCGGAGGGCCCTGCGAAGCCACCGTTCTGCGCAAAGAGAAGGACACTTTAGTTTTCATCACATTGTTTCCAGTTTGTTGCGAAGTAAATTATCTGGAATTAATAAACTGAAATTAACTGTGTTTGTACAGTAACACATTTATTCTTCTTCTCCAGTGAACAACGTGACAGGAACAGTTGAAGCCTATGGCTGCACAAGTTCAAACCTGTGTGGAGCTGCTGTTAGATTAAATGAAATACCATTCATAGGTGAACCCTCCGAGTTGACCAATACCCCAAACTGTGTTGGTGAGTACACTGTCCACATTCATGTCTTCAAATCTTTGTGAACACCTGCAACAATCATTCAACTTTTGAGCCTTTATAAACCATCACAACCAAGTCTAATGACCTCACACCTCTGTTTTTCTCTCCAATGCAGATCAAGGATTGTTTTGTAATGATTGCAACGGGTCCAGTTGTTCCCGTCGCTTCTGTTCATCAAATGAGACAATGTGTATGGCAGCTACATACTCAGGTGGTCTTCATGTTGTCTGTTACTGTTGAGTAAATTACAGGTGTGTTTTCCATCAACATTAACAAATTGCACTTTGACTCTAGTTTTTGTAGATGGAGCTGTAACAACAACAAACACATCTTTCTCTGGCTGTGATCCTGGATATTGTCCTGGTACAGGCTCTCACACCATGTCAGTGAATCTGGGTGATCGCAGAGCTCTTGCAAGGATAGATTGTTGTAACACAAGTGGCTGCAACAGTGTCCTTCCACCTGGTGAGCACAGAGGGATGGCTGTGCTCTTATTTAAGACCAAATGATAAAGACAAGTGAAGAATCCTGGACACTCTGTTTCCATTTAGTGACACTTAAATGTTCTGTTTCAGGCCCTGCTCCTCAGGCCCCTAACAACCACTCATGTTTGATCTTTAACCATACCTCACCTTCATGCAACACCTCAGTACAGTGTAGAGGAGTGGAGGACCGCTGCCTTGAATCCACTGGTGAGTGTTCTCTGACTGAGCTTCCATCACATTGTTTCCAGTTTGTTGTTGAGTAAAGGCTCTGGAATAAATAAAATGACAGTAATTGTGTTTGTACAGTAACACATTCATTCGTCTTCTCCAGTGAACAATGTGACAGGAACAGTTGGAGCCTATGGCTGCGCAAGTTCAAACCTGTGTGGAGCTGCTGGTAGATTAAATGAAATACCCTTCATAGGCAAACCCTCTGAGTTGAACAATACTCCAAACTGTGTTGGTGAGTATATTGTCTACAATACCACAACTACAACTACCACATCCTGTCCTCGGTTTTTTACCATGGCATCCTCCCTGTTAAACGTGCCAGGAACACCTCCCTAAGGAGGCGCCCATTCTTACCTAATGCAAGAACCACCTAAACTGGTTCCTTTCCACACAAAGTCTACTCCAAGTCTCTCACAGATGACTGAACTTCTCACCTTCTCTCTAAGATAGACCAAAGCTACCCTCCTGAGAAAACCCATTTCTGCCCCTCGTATCTGCGACTTTGTTCTTTTGTTCGTGACCCATCGTTCACAATCAGAGGTGACGGTAGGAATGAAGACTGACTGGTAGAGAGGTTTGAATTTTGGCTCAGCTCTCCTTTCGTCACAATTTTGTGGTACAGCAATTGCAATACCACTCCCACCAGGCCAGTCTCACGCTCCAGTGTTCCCTCACTCGTGAACTCCTGAACGAGGCCCTGAGATACTTAAACCCCTTCAATTGGGGCAAAGAATTATTCCCTACCCGGAGTAGGCAGTCCACTGGTTTACTGCTGAAAACCATGGCCTCATGGTGCTTCAAACTCTGCTGTGAACTGGACCAGTGAGTGCTGTAGGTCATAGCCTAGTGTAGTGCTGCACGATTTGATAAAAATGTGCGATTGCGATTATGGTGGAAAATATTGCGATTTGCGATTGCGATTACGATATTGTAAATTAATGCTGTAAGGAGTCTATTTGCTTGATTATCAAGCACAGCACAGGAAATAACCATATTTTAAGAGTGTATTTCTCAAATAATAAGTGTTTCCTTACAGTATCTTTGTATTAAATAAAAATAGGTAACTTTTTGTGCAGTTTCATAGTCTATTGCGATGCCATCATTTATTACAATGCCTTTCTCCCCCCTCCCTCCTCTCACAGTACACAGGTACACAGGTAACACAGAGACAGACAGACAGACACACACACGCACGCACGCACGCGCGCGCGCACACACACACACACACACACACACACACACAACGGACGAGAGGAGACGGCAAATGAGTGTGGCTGTTACCGTAAAATAAAAATAAAAAATAAATAAAAAAGACAGTTAAAAGAAAACCAAACACCGGAGCTTTCTGGTCGTTCGCCCCAACAGGCATATACCTCCTCGTTTTTTAAACGCACTGCACATGTTGCGGAGGAAAACACAGTTCGCTCCGTGACGCTAAAGCTCCACACCTGCTGTAATCACGGGGAGACGGTCCTGCAGCACACGGAGCGCTGTCTGCCAGCTGGGTAGTCACGTGATCAGACCTGCTGGTCACATGACTACTGATGGAGTCTGCTATGCTGCACACATTAGCGGCTCCGCTCCACACACTACAGGAGTTAAAGTCCCGTTTACAGGCTCACGCGGTCGCACATTTATGTACTTTAAATCGCCAATCGCACTCTTTCGTGCGATTACGTAATCGCACGGCGTGACATCGCGATTGCGATTGCGATTAGATTAATCGTGCAGCACTAGCCTAGTGGTGCCAACAGGATGCGATCCTCACCCCACCAAAATTGCAAATCCCCCCTGCCCCACAATTATGCCTCGATATCCTGTCCATGAAAAATCACAAACAGAATTAGCGATAAGGTGCAGCCCTGGTGGAGACCAACACCCACGGAAAATGCATCCGACTTTGCGCCGAGAAGTGCTGCTTTGGGTATAGAGGGATTTGATGGCCCCCCCTCACCCCATACTCCTGCAGCACCTCCTACCAAATATTTATACACATTACATTATACAACATGTGTTAATGATGAGAAGTGATTATCTGATTGTTTGTCTGTTAACAGATCCACTGAACATGACGACTACACCTCCAACCACTTGTCCACTGGAACCTACACCCAAACAAGGTACAACCATTATTCTTCCTACAATTACTCTACAACTGTATTAACTAAGGTAAAGGCAAGCACTCTACCTAAAGCTCCATACAGTATAAAGGTAGATGTTTGTATTAAAGCTCCATACAGTATAAATGTAGATGCCCATGTGTAGTGTGACTATAAAGCATTTATCATTTAGCATTTAAGTCTCTCTACATTAAACTGTCTGGACTTCCCGTGACTTTGTGTTGTCACAGTGAAGCAGTTACCAAGCCCCACCCACCTGGAAACATCATCCAATAGTTTCAGGATTTTGTTTCTCTGAGTGTTTTACCAGAAATCCGGTGATAGAGCACTTTTGCTGCTATAAGTGCACTTTTGAAAAAATAAAACTTTTGAATGCAGGACTTCAAAAACGTATTTCAGACCAGGGATAACCTTCAAGCCTCAAACAAAAGACAAAGTTTAAGCAGCTTATGTTGTGTGATAACAGGAGTTATACCCTGTGGTTTTCCTCTGACCTCTCTGGTGATTTTCACTCTCTTTGCAGCTGTCCTTCGTCTGACAGTGAGGACCTCATCTATGTCCCCTCTGTCTGAGGACGACATCAAGACCTCTGTCATCCCAGAGGTCGGTCACCTCTTATTTTATTAGACATCCATATTCCTACAGTATAAACAAATGTAAAAGAGCCACCTCGCATATGTATTTATCCTGCTGCCAACACTAAAGAACAGGGATGAAGCTGAATATGTTGTAGTAATCAGTAAATCATAAAAACCTACAGAAACCAGTATAATATAAGAAAGGAAGTTCAGTCTTATAACATTGTCTGTGGATAACAATCAATATGTGAATAGAAATCTGAGTTTCCAGACACTCAGAGCAAGGGAAAAGGTTTGAATTAAACTATGTATCTGCCTTCGTCAGTGCAGCAGAGTTCAGTCAGAACTGGTTCAAGTTTAAAGAAGTTAGCTATACTGTCCTATACGGTACCTGAGTGTTGGTGTGTAGGGTATGTGACGTGATAACTATGTGAAACTGGGATCAGATCTGCTCAGGGTGGCCGAGCAGGTCTGTCAGGATAATGCCTCAACTGAGGGACTAATTAATCCTCATTAAAGATGAGTACGTACCGTAATACATGTTTTGGCAGAAATATGTATTAGGTCTCAAAAATACAACTACTAGTTAATAAATGTGCACCAGTCTATCTTATATGAGATACAGCATGTATCAAGGCAAGGCAAGCCAAGGCAATTTTATTTGTATAGTCCGTTTTTACAAACAGTTTGTCTCAAAGGGCTTTACATGGCATCACAACATCCTCTGCCCTTAGAACCTCACATCCACTGAGGAAAAACTCCATGGAAAACCCTTTTAATGGGGAAAAATTGGAGAAACCTCAGGGTGAGCAACAGAGGAGGGATCCCTCACGCAGGACGGACAGATGTGCAATAGATGTTGTTACATACAAGAAAACAGTTCTTAGTTTATCGTATCAATGGAATATCAATGTTATTGATCTGAATAGTGATTCGACTTCCAGTTTTTACACTGTGTGTTTTCTCTACAGCTTAGAGATGAGCTCATCAGACAGGGGCTGCCATCAAACTTCACTCTCATCTATCGGGGCAAAGTCAACTCATCATCAACACCACCACCTGCTGGTTAGAAATGACCATGACGCTTTCAGTTGCCTTAGTGGTTCACCATTCAGTTGGCTTAAATGGCTTAAATGGTGAAAATATTGAGGCATTTTAATTATGAATAATACTTTTATGAGTGTTTCCTCAGCTGTTATATTGATCTTTTAATGTTACTTAATCATAAACTTAATTTAAAGATTTACTGAGGGGAACGATCTGAGATATTGTGAGTTACAGTCGAGAAACACTGATCCTTCTGTACATAATGTGAAACAATTATTTGGATGATTTGGATGTCTTCATAGTAATGTTGTACAGTTTAATGGTGTGGTATCATTTAGATCAGGGCTTTAGACTTTCTGTCTCTACTTTCTTCTAGCAGATAAAGCTGAAAACAGAATCAAACACAACAAAGTAATTATAAAAATGAGTCTAAATTTTCTATGCTCTAGATTTCTTTTAGCTTTAGAATCAGACATTTTCTAAATGTGTTTTATGCTCCAATTTTGTGGAAAACTACATGATTAAGCTAAAATTTAAGTCTGGGGAAAATGTGGGACATGTAAAAAATACAGTCGCAAATAAAAGTTTGTAGCTATAAATGTGTGTGTTAAGTAATAAAAAACCACAAACACTGGTGCAGTTTGAAGTCATTTTGATACTGATAAACATGTAACATCTAAAATCCCTTTGTAGCTTCTATGTAGAAAATAAATGTAGCAAATTGTTGCAAAACAAACATGACAGAAAGCACGGGAGCCGTTTAAAAGACATCTGATTTACTTCCAGTTGAACGAGCCCAAGCAGCATGTCAATAGGAATAATACACAGGTCACGGTTTCAAGATAGTAACAATAAATAAAACATCAGTTGGTTGTAAACTTGTTCATCATGAAGCCACATGATATTAAACTCTTTGTTGGTTTCATTTGCAGGGCGTGAAACTAACTCTGTCGGCCGACCGGCCAACAACATATGAATCTGTAGCAGCTGAGGAGAACTCCTCAGGTGCCAAAGTGCTGAGTGTGCAAAACATCAAGAAGGACCTTTGTCCAAAAGGTCGGAAGCTACACACATAGACTTATTGTTTTAATATGTATAATAGTATTTCCGATAGTTCTATGTGTGGGGGTTTTGTTGGGTTGGTTTCTCTACTGGAACTTTGCATTTCTGGCAAAGAAAGAGAGGTGAGGTGATTGCAGGTCCCTTTGTTTGTCCGTGGAAGTCAATAAAGTTCTAGGTTTTCCAATTGCCGAACAAGCTGACGGGACTTAACATTAAAAATCTTGAGTGTTTGGCCGGTGGTATAGTGTTAATTTCATGCCCTCTTTGTTTGTACACACATTCCTTCCCGCTGTCAAGTAGAACAGCAAACGGGGTGCGCTTGTTTTGTTTCAGCCGATAGCAGGCGGGGTTGTACCGTTGGGTTGTATGAGTGTTCGGATCAGTGGTCAGGAGGCAACGGTGCCAATATGGTTGAAATGAAACAAGCGCACCCCTTTGATAAACATTGATTTGAAAAAAAAAAAAAAACTAAACAAAAACAACAACCCCCCCCCAAAAAAGATCAATTGCATCTCTCAACAGAATCAAACGAGCAAGCCAGTACCCTGATAGTTAACACAATCCTGCACGAAAAACTGGTTACAGTTTGAAATGCTGTCCAGGGTGTTGAACAAATCTCTGAGGTGCACTTGGTTTAATTTATAGGACTCTGAGTGAAGGTGGAATCACAGGTTGTTTAAATTTTACACACACTAACTAAAGCAACCTAATTTTCCTTCCATCACTTGAATTTAATGCAAGTAAAATTTAAGGACAAAACCCATATCGTGATTCTCAAAAACATTCACAAAACTAAAAACATTTCAAACCTTATTTTGTTTCACCCAGATCATGATAGAAAACATCAAAAAAAAAGAAGAAAAAACAAAACAAAATGCTGAGTTCAGTAGGTTTCCCTTTGTACAATTGCACATCATTGATATAAAATGTGAACCTTCCTATGTACAGCTTTTAGCGAAAGCCAAAACGTGGTACCGTTGTACTGTTAAGAGGTGTTTGGAGAGCGGTACCGATGCTCAGGAGCGACATGTTCTAAAGCCTAATTCAAACACTATAAAAGCCGACAGACGTAAGGCCACTTACTGGTCCCGTCAAGCCTCGCCGCCAAAAACGGGCATTCACACCACGAGCAAAATGATTAATATAAGTCACCAGAGGCTGGTTGGCTGGCTGATCAGTTAGACCAGCAAACTTCTAAGGGGTCTGAGCTTCCAAGCGTCGCTGGCTCATCCAAACACTTCTGTTTGAAGGCTGACGGCAAGGTTGAAGAGCGTTCACAACCACCGATTGGTTGAATTGGTTGAATTTGGGTTTTGTTTTGCCCGATCACCACCAAACACTGATCTGAGCATTCTAGATATGCCGATAATAGAAGTGGTACCGGTCTGTTGGTGGTAAGGATTACATTGTTCTATTGCAGAGGGGAAAAAAATCTTATAATATAGAAATGAAAGGAAACCAGACCGTACAAACTTGTAGGTCTCAACATGTCAAGTTTCGAACATTATTTCCTAAAAAAATGATGAAAATGTCAAAGAATGCCACGTCGATTTTAAGGAAATTGACAATCATTCCTGGATTTGTTCCCTTAACCAAAGGGTTAAGGGTCACTGGCCTACGCTGCAAATCAACAGAAACATAAATAAACAGAAACAGGGGAAACCGTTACCTCCTTGGAGGAGGTGGTAATTCTGCATTCGGCAGAAACTCTTTGTTAATTCTGATTAAATATTACATGAAAGCACCGATAGCAATATCCAAAACTGCAGTGACCAGAAACGTTTGGTCTAAATTCAGAGCTCCAGCTGAGGCCGACGCTCTAAACACAACAGCTGAGAGCAGTGACATGTTAACCATGTCGCTCAGAGTGTGAATGCAGAGACTTGAGGACACGCTCCAATTGTTAATTGTTAATTTTGAAAGTATATTTTAAAAAAACAAAAACTTCCGGATCACTTGTCAAGTGTAAGGAAAAGGGCTTTTCAGACCAAACAGGCGACTTCATCTCCCAAATGGCAGTTCAGATTTTTGGAGGAAGATAACGGTACCGAGTTCAACTCTAATCACCCACTGAAGAGCTGGTCGTAATGTCGTAATGCCCCCGCCCCCCCCCAGCCCGCCCAGGTCAAACACAAAAACTTCAGAAAATACTTTATATACACATAATTAAAAACACAGTGACAGGTGAAGCTGCCCGAGTCTGAACTCTCTCTGATGCTTGAGAACGGAAAATAACGCCATTTACTCCAGGTAAACAGTGCGTGTACTGTACTTTTTTTTTTTTTAACAAGATTTTACATTTAAAATTTTTTCTGTAATAAAATGGAAATATACCTTTTCAAAATGATCGGACAAAAAAAAAAAAAAATCCCAAACAAACGACCGCGTACTCTCCAGTTTATTACCCAACGACCCCTCAGGTTTATCTGGAGGTCTGATGATGAGTAATTAAAACTAGACCCCTGTTCTCCACAGGACAGATGCTTTTATCCACGAGACCTGAAGTACTTTTTGCTCACCGGACGTCTCATAGGGAAGTCTATCTGACTGGCTGTTTGGTTCAGCACTGTAGGGATGTCACCATTACTTGTTGTCACAATTAATCGTGGTATTAAACGCCACAATTAATTAATTAATCGTAAAGATTCCTAAATACCGTTACTTTCACAAAAATTTGATGTTGGAACCATATCGGCAGATGTGCGCAAAAATAAAGGGAAATGCACAGATACTGGTCCATTTAACTAACGTAACATTAAATTGGTAGGAATTTAAATTTTAGTGTGTCATTTTTAATTTAAAAAAAAGCTAAACAAAACAAAAAACGATTAAAATAAACGCAAACATTTGGTATAAATGACAATTTATGACCTGAATATTTCCAACATTTCCCCTGGGGATTAAGAATTGGTCATATATTAATTGATACTTGAAATATTTTGTGTAAACAATGAGTAATGTCATTATATTTTGACTATATATGATTTTACCCATTTTGAAGTTAATTAATGCATAATAATCGTGATAATCGTAACACGTGATTATTTCTCTGACAATAATCGTACCAAGAAAATTTATAATAAGCGTGACATCCCTAGTTAGGTCTCATTTAATATTAGGAACACAGGACTTTAATGTCACCAGATGACTGTAGATCTTTAAAACAAAGAAGAAAAAGAAGAGAATAAAAAAAATGTAAAAAGCAGCAAATCCAAAGTGAGTTCAGTGCAGAGAGGCAGCTTCACCCGTCACGTCAATGTTACAGTTATTGGTAGAGAAAACTCCACGGAATAGTTAGAAACAATAAATAAGTTAAGAAACATCCCTTCACTGAGATTTAGCCGAATACTGAGAGGTGTATTCTGAGTGTGTGTGTGTGTGTGTGTGTGTGTGTGTGTGTGTGTGTGTGTGTGTGTGTGTGTGTGTGTGTGTGTTGGAGAGATTTGATGAGGAATGAATGACACAAAACATTACTTCCATCTCCGGGGTTAAAAAATACTATTTCAGCTTCGTCAAGACAGTAAAACAATACGTGTGTCTTTTCGTTCAGCATCCTGATATCACTCCCTGTTTGCATATGTGTGTGTGTGTGTGTGTGTGTGTGTGTGTGTGTGTGTGTGTGTGTGTGTGTATTATGGGTTTGTAACACAGTGTAACACAGTTTAATTAGTAACACGTCAAAATGTACTTCACAATAAAACAAAGGGATGAGGGGGAAACAAAACAATATAACAGTAACACGTGGTGAGGAATCTCTACGCTTCATCAAGGCATCAAACTCACGATCAGTCGATTTACGGCTTCCTGCTCCTCACAGGAAGTAACCGAGGACAGGCAGCTTTGTTCGTTGGTTGGGTTCAAAATGAAAACAAAGAAATAAAACTAAGAAAAATACACTCTGACCTACTGTATAGTGTTAGGGGTTTTTTGGTTTTGGTTTTAAAGTGTAATGTGAACGTCAGTCTGACTCGTGGATGCACGTGGCCAAAAGTATGTGGACGTGTAGTTTAAGGGCTGTTATTAGTGGTTTTGCTCTCTTGAATTGAGCATGTTATTACATTTCAGACAACAGTAATAATAGTTTTGTTATTTGAGCCACACAGCAGCTCTGCAGAGGACGACTCAAAGCTCGGACCTCAAACGCATCACGCATCACGGTGCAACGACCTTGAAGGCTGAAAATGAGCTAAAAAAAAACGAGAGTGTGTCCACAAACTTTTGGCCAAATAGTGTGAAATGATCCTGATAAAAAAAAAAACAATGAATAAACATTAAAGCTTCACCTGTTTGTTCTCTGAGCTCATCGGCTTTAAGGCGAGACACCCCAGGCAAAAACACTGTTTTTTCATGCACTGATCAATTTTGAGATTTTTGGCTATTTTTCTTCCTTAACATGTATTTTTTCATAAAAGTCAAATGAAATGGTAGAAAATCCACATTAAGGTGGTTATTTTACTTCATTTTGCCTCTTTTGTCGGTAGATTTCTCCTAAATTCACCAAAAGTTAACAAGCTTCTTTGACATACTCTGCTGTGCTTGTTGTCTGACCCATGTCATGTCAGGTATCATTGTAAAGCTCTCTCTCCTCAACAATGATCTAGGCTTAAAAATTTGTCATTTCCTCCGTATCCGCAACCAATCATAAAAGTACGATTTACATTAACAATCTATGGAATTTTACAGTCCAAGTCTTTAAAGGCCGTTTTCTCAAAATGAGTTTTTCCTCAGACTCTGAACCCGAAATCTCCACTTCAGCAGCACTTACAGACACCAAACCTTCCAGTTTGAACCCTTTCTATATTCTGAAGGTTTTTACAGAGGGGATTGTTGATATATCATTCACAGCCTGATTTATACAACATTTTATTCCTAAAAACAGGGCGAAATTGGATTTTTTTTAGGGCTGGTGACAGTATTTTCTCATTTACAGAGTGATAAAAAGAGATATCCAAAATCCTCCTCTGTGAAAAATTCTGACTCTAATATGTCAACAAAATAAAACAAGAATTTTGAAAGTAGCTTTATCATTTTTCAGATTTCGGGTCTGGAAATGTATGCAAATTAGCGCATATTTCATCAGATATTGCCCAATTTACATATTTAAACATAAGATTTGACAAAACTTGTAATTCAAAAAATATTTGTCCTAATGTCAGTGATAAACTTGGCAAGTTTCATGGTGATATCTGTTAGTTAAAATGTTTTCCCTATTCACCTGGGGTGTCTCACCTTAAAGATCCACGTCAGTGCGTCGAAGGAGGAGGAGGAAAGAGAATTTGGACAAAAACAAACCAAAACGTCTCTAATTCCTCTTGTAAACTTAAAACACATCAGTAACTAAATCGTCTTCGGGTCATAAAAAACGTAAATAACTGCGGGTAAAAAACTGGGGCCGAGCCGCTTTTTTAATTATTAAAGCTTTGTTTTTTTAGCGGAGAATCTGAACGTGTGAACGTGCTCGGAGTCGAGACGGTGGAATAAAAAAAAAACAGGAAACGAGGAGCTGCTGGTTTTTTAAACTCCGAGAGACTTTTCAAAAGTCCTGGGGTCTCGGCACTTCGTCCTCCATCCTCTTCATCTCTCAGTTCCAAGGATAAGACATCATAGTTAGGCAGAAAACACACACACACACACACACACACACACACACACACACACACTCACACACAGAAGAACCTTCATCGCCTCCTCTCTCTCTCTCTCTCTCTCTCTCTCTCTCAGACGTCGTAGTCGGGCAGGGCGGAGTAGGAGATGCCTCCGACCGACGGGGGGCTGGAGTGGAGAGGGAGGAGCCAGCAGAACACCGACCCTGCACAGGAAGTAAACAAACAAAACAGATAAATAAACAAAAGAATAAATAAAGATAATAATAATAAAAAAAAATAGTAAAAACCCAGCTCATTAGCTCGGTCTAGAGAGCTGGAATAAGAGAGTAACGACACACATTGGTCCAATGGAAGCGCCTCCTGGTGGCGGAATATGGGTATTATTGCAAATTATAAGTGCCCAAGAACTGACATCTCTGCATTGTTGGTAAACGATTAAAGGGACAGTTCACCCAAAATTGAAATTGCACTCATTATCTCCTCCCCCTCATGTGGACTAAGGGCTGGGAGAAGTTTCAGAGTCCTCCGTGGCTTCTCTGAGTTACAGGGGGTCTCGGCGTAGCAGTGCATGTCCATATAACGGTTGCAAATGGATACCAACTGTCTTCGTAACAAAAAGACACACCAAAAAACATCCAAATACCTCCATGCTGCTCGTATGTAATGTCCGTCTTGTATTGCCCCGAAATTCGTCCAAATTTGACGAACCGGGAAGAGGAGCTTCGAGAAGCTTCCGCTACAAACAAGCTTGAAATATAGACGTATTTAATTTTTTTAGGGACAATTTCTCATATCGGGGCTTCAATACAAGACGGACATTACATACGAGCAGCATGGAGGTATTTGGATGTTTTTTGGTGTGTCTTTTTGTTACGAAGACAGTTGGTATCCGTTTGCAACCGTTATATGGACATGCACTGCTACGCCGAGACCCCCTGTAACTCAGAGAAGCCACGGAGGACTCTGAAACTTCTCCCAGCCCTTAGTCCACATGAGGGGGAGTAGATAATGAGAGAGAAATTTCAATTTTTGGGGAACTATCCCTTTAAGGGCCTGATCTACTAAGATCCCAGATAACGGGCGCTAAATTGCGTGCTCCTGGTAAAATTGTGCGTGTTTGGTTAGTGCACGCAAAACAGGTGATCTACTAAGAGTAACTGGTTAAATGACAGCACGCGCTAACCGCAGTATTTAAATGGGGGTTTTGTGCGCGGTAATCGTTTCCACCATGGAGAGAGTGGACAGGACAGAGAGCTGGGTGGACGCATGAAATTTGATGTGATGGATTAATAGAGAGCTCAGGTGGGACACTCAGGCCACACTCGGATCTAAACTCTCTGACCAGAGGGCTCACAGACGGGGTGAAGACAGAGGCGACGTCTCTCAGTCCCGGTCCTGGAGCTGAGCAGCCAGATACTCGGGAGGGAGGAGAGGAAAGGACAGGAGAGGAGCGCACCGGAGGAGAGACATGCGGCGTGCGTAACGGTGCTTAAATGACTTTTTAACACACCTGAAAAACTGCTACAGTTTGCTGGAATGACCCGGATGCGAGGAAATGCAGAGATATAACTGTGCATTCACACCAAAAGCTTCCAAAGCATCAAAACGCCGGAAGTCAATTCATTTTCAATGTATTTCGGCTCCCCAATGACCAGCGCGATCGAACTTTGACGTCAGTCACGTGACAAGCGGCCAAAGCGGCTGAAAATATTTGCCGTTTTGGAAGCTGTCTTGTCTGACACCCACCCTCAAGCGTTTTTGGCGCCTTGGAAGCTTTTGGTGTGAACGCACAGTAAGAGCTTTTTGCCCTGGCAGGTATTAAATCAATAAAAGAAAAAAAAAGCCGTGCCAGACAATACTTGCCTTTCAAACGTGCTGAAAAAAAAAAACAGTTTTCTACATTTATGTTTCAATCTACATTTTGTGATAAACAAATTATAAGTGTAATTTCATATGATATGACCAAGACACCTAAAAACAAAAACACGGCCGTTTTCATCAATTTACAAGCAAGTGGGCAACACACATACACTGGAGTGAATGGGTTTTCTGGGCTCTTTTGCAATACCCATATCCTGCCACTAGGGGCGCATAAGGTAATAACTGCGGGACTCAATGGAGGTGTTGTTGTTTTTCGATTTTAGGGACGGGACTAATTATCCTGAATACATATATTACTATGATTGTTTTATGCATGTATATGTGTTTATGTATGTGTGCGTATGTATATGTATGTGTATGTGTATATATATGTGTGTATGTGTATGTGTGCATGTGAGTGTGTATATGTATGTATATGTATATGTACAACTTATTATTGTCATTATTATTTTGATTAACAGTATATAAATAGAGGGGGTAGGACCAGAAAAGTTTTTTAACTTCTTCTTACCCCTTTTGAACATGGCAGGCAATTTTCTTTTAGAGATGATGATTGCCAATATGCACTTATCTGATTTTTTTTATTTTTGTTATTTGGTTTGTTTTTGTTTTTATTAGCCTATGACATGTTCAATAAAGAATCGAAATGAGTGTTGTTACTCTCTTATTCCAGTGCTCTAGGGGAAACAAGCCACTCCCCCAACCTACTAACTACACTATGAAAACTCTCGGTCGCTTGGTGGAGCAACACGAGCCCCACCTCTTCCGAAGACCTCCCGCAGCAGAGCCAGCTTGGGTTTGCGGGTGTGGGAGGCGTGGTGCGGCAGCTGTGAGGAGGCGGTGGAGGAGGAGGAGGAGGAGGAGGAAGATAAAGAAGAGCCTCTGTCCTTGATCATGAGCCGGTTCCTCATCTGCTCGATGGGCGTCTCGTCCGTGATGATGGAGATGAGCTGGACGGAGAGAAGAGAGAAGAGAGAAGAAATCCCTTTCACTTTCCCATGAGTTCCTACATTTCCCAGAAGGCCTTTCAAGACGACATGAACCAGACTGTGTGTGTGTGTGTGTGTTTGTACCTGATCGTAGAAGATGACCATGACGAACACACCGAACAACACCGACTCCACCAGGAGGATGATGTAGTGAGCTCTGAGGGAGAGAGACAGAGAGAGGCCTTCACCCAAAACCATCTTTTTCTTGTTCATTTTGAAAAAAATCTCTGTAAACTAGGGCTGTTTAACGATTCATTTTTAAAATCGCGATTAATCACATTTTTTCCATAGTTAACTTGCGATTAATCTCTATATTAAAAATAGAAAGCAATTCTTATCAAAGTGTCTTGGTTAGAATCAAATAAACACAAAGATAAAATGTCTTTTATCTTTTATTTCCTCTTCCAAGTAGCCTACAAAAGTGCAATAAAGACCCATTTAACATGTCTATTTCAAAAATACAGCTCATAAAATGTCGCCACAATGTGGTCTTTAAACTGAAGAGGTAGTAGACAACTTCACAGTGTTTTGCATACTCTAATGCTGTCCATAACCATTCTGTTAACAGAAATATAGTGCTTATTCTGAGAGACATACATCCCTCAGTGCCACCGTACTAGTAGCTTCTTCTTCTTTCTTTTCGACAATGTATCCACAATGTACTGTTAGCTTAGCATTAGCCTGGTCCGTCACTTGTCAGTTGTTAATTTTTCTTTATTTTTAGGTTTTTTTGTTTGTTTTTTCTGGGGGGGGGGTACTAGCACAAGCTCCTTTATCTTCTTATTTTTTCCGTCATTAACTCATTATTTAGCTTAGCATTAGCCTGTTACGTCACTTTACTGTGTCCATGGAAATACTATAGTCAGATTTTCAAGTTTTTTAAATCTAATTTGAAGGGTTTCTTTTGGGGGGGAGTTGGTTACGTTATTTATTTATCTATTTTGTAAGAGTTTACAGCGTGTTTGTGTGTTTGCATTTGTTTTGACCCAAAACTCGGGAGGATATGGCGAAGTTAAACGCGGCGAAGGCTGCAGAAGAGACGGATGAATAAAAGAAAAATGGCATAAAAGGGCCCTCACACCATCCCAACAAATAATAAGTACACTGGACTTTGCTCTCTGTCAATTGGACCATTCTGTGACTTTGTGACATGTCAGGCTACAAGATGAGACTGTTGTTCACTCATGACGGACAGATATGGACACATGTGCAGACACACACATGTAATCTGTATGTACTGTCTAGAGCTAAACTTCAGCTCTGTATACTACCTACTGCTGTAACATGTTATGTCAAAATGTCATAAGTAAAAGAATGTTATGTCAAAATGTAAAAAAGCAAAAGAAAAGATTATGATAAAGATTTTATTCTGTGGGTAATGGGGGCGGGACTAGATCAGCTTTTGCTTCTCCCACTTTCCCTTTCGGCCATGTGTATTGTAACTTGAACTAAGATGAAGTGTGATGATGATGATTTAAATTGACCTGCCCGAAATAAACAAATTGATTGATTGATTGACCCCTCGGGGCCACCGTACTGGTTAGCATTGCGTTTTGACCCCTCGGGGCCACCGTACTGGTTAGCATTGCGTTTTGACCCCTCGGGGCCACCGTACTGGTTAGCATTGCGTTTTGACCCCTCGGGGCCACCGTACATACGTACAGTAGTCGTCACCGCTGCACTCACACTATCAGGTGTTTGCTGGGCGTCTCCTCTCCTTCTTTCTCTGCGTTGTCGTCCTCTCCCTCCCTCCTGATCCTCCACACCCAGGCCGACACCACCAGCACCAACGAGTACAGACTGGCCATGCCTGAACACACACACACACACACACACACACACACACACACACACACACACACACACACACACACACACACACACACACACACACACACACACACACACACACACACACACACACACACACACACACACACACACACACACACACACACAGGCTGTGTTACCTTCAGGTGCAGCTGAGGTCGTTACCTGAGAGTGCGAGTCCGTCCACTCACCGGTGTAGAAGAGAAACTGGATGAAGTATTTCTGGTTGAGCTCGCCGACACAGTTGTTGATCCTGGGAGATAAAGAAGTGGATTGAATAAGTAGATTGAAACCCCAAAGGCAGTTGAGATTCTGGACAGGAAACCTCTTCATTTTCATTATTGTAATGTTTTTTTAAAAAAAAGTTTAACATTCTTGACTTATTAGACAGTTATCAGATTTTTATGGATGTTTGCCTCATTTTCAAAGTTTTAAACGCACTTGCCCCCCCCCACCACTGAATAAATTCATTCAGAAAAAAAATAATGAAGGTTATTTTTTCAAATTTTGTCAAATGGTTATTTCTGTAAGAGGAACTCAGTCCTGGAACAAGTTACTATCACACATCAGAAACTTCGACAACTACTCACTCTTTAAAAAAAAAATCTCAAACATTGGTTAAAAACAAATCAGACATGTATTCATGTAGCTTAAATACTGTTTAATCTGATGAAGTCTGTTCCCGGGGCATGTATGGTATATTGTTCTTTAACTATGGGTTAAAATTGTCTGTTCTTATTTTGTCTGCATCTGTTTTGCCTTGATATTTATTGTCAGTCTGTGTTCTGTCTTGTAATTGTCCATTGTGTGACTTGTCATCACAAGGTTTTAAAGTCTTCTGTGTTTATGTTTTTTAGAAACCTGCCTTGGGACTGCGGCTGAAATTTAGCAGTTGTGCTAAGTCCGGCACATTTACACTGATGCTTAAAGGACAATTGCAGGCGAATTCAACTCGGGGCTGTATGTTCCTATCATTTTAGGTCTAAAAGAAGGAATCTGAAGATTTTCAGTTTAATTGCTCCTGTTTTGCGGTGGTTGTGTCTGTCCCCGCATCGCCACGGCAGCAATGAATGGGAGTGGATGTAAGTTCCGCTGCTTAGGCTGTTTACATCCCTCAAAGCTGCAATTTTTTTTCCACAGACAGCGTCAGATGGAGACTCAAACATGCGGCGAGAAGTTTTTTTTACTTGAAGCAAGTCAAGAGTTGATATTCCTGTGTTTATGACACAAACTGTAGCTTTCCTACTGCACCTGAACACACCGAGCGTCAACTGGGTCTCGTGCGAGACTCCGCCAGACTTTGAATTAGATCTAGTTTTACAAACATGTCGGCTTGTTGAAGTAAATAAACCATCTGACGCTGTCTGTGGCTTTGAGGGATGTAAACAGCCTAAGCAGCGGAACTTACATCCACACCCATTCATTGCTGCAGTGGTGATGCGGGGACAGACACAACCACCGCAAAACAGGAGCAATTAAACTGAAAATCTTCAGATTCCTTCTTTTAGACCTAAAATGATAGGAAAATACAGCTCCGAGTTGAATTCTCCTGCAATTGTCCTTTAATGCGTCAGTGTTGATGAATGTGCACTGTCCCAATTCAATAAATAAAGAAATGAAATGAAATGAAAAATAAATGAATAAATGAAAACAAGAAGAAGGGAATGCATGGACATGGAGGATGGAGGTGTTTTCTCACCATGGACAGTGGTGGTCCATGCGGCGGATGCACCTCTGACAGACGCGGCAGTGATGCGCTCTGGGAGGTCGGTAGGTTTCACAGCGGTTACAGACGGTCCAGCCCTCGCAGCCCTGACGCACACAAACAAAAACAAAAAAACTTTCAGTGACTTTGTGACTGGTTTATCTGAACTGTTGTTGCTGCCGTTACCACGACAACAGGCGGCGCCGGGCGGGGTCAGTGGGAAACTGTTGTGTCATAATAACAGACCTGAGATCAGAGAGAAGCCACAGACTCTCTATTATTACCATTATCATTATTGTTATTATTCTCCTCAGGACAATAACAGGTTTGAACCGGACCTGAAGGTTTGTGCTGAAACAAAAGTTTTCCTTTTTCTATTTGTAACATGTATTTTACAGCTTCTTGCTTTTTTGTTCGTTTGTTTCATTAAAATGATATTTATTTACTTGTCGGCTCCGCTATAATCCGGCATATTTACTGCAGTATTTTATACCAATGTTCATTAATATGCACTGTCCCTACTCAAATAAAATATTCATTATTATTTATTATACAACACAGTGCAGTGTCTGTTATTGGTTCAGAGTGGGGCTTCTGCTCTTTTGCTTTTAGTTTTTATATAAGAATTATTTGAGTTTTTTTTGGTTTTTTTCAGTGGGACATACATATTAATGAACATTTCTATGTAAATATGTATGAGATTGTAGCCGATTGTAGCTGATTTCCGTCTCCAGTCTTCACTGGCAGGTTGATGTTCACAAAAAAAAAGAAGAAAAAAAAAGAAAAGCAACAATAAGATAAACTCTGTATATTTCAAAAATAAATAAATAAATCAGAAACACATCAAAAGCAAATTGTAAAATGTTATCTGAAATGGAGAGACACTTTTTCTCAAGTGTCTAAAAACTAATAACAGCCTTAGAGGGAAAAAAACAGCATTGACATGTGATATGATGAGTAAGAAGAAGGAGAAAAGAAGAAGAAGGAGAAGTGTCAGCGACAGGAAACAACAACAGGACTTTTGTGCGACTCACCCGCTCGTTCATTCGAGACGACTGCGAGCGGAGGTCTGAGAAGTCGATGGCTGTGTCGGGCAGCGGCACCATTCCTGCACAGAGAACACATGAAACACATGAAACACCAGCGTTAAAGTTAAAGGGATAGTTCAACATTTTGGCAAATTGGCCCATTGCCATAATCCCTATAGTCATAGCAGTAGGTTTGTTACCTTTAATTGTCGGTGCAAGCTGTTTTTAGAACGGCGGAGCAGAGCCGTGAGCTGCTCAGAGCTACGCTACGGAGGCTCATTATGGGATTTCTTGGTTTCCCTCATCAAACTCATCAAATACACAATCCAACAACTCCACAACGCTCTGGTGGACAAGTTGTGACCTGCACATTCACCACGCTATGAGATAATAACACAACGTTACCAGACAGAGTTGTTTTAGAGGGAAATTCATGCAAAACCACTGATGCACGTTGCCTTCAGGGACAGTTTTTCATCAAGCAGAGTCTGTATTTCCCTCTAAAACAGCTCTGTGTGGTAACGTTGTGTTATTATCTCATAGCGTGATTTGATGAGTTTGAAACCAAGAAATCCCATAATGAGCCTCCGTAGTGTAGCTCTGAGCAGCTCGCGGCTCTGCTCTGCCGTTCTAAAAACAGCTTGCACCGACAATTAAAGGGAACGAACCTACTGGTATGACTATAGGGATTATGGCAATGGGCCAATTTGCCAAAATGTTGAACTATCCCTTTAAAGTAAAGTGAAATTAATCTGTTTGTTTCCCTCTCAACATGAACGACCGACTGACCTGGATCTGAGAAGACGGCCTTGGAGTGGCAGGCCAGCAGCAGCAGCAGGATCAGGTTGAAGACCGATCCATGTAGAGTACACCACACGCTGCAGGACACAAGTCAACACACAACAACCCACCATCAATCAAGTTTATTGCTTCTGTTGGCTTCCCCAGCGTGGGATGAATAAAGGAATATTTTATCTATAAAATGGCACATAAAACATCCTTCACACATGTCTTATTTTGTCGAACAAAAACTTCAAAACCTTGAAATTAAGAAAGAAAGAAATGAAAGAAGGGGCGACAAAGACAAACACCATAGTAATGACAGATACCAGATTCTTTGAGTCGTCCCTTCCACATTTCTCCAGTGTAAAACAACAACAACAAAACTGCATTTGCTCATTGCACATGTGCAAGTAGATGAAAAATTGACTTGGACCATCTCAAATTTTTAGGGGCAAAATGCCTCCATTAAGCGGCAGTCTCGGGGCAAGTGGAGATGATCTAATGCAGTGGCTCTCAAACTTTTTTACATCAAGGACCCCTAAACTGACACAAATTAGACCACGGACCCCCCATTGGACAAAATTTTTAAACAAACACCAGAACTACACAAATATTTGTTCTGAGATTGAATAACATTACATTTTTTAGTCAATGTACGTTCAAATTACTGCCAATGGCGTGAATTATTGAAAAAATGCCAAGAAATCTTTGGAAAAAATGTAATATTTCTGGAAAGAAAATTGAGGTAACATTTTGAGAAAAAGTTGGGGACCCCCTTGAACCCGCTCAGGGACCCCTGGGGGTCCCCGGACCCCACTTTGAGAACCACTGATCTAATGCACTGGCTGCTGAATGAGCAAAGAAACATTAAATCAGTGTATTTCTGAATCAGATCTCAGCGCAAGATAATAACAATAATAGCCTAATACTAATTTTTGAAAAAGAAGAAGTACGGAAGCCGATTGGCACCAGTCTGTTTTGGTGCGGATCTGACGCCTCAAGCTCGTAAACAAACTCCCCCTCACTAAAAATAAAAAATAAAAAATAAAATACACAAAACACACGCGTTACCTGTTGTCATGTCAACATGAAACAGTTACGAATCATGATTACACCACTGTAAAACACAAAAACAACAGCTGTATGGTTAATATTTCTATTCATTAGAAATTAATTGTTGTTGTTTTTATTATTGTGTTTAAATAAAAATGGAGGTGTCCCAGTTTGCCAATATATGGTGTCCCACTTTACCAATAGTGCCTCGAAATTTTGGTATTGGGTCAATTTTTGGGGGGGTGAAGGGTCATTCATCCAGTGTTTAATGTTTCTTTGTTTTTTCTTCTACATAGTATAGGAGAGATCTTAAGCTATTTAGAATGGTATCATATGATGGGCTAAGACATTTGGTTCATAATCAAAAAGGATGTTGAAGGTACATTTTCAGAAAGTGTCCCAGTTTAGTTTACCCATATTAACCCTACAAAAGGTTGAGAAGAAGCCTAATACTAATTTTTGAAAAAAGAAGAAGTACGGAAGCCGATTGGCACCAGTCTGTTTTGGTGCGGATCGATCTGACGCCTCAAGCCCGTAAACAAACTCCCCCTCACTAAAAAATAAAAAATAAAATACACAAAACACACGCGTTACCTGTTGCCATGTCAACATGAAACAGTTACTAATTATGATTACGCCCCTGTAACGTTAAAACACAACAACAACTGTATGGTTTGAGTGGGTTTCCGTGTTGGGGAAGAGAGAGAGAGAAGCTGCTGTCAGTCGGAGCGGGAGACGCCGCCATGTCGGCCCCGTTACCGGCCGAAACGACCCAGAAGGAGGTGAAGTACCGACCTGTCCGAGTAGGCGGGGATGAGCACATACTGGACCACCACGTAGTCCGCGTAAAACACGCTGAAGTAGGTCAGAACCAGACAGATAACGCCGCAGGGGTCTCGCCTACAGCGCAGCGACGCCATCTTCTGCCGGGCTCGGCCCCGCCCCCTTCCGTCACACTTCCGCATGACGTCAGAGCCGAGCCCGACGCTGCCTTCACGGACCGTAGGAAATTGTAAAATCAAGATAAACATTATAATTGACTGTAAAAGTGTGATTATGTTTTTTTGCCCATGAAGAAAATGACATCACCTTTATTACAAACCTATTCATTTTGTATGGCAAATTTCACATACATGAATGCAAATACTCCAAAACTTCACCCAACTTTAGAGGTTTCTTGCATGAGTTCAAAGAATCCCTTACACTAATTGACACTAAACAAAGCATCACATCCATAGATATTTACCAAGGGGGCAGTTGTGGGTCTGAGAAGTGAAGCTCACTTCCGCGTTCAAAAAACTGCAATCCCCCCGGCTTCCTCTGGGGGCTGGTGTCAGAAAGCAGCATTCTCCATAGACCCCCATGTTAAAATCGCCGATTTTACATCCTCAGTAAACATGTTAAAAGCCTGGTGTCAGAACGTTTTTTTTTCTCAATCGATAGTTTCTACCCCCGCACACACTCTGAGGGGGGTGAATTTTTTTTAAACTCTACCGTTTTACTGTAATTAGGTTAAAACTCTGGCCAATTAGGGCGCGGAAACGTTGAGTGACAGGTCCGAGCAGCTCCGTGGACAGCTGCTTCGAGGCCAGTGGGCGGGTTCTCGGCGGTTCTCGGCCGGCCAATCCAACATGGCGCTGTCCAGGCCGCCATATTTGAGTCACAAAAACGACTCCCCAAAACCAATGGGTGACGTCACGGACGCTACGTCCATTCTTTTTACAGTCTATGCTGTAAAAGTGTGATTATGTTTTTTTGCCCATGAAGAAAATGACATCACCTTTATTACAAACCTATTCATTTTGTATGGCAAATTTCACATACATAAATGCAAATACTCCAAAACTTCACCCAACTTTAGAGGTTTCTTGCATGAGTTCAAAGAATACATGAAATCCCTTACACTAATTGACACTAAACAAAGCATCACATCCATAGATATTTACGAGAGATTTTTCAAAGAAGAATAAAGCTTTTACATTCTGTCCCCTTTTCTTTCCTTTTTCTATTTATTTATTTATTTTTCGTCTGTCATATTATTTGTTCATTTATTTATTATCCTTGCTTCGATTGAATGTTTACTAACATTGCTAATAATTACCTTATTTTATTGTGATTTATTTATTATTTATGGTTACTGATAGATATTGGAGCACCTGTCTGATGTTCTATTGTATAATTGTACGTACAACCCTGTTCTTTGTACATCTGTTTATATGTACAGCTGTTTTCAATAAAGCTCATTGGGAAAAAAAAAAAAATGGACCGTAGGAAAAAAATATAAAATAAAATATTAACTACAAAACTTACTGAAATGCATTTGAAAATGTCTGATTATTCAAACCTGGTGTGGGAATAACAGAATGATATTTAAGGTTATTGCATTTACATTTAATTTCTATTGAATGCCCAGTATCAGGTAGAATGCAAAGTTAAGGCCCCACCTATCAGTGACATAAAAGCAAGTACAATACATTTCCATTAAATCAAAGTGCAACACATAACTTTAGATCAAAATTGGTGATATATTTTGCATATATATTGTACATGTTTTCTGTGTTTTTCTTAATATTTGGTGCACTGTAAAAGATGTGTTAAGTATTGCTTTGTGTTGACATAGGTCATAAAGAGTACACTGTTTATTGGAATGAAGCAGGATCAGAAACTTGTTGTGGCTGTACTACTGTCACTTTCGACACACCACCGCCTTTAGAAAACTGGCTTGATTCCCAAAAAGGTTTTGATTGTTTCACCAGTCATTGTTTTAGATTGATTCTTTTTGTCTCTCTGCTGTTCTTGGGAAATGTTGATAAAGAGATATTAATGTCCAAAAAAAAAAAATGGACCGTAGGAAAAAACTTTTTGTGACTCCCAAAATGAGACTGTTATTCATCTGTTTTGGAGATGTGAATATATATACCCGTAAACTGTAGCAAGATATTTGTAGATTCATTTGAGATAATATCTGCTGTGATTTTGAGCTCCTCTTGCAAAATGTCCTTTTTGGATTTATAAAGAGTGACGCTCCAGCTGAAAAAGAATATTGTTTAATTAATGTCATTTTAATTCTTGCAAAGTTCCCATTAAAAAAAAAAATAAAAATAAAAATCTGAAATTGTTTGTTTGTTTGTTAGTGACCTGTTATCCTGTAGCCTTTAATCAGTGGACTTGCAGTCTGTAAATAAAGATATAGCCTAGAGGCCTGTATAGGATCATGGATATCTTTATTATCCCCTAGCTGCAATTCGATTTACAGCTAGCAGCGAAGACAACAACAGTAACAGTAACAGAGACAACAACAGATAAAAAGTGCAAAAGGACAAGTGCCAACAACCACTTAGTGCCGTTCAAATTATTTTTTCTTCAGCCTCTTGCCTCTTACGCCTTTAAATGAATGTAGTTGAGTTTTACGAGTTGCATTTGAAGGCAGCATGAGCCTCAAATTAGTTCTTTTTTAGCTTTCTAACATTTCTATCACTTATTTTTTCAATATATTTATATATAATTAGATGTACAGAAACACTGACACCACAAAAACAAAAGGTGGCAGTAAATATCCTCGTGTGTTTAAAAAAAAAAGTGACACAGCGTCGCTCCTCCCCTGAAGTGGGCAGTAACCACCTCGTCATCCTCCGTTTGCTCAACACTTTTTTTTTTTTTTCGTTACTGCACACACACACACACACACACACACACAGTCTCTCAGGACGTGTGTGTTTGTAGTTTGTACGTTTCGACACTTCTTTTTTTTTTTTTTTACACTCCTGCACTGCAAAGCTAACCGCCTTTTCCATCGGATACGTAACAATACGACGTTTTTGGACTTTTCTTCTTTGGTAAATTCGAAGTGGGATTAAAAAGAAAGCAACAACAAAGAAGAAGTAGAAGAAGAAGGAGGAAAACGCAGCCCAACCTGGAGGAGGAACAGGGCGTTCAGACTAACAAGTAACCATGGAAGTTCCTGGTATGCAGGTAAGTGGAAAGGTGGACGCCAAAGTCGGTTTGTTAGGTGTTTGTTTTAGTTTTTTTGCGGTCATTTTATTTTATTTAGCGACGACACGAGCAAACCAAACCAGTTTGTCAACACCGGAGGGCACATTGTGTTGTAGCCACAGGCCGTTTCCTACTACAGTACATCTGAAATGCAAATACAAAGTGAAAACGTGATATAGACACGTCCAGCAGTCGTTATAGCTATTCAAGTGAACCAGTCTCGGCGTGTAGATTAGAAATGTCTGTATGATAATGATTTAGGGACTCGGTGTGTTTTTTATGAATGCGTGGCACACTACATTGACTTTTATTTACTTTTGATTTATCCCTTGGTGCTTTTTATTACTCCATATAATGACTTGAAATACAACTTTAGTCTACTTTGTGGATTATAGTGACTTTAAGGTGTTTATTTCTCTTATTTTGGCCCCATATACTCATCTTATGCTGTTAATAATACTTCACAGTGACTTTGTTGTGTTTATTTCCCCTCAGAGGCCCCTTTAGTGAGAGTATAGTGACTAAATGGGGTTATATAGCTCTATTTTATTCTTATACAGAACTTATATGGTGATTTAGATTGTGTTGGTGGTGCTTCAAGTTGGATTTACAGTCACCTCTTGGTGTTTGATTCACAGAAATTTTACTTTTCTACTTAATAGGCTATAAGATGCAGTTGTCCAGTGCTCTCATCTGATTCTTTAATGTAGCTACTGTATGTCTGTTGGAGTTTACAATGAGCTGAATGTGTATATAATGTCTGGAGGATACTTGGCTGCTTGTATTATTATCATAGTGACTCATATTTACAATCCTGGTACTCCAAACAGCCTTTCTATCTACATTATAGTGCCATTATATTCCTAAATATAGCCTACTTAGTCTGTGGACTCCTATTGCCACTCTTGGATTAGCTACTTTATTGGCTTTAAATGAATTTTATCGTGTTGTGATATAGTTAACTATGGGCTGTATTAGGACTGCACCCATACACTAAAGCATTAGGTGTGTCTGATATTCCTACCTTACGTCTTCAGTGACCTACATTGTCGTCGTTGCTCAGCACAGCAGTGACTTTATGACTTTTTTTTTTATCATTGGTGGTGTAACTAACTGTAGGCTACAATGTCCAATCAGACGTGTATGATGATGGTTTTACAGAGGTGAAGTCAGTAGCTGCATTGTGTGTCTGTGTCTGTGTGTGTGTGTGTGTGTGTGTGTGTGTCTTTGTGTGTCGTTGGCCCTCTGGTTTGGCCGGCTCTCATCTCAGGTGTGTCTACCTGTGGGACTGGCTGCCAGCCTGTCAGCTCTGTTTGTCCCAGGTGGGCGGGAGGGGAAGTGGCTGCTTAAAACAACACACACACACACACACACACACACACACACACACACACACACACACACACACACACACACACACACACACACACACACACACACACACACACACACCTGACACCCGGCAGCTGCAGCAGCCAGGCTGACAGACATGTCTGTTGTACCTGACATGGAGATTGATGGTGCATGATGGGATGTGTTGAGCAACAACGCTAAAAACAACTTTGTAACGGCACATAGCTACTGTGTTATGTTCCAGTCCACATCAAGGCTGCAGCTAATGATTATTTTCATTATTGATTAATCTGCTGAAGGCAAGACGGAGACACTACAGGCAAAAACACTGTTTTTTAATGCAAAAGTCTAAAGAAATGGTAGAAAATCCACATTAAGGTGGTTATTTTACTTCCTTTTGTCTCTTTCGTCAGTAGATTTCTCCTAAATTCACCAAAAATTGTGTCTGTTGTCTGACTCATGTCATGTCAGGTATAATTGTAAAGCTCTCTCTCTCCTGAACAATGATGTAGGCTTCAAAAATTGTAATTTTCTCCGTATCCGCAACCAATCGTAAAAGTACGATTTACATTAACAATCTATTGAGTTTTACAGTACAAGTCTTTAAAGGCCGTTTTCTCAAAATGAGTTCTTCCTCAGACTCTGAGCTATAAATCTCCACTTCAGCAGCACTTACAGACACCAAACCTTCCAGTTTTATCCCTGTCTATATTCAGAAGGTTTTTACAGAGGGGATTGTTGATATATCATTCACAACCTGATTTATACAACATTTTATTCCTAAAAACCGGGCGAAATTAGATTTTTTAGGGTTGGTGATGGTATTAAAAAGAGATATCCAAAATCCTCCTCTGTAAAAACTTCTGATTCTAATATGTCAACAAAATAAAACAAGAATTTTGAAAGTGGCTTCATCCATTGTTCAGATTTCTGTTCTGGAAATGCAAATTAGCGCATATTTCATCAGATATTGTCTCATTTACATATTTAAACATAACATTTGACAAAACTTGTAATACAAAAAATATTTGTCTTAATGTAAGTGATAAACTTGGGAAGTTTCATGGTGATATGTTAGTTAAATGTTTTTACCCTATTCACCTGTTGTGTCTCACCTTAAAATCATTGAGTCTGTGAAACGTCGCCATCTTGAAAAGTTTAGCTTTGTGCAGAAACCTCCTCCATCAGTTTGCTGGCGCCCAACCAAACCAATAGATTATTCAACTAGCTGTCGTTTTGATAAATGAGCGTTGAACCGAAAATGTCAGTCATGCAGGTTGCCAGGTAGCTGTTTCATTCACGTGCAAATCTAATACCGGTATTTCCGGCTGTTTGGATGTTGACGACTTCATTGTGTCGGCGTCTGGTACCGCAGAGCTGCCGTAGTAAATACTTTTATGGTCGAGCAACAGATCAAAGAATTGAAAGCGTTTTTAACTTCTTTCAGTTCATTGTTTTGTTTTCTTGGCCGTCTGCTTTTAATGTTTAGACCACAGACCCAGCTAAATGAAGTGAATCTCGTGCTGGTAAATCTGGTATTTATTGTCCGACACTAAAATCCAAACAGTCCAAAGCAATTAGTTGAGAAAATAACATCTGGCTGCAGCTGTAGATTTCCTTTAGCATCTATGTCAATCAATAATACATTAGTTTAAATAACATGATAATTAATGATGTTGCATAGTTGCAGCTAGGGTTACAAAGGGGGTGGAAAATTTCCAGTAAATTTACGGTAAATTTCCAGAAACTTTCCATGGGAAGTTAAGCTGGGGAATTTGGGAAATATTCCAAATTGGAAACTTTCCATGGGAATAATGGGAATTTATGGGAATTAGATGGAAATTGGGGGTAATTTAAACAAACTGTATCATATCCAAACATACATTTTGTTTTGTCATAAGCAGACATATACATGCAAAATAATACAATTAAAACACATGACATTTCAACAGATTTATTCGTGAGTAGAACTTTATCAAGTTTTAATTCTTGTATGAACAACAAGGCCGTAATTACCATATACATTGGGGGGGGGACATCCCCCCCAAAATTCAAATATGCTCAAAATGTCCCCCCAAATATATGTGTGTTAGCGAATTTACTGTACTTTCCGGACTCTAGAGCGCACCTGACTATAAGCTGCACCAGCTAAATTTGAAAAGAAAATACATATCTAGGCCGCACTTTGAATATAAGCGTCAGGTTTTCATGTTGTAACATGAGATATTTACACAGAAAGACAGTATTTGTTTACAACGAAGCCGGCAAAAAATGGAGCTGTGGATAACTTGGCGTGTGTGTTTGTGTAGTCTTAACCGTCATAAACAAAAGATTACGGTTATGGAGTGCGTTTGTGTTGTGGTGTGCAGAGACAAGAGCTGGGACACCGGGGCGGGCGAAAAAAGTAACAGCTTATAGTCCAGAAAGAACGGTATATATAAAGTATAATATAAATATCTAAAGAGAGAGATTTGGTCCCCCCCAATTTTGACTCCATGGTTACGGCCTTGATTAACTAGGGCTGCCCCCGACCAAAGATCGACCAATGAAATTTTGGTCGGCTAATGATTTTTTGGTCGACCAGTGCTTGGTCGACTATTTGGGGGCAGCCCTATGATTAACAATCATTTATTTTACTGAACAACAAAAACATGAATGTTGAGTAAAATATACCCTCCCACCCCAAGGGGCAACCTTCAATTTTGTAAATTTCTCATTTATTCCCATTAATTCCCATGGAAAGTATAGAATAAGAAGTAAGAATGTTGCAGCCTTTGTTGGAGTCCAGCTGCGTCATGCCTTCGTCTGGTTGTATTGCTGCTCGTGGGCATTTGGTTGAAGTGGATAGTTAGTTCCATGAAAGAGCGGTGAAAAAGGTCGTCCAGGGAAACAAACGTCCCTGTCTGGACTCAGACCTGCGGCGGCGGCGGCGTCCTGATCTGTGAACCCACCGTCACTTTTTTCCCGTTTGTCATCAATAGACGACATTGTGCTGCTGTGAAATCCCGACACTTTGGACAACGTCAGGCGGCTGCTGAACTCGTCTGTGGCTTATTGGCTCATCACAGTCGTGTTGTTCTCATGTCCACTTCCTTTTTTTTTCTTTTTGAGACGACAAAAGTTTCATCACGAATCAGAGAAATGCGCCTGATGTAATGTAGAAGTTGTGTAATGGTTTCTGAGGCTGCTGCTCAGCTGACTCTGTTATTTACAAAGCTTCCACAGTCTGTTGATAAGACGGTTCATTGTTGGCCGGTAACATTTGCTTCCTTGGGGCCGATGTCTTTTTATGAAGTCTCCCAGGACGTCCCACAGTGAGTTACTGTGGCGGCGAGTCTCCAGATTGAAATAGACCAACCACCGATCCATCAGGCTTTTACGATGTGCAGCACAACAAGACGCTCTATAAATAAACCAGTGATTGTTTTCATTATCTGTTCATCCTCCAGTTGTTTTCTATGTGTTTGTTGATTGGTCGTTTTGTTAATAAAATGTCAGAATATAGGCCTACTCAATGCAGATCTTCAGTTTATCTTGATGGAAAACAAAGAAAAACAGCAAATAATCACATCTGAGGAGTTGGATCAAGCACATTTGTGTCACTTTTAGCTTTGAAAATGACTAAAACGAAGACCAGTCCAAATATCCAATGGGTTTTGCAGTGATTTGACCGACTGCTCTGTAAATAAACTGATCACAGGACCAGTTATGATCTGTTTGATGCCATTTGTTGTGTAATCCCAGACACTGTGTTGCAGTGTTGGGCTGGAAACAGAGGTGTGAGCTCAGTGAACCAGAGGAAATCCGGTCTTAAAAAACCACCTTTGAGGAACTTTTCCTTCAAAGATCATTCAGAATCCGTGCAGCCACAGATACCTACCGTACTTTCCAGACTATAAGCCACTACTTTTTTCCCCGCACCGGTGTCCCAGCTCTCGTCTCTGCTAGGGCTGCCTCCAAATAGTCGACCAAGCACTGGTCGACCAAAAAATCATTAGCCGACCAAGATTTCATTGGTCGATTGGTCGCAGGAAAAAACAACAACTAACATTTGGAGCCGTGTCTTGTCAAAATTAAGTCAAAATCAATATGACTTAACTGTATATGAAAGGCTATGGGGCTTTTATTTTGAAGGGCCAGATACAGGAAGTCGTGACACTCACTCGCTGTCAGTTTTTTTGTTGTTGTTGTTGTGGTTACACAGCACGGCGGGTCCCTACTTTTTTTTTTTTTAGACAGACTGGTTTGGAGACTCCGGCGTGAAAGCACGTGTCACTGCTGTTTTCGGGTTATTAGCAATTAGCGGGTAGGGCAGCGGCAGCGATTAGTCGACTAATCGCTATAAATGACGACCACTGGTCGACCAAGAAAATCTTTGGTCGGGGGTAGCCCTAGTCTCTGCACACCGCAACACAAACGCGCTCCGTAACCTGTAATCAAACACACGTGCCGTAACATCGTATATGTTATGTAATGTTATCCACCGCTCCATTCATTGATTTTTCACCGACATTGTTGTAAATAAATGCACATGGGCGAGAGGAGCGTAACCAAAACAGCGGAAAAGTGAGTGGACTTGCACAGTTCCCTACTGTCTTTCTGTGTAAAATCATGGTACAACATGAAAACCTGCGGCCTATATACGTATTTTCTTTTAGAATTTAGACTCAGGTGCTCTCTATAGTCCGGAAAGTATGGTACATCGATCCGCTAATTTCAGATAAAAAGGTAAAGGTAAAGGTACTTTATTTGTCACATACAGCTAGTACAGTGAAATTCTTTCTCTGCATTTAACCCATCCCTGAGGAGCAGTGGGCAGCCGCGGTGCAGCGCCCAGGGACCAACTCCAGATTATGAGCCAGTGCCTTTAGATTCGGTTGCTAACTTTTCTGGCTTTGTTTTCCCTATTTTTAGTCGAAATAGCTCAACAGCTGTTGGACGTATTGCAAAAATAAATCTTCTGTAAACATTAACGATCACATCAAGATGAAGTGCAGAATTTCTGAGCCCTGTATTTCCAATATCGCGCCATCAGCGGGTCGGTGTTCTATTAGCATTAGCATCCTGAGCGCTACTTCCATCCATTCGTCATCTGTGTTTGTGGTGAATGTTTCACTTTTGTAATGCCTCTCACCTTACTGGTCATTTAAAAAATACATTTGCGGGTCATAAATCAGAAATGTTAGTTCAGTCCTTATGAGACGATGACTCACCGTCTCCAGCTGATATCAGGCTGCTGGATGAAGTTTTATTGCTTAATTGATTGATGGTGTTGATGGTTGTTACGGGAAACCCTCAGAGCGATTCAGATGGTCAGATACAAGGAAGGAAACACGGTTTTTTATTGCTGCTTTTGAAATAAACGTTGGGTGGACTCTTAGTATCTGAGGTCACTAAAGATACTGCTCTGTGATGGTTTAGTGATAAAGTTGGGTTGAATTAATGACTTAATCTGAATGAGAAATGGGTGAAGGACGAGTTGTTGTTGAGGTTACGTTAGTGCAGTGGTCATGGTTTTGTGTCAACATTGATAATTGATTTTTTTTTTTTATGAATATTGCCAAAACTTCACAAAAGTTCAGATTGTGTGGTTTCTTTTTTGTCTTAATCTTTTCAGATAGTAGCCTAAATCAAACATGTCGATTGGACTCAACAAGACTGATAAAAGGGTCTCCTTGGTAACCAATGATTGATGCCATACTTTTTACATCAACACTCTCTTTATTTGGGCAAAGTGTAGAACAGTACAGTATTGGACGGATGAGCATTTGACTGAGGTAAATGTCTTCAAACACACCAGTTTAATGAGACTTTTCCTTTCTGTTGTTAGATAAAATGGCATCAAATGTCATTTAATGCAACATTACGCTGCAAACAATCACATTTTCATCAATACATCACGTTATATTTGAAGAGCTCTTTTCCAAAACGCTATAAATCCATTTTAATAGTTTTCCAGAAAATTAAATTTTTTACCTAGACCCACCCATTTTGTTAATATTCAATTTATCCTATTAAATTGATTGTTGGCTCAGTCTGAACATGTTGAACAACAATATTGTTGATTAAAAACTCAGTTTATTTTTATTTTTTTCAAAAGGCTATAAATCCACATTTAAAAAAACAAAAACTGATGGTTTCTGTCGTGAAAAACCAACGTACAAAAAAGAAAGAAAGAAAGAAAGAGAACATCACTGAGTTGTGTGTGTGTCTGTGTGTGTGTGTGTGTGTGTGTGTGTGTGTGTGTGTGTGTGGGGGGGGGGGGGAATAGGTGAATAGGTTCAGTACACAGCAAAATGGCGTGACAAACTCATTTTTTTTAAATTTGGCGTTTATCGCGTTTTGGAAAAGAGATCTTCATTTGGTTTTGTTCAAAGTATTCAGAGTTTTGTCAAAGACAAGCTGTGGAATAAAGTTGTGTGGGATTGAATGATGTCTAGTTTTTGAAACCCACTGTGGTTTAAGCTTCATATGTGTCGGCTTAAAGACCAGAGCAGACCTTGAACGCATCAGAAGAAGCCGAGGCTTCAGACTGAGCGGGTCTGAATCCCCAGCGGCTCCAGAGTCGATGTCTTCAGACGACCTCCGACCTCTTCTCCACCGAGACAAACAGAGAGCCGAGGACTTCCTGTCTCGGCTCAACTGTAACTCTTCACATGGGAAGAGGGGGGGGCAGGGTCAGCCAAACTTTCCCGCGCTCCAGTGCTGAACCTTCCCGCACGCTGCACGCTACAGGTTTTCACAATTAATTAATCGTAAAGATTCCTAAATACTGTCACTTTCCCAAAAAGATGATTTTGGAACCATATCGGCAGATGTGCACAAAAATAAAGGTAAATGCACAGATACTGGTCCATTTAACTAACGTAACTAATACTCCTTCGTAGTATTAGGGCCATCCAAATTAAAAAAAAAGAAAGAAAAAAAAAAGTTAGGGGGAAAAAAAGAAAAATAAAGCTGAGCAAAAAAAAAAAAAGGAGGGGGGACAATTAAAGAAAGGGAGGCAAAAAAAGCCAGTTAAAAAAAAAAAAAAAAAAAGCGTAACGTTGAATTGGTAGGAATTTAAATGTTAGTGTGTCATTTCTAATTTTAAAAAAAAGCAAAACAAAACAAAAAACTATTAAAATGAACACAAATATTTCTAACATTTCCCCTGGGGGGTTAATAATTGGTCATATATTAAATTAATATATGACCAATTATTAACCCCCAGGGGAAATGTTTTTGTGTAATTAATTAATCGTAATTACCGCGTTAAAGTCCCAGCCCTAATATTAATAGATACTTGAAATATTTTGTGTAAACAATGAGTAATGTCATTATATTTGGACTATATTTGATAATTTTACACATTCATAGTGTTGTGAAATTAAAGCAGAAGTAAGCAATATTTTTGTGTTAATATAAGTCTTAAATAGTTATATCTTCCGACAGCAATCACTTACATAGAGTGTTTGGACTGAAACACGAGTCTGTCAGTCACTCTGCTCTGCTCTGAGCCGAAGAGAAAACTTTTCTCGTATCCTACAGTTTTTATCCAATGAGAAGAGAGAACGGCATAAAGGGGCGGTCCTCTCTGTGTGTGCAGCCAAGGGATGCGCGTGAATGTGGTGACGTAGGGACGAGGACCAATAGATCCATGACGAGGGCGGGGGCTGCTAACTCCATCGGCTGACAAGACGTTATGGTGCGTTCAAGGCAACCCGTAACTCGTGTTTTTCCGACCCGTGAAGTCGTACCAGTTTGATCTGGTACGAGTTCACGGGTCAGAAGTTACGAGTGGCCGTTATAGTGACTTTCACAGGTAAAACAGGTCGGAAAAACACGAGTGGGTTGCCTGGAACGCTACAAAGTCGTAAGTTGTGACTTGAAGCTGTGATTTACGGTTTCAAAAGCCTGCCTGGAACGCAGCATTAGCCAAAACGACCGGATCGCTTACTTCTGCTTTAATGAATGCATAGTAATCGTGATAATCATTAACACCGTGATTATTTCTCTGACACTAATCGTTCCAAGAAAATGTATAATGGTGACATGACATCCCTAGTTGTGAGGGAAGCCGTGTGCAGGCGTGTCCTCTGCTCTTTGTCATTACTGACGGCTGCACCTTCCTCAGAGCTCCAGCTGCTTTCAGACGCCCCGTCGTGACATAACCACTTGGCTGAAACTCGTTATGTGTGTGTGTGTGTTTGTGTTTGTGTGTCTCTGGCTGATAGAGGGTGAGTCAGTGTTTCTGGGGCGTGAGGCTCAGCTCGGCGCTCGGTGCTCCGCTCGGTGCTCTTCTGTGTTTGGGGGTTTGTTTACATCCACGCTGAGCTGGTCCAGGACCTGTCACCAAGTTTATTGTCCTTATTGTAACGGACCAAATGGACCATGATTCTGCAATAAAGATCTGAATAATAACACAACAAAGACACAAGTGAAGTTTGGGTTCAAGTTGAAAGATGAAACAATGAGAACTGACAGAAAATCATTCAGGAACTACGACCTGCTGAGTAGCATTAGCTTCATTTTGCTTGTGCTGCACTATTTTCTTATTTCTGTTAAAGGGACAATGAGGAGTTTTGGAAAGCAAAGTGTTTTCACACTACATTTCCCATGAAACGGACGTCTTGCCAAGAATGTTTTCATTCATCAAGAATTAAAGTCAGAGGTTCGAAGACGATCACATACCGTCGTAGTTCCGACCATAAACAGCGATTCGACGGCGTTATTCCCATGACCCGCCGGGCAGCGTCCGTGAAACCGAAAGTAAGGAAACGCTGGTCGGTTCGCCCAGCATTTCCACCACTAATAATAATAACAAAATAACGACAGAGACAAAATGATATATTTATCGAAAATGGGCCCATTAACAAGTGGAAACGTAGATTCATCCACATTAATATGAGGCTTTTTTATAACCAAATCCAAACTCCTCGTTGTCCCTTTAATTCAATGTAGGGCCGTCAGTCTGCTCCCAAATCATCAAATTTGAATTTCTAACGCTTCTTATGTTAAATATTCAATTTGTATTCAAATTTACAATGTTTTTTTTGTTTTCTTTAACTCATTACACCTATTCCAGCTTATTATTACGTCCTGTGTCCACTAAAGGGCATTCCATCCAAATCTGTTATGTAACATTTGCAACACACTTAAAGTTTTACCAACTCAAAATAAAACTTCAAGAAGGGGAATCAAAATATTACAAGTATGCAACGGATCACAGTTGATCTGGGATCGGCACGCAAGTGGTCTGCAATCCAGGCAGTTACAAAAACTCTGCTTGTAAATGTGAAGCTGCAGCTCTACGTGGCACAACAACGACAAAATAGTTTGTTTTATCAACATGTTTACTTCCACGAACGTTGCGGCGCACTACGTTAATTTGCATCGTTGTGGAAGGCACACGATCGGACGTCAGTTTCCACCTCATTTTTAAAATTATTTAAATTCTGTTGGATTAGCGAAGTTCATTCTGACAGCCCTAGTTTAATGATGATTACATTAACATTACAGTAACAAGCAAGATGTTTCAGCTCAAAAACATGATAAAACAAAACAATAAGTTCAGTTAATATTCTTCAATTTCTCCAAATTGCATAAAAAATAGTAATCGAGTAATGTCCTTGAATCAGAAATATCAAAGGTTTCCTCATTTCAGTGTGTGAGCTGTGATGGTTGTCCTGTGTGACAGTGGGTTGATGAGTTGAGGATGTGGATGAGTCACATCCTCCTCATCACATTCACAGTGATCAACGCTACAGATCCTTCACGTTTTCAACACGGTGCATCTCTGTGAAGGTCGTTCTACAGAATGCTGTGTTTGTACTTCCTCCTCCAGCAGCTGTGACCTTTGACCCCCAACACACACACACACAGATTTTTTTTTTGTTGTTTGGCTATTTGGACACCACTTGTTAGTAAAAACATGGAGCTCGCTCCCTCAGAGAGTTTCCACGTCCTCGTCCAAGTTTTTTTTTCCTGGGCAGCCGAGTGTTTGCATGCTGAACCGACCGGAGTTCAATGACCTTTAAAACCCGGCTCCACCACTCTGTCTCTCCCTCTCTCTCTCTCTCTCTCTCTCTCTCTCTCTCTCTCTCTCTCTCTCTCTCTCTCTCTCTCTCTCTCTCTGTCTCTCTGTGTTTCCCTTATCACCGTTTAACCTTCAGCTGGTTAACTCAGGTGTGTGTGTTTCTATTCAACTCTGTTCCTCTATGACATGCAAATCCTCTGTTTCTGTTCAAGCTCAGTCTAATGTGATGTAAATTGTGATTTAGAATGAATGACTTATGTTCAACACAAAAACATATGCAAACCTTTTAATTTTTTTTTATCTTGCACAATATACCTGGGAGGTAGATGTTTATCAAAACTCAGAAACTGAGCCTTAAAGGGATAGTTCAACATTTTGGCTAATTGGCCCATTGCCATAACCCCTATAGTCATAGCAGTAGGTTCGTTACCTTTAATTGTTGGTGCAAGCTGTTTTTAGAACGGCGGAGCAGAGCCGCGAGCTGCTCAGAGCTACGCTACGGAGGCTCATGGGATTTCTTGGTTTCCCTCATCAAACTCATCAAATACACAATCCAACAACTCCACAACGCTCTGGTGGACAAGTTGTGACCTGCACATTCACCACGCTATGAGATAATAACACAACGTTACCACACAGAGTTGTTTTAGAGGGAAATACAGAGACTGCTTGATGAAAAACTGTCCCTGAAGGCAACGCGCATCAGCGGTTTTGCATGAATTCCCCTCTAAAACAACTCTGTCTGGTAACGTTGTGTTATTATCTCATAGCGTGGTGAATGTGCAGGTCACAACTTGTCCACCAGAGCGTTGTGGAGTTGTTGGATTGTGTATTTGATGACTTTGATGAGGGAAACCAAGAAATCCCATGAGCCTCCGTAGTGTAGCTCTGAGCAGCTTGGGACTCTGCTCCGCCGTTCTAAAAATAGCTTGCACCGACAATTAAAGGTAACGAACCTACTGCTATGACTATAGGGATTATGGCAATGGGCCAATTTGCCAAAATGTTGAACTATCTCTTTAAAACTTGCTGTCAGGACTTCCTGTGACTTTGTGATGTCACAAAAAAGAGCAGTCACCAGGCCCCGCCCACCTGTATCTTGTCCATGGTGCTGTTCCACGCCGTGTTTACCAACAAACGTCTCTCAAACTTTCACATTTGTGAAGTCGGAACCAAAAGAACTGAACTAAAAATATCATTTAACTGATCAGAAACAGTTGCCACTTAATTTTCTTTTAATCAACTGATCCACTAATCAGCTCTAATGTAATTTTCCTCCAATTAATACCATGATTTCAGTAGAAAATTCAGCATTATCATGTGATATCATGGAGGATCATACGTTGGGGTTTGAACAGCTGAGGCTTTTTATTTTGAGGCTGAAGCAAAGAGGTTGTTTCAGTCACACAAGATCAGACAAGTTCCTCTTTTTAAATTTAATTTGTGTTTTTGATATTTCTGGCAGATGACAAGCTGCCGGTTCCTTTCTGTCCTCGTCTTTCTCTGAGCTCCTACAGTTCATACAGATACACATTGTGTAAGTCATAGGGAAGTTTAAACGATGGTTTTTGGTTGTTTTGGTTTCTTCACTCTTAGCATGTAAGCTAGCTAAACAAGTCTTACCCCATGTATACAATAATAAAAATGACAAATACTTGGCTAGAAGTTGAGGACAGGAAGCAGAAGTTCTTCCTCTTTGTGAACAAGTTGTTTTTACAGGACCGACTCGTGAGTCTTTGCTGTTGCTGATATCAAAAGACCAAATGTTTAATTGATAGATTAAGAAAAATGGTGAACAAAGGAATGCTTGGGACCAAATTCAAGGTTTCCTCAGAGTGGGAATTGAATGTTTTTGTTCAGCATCAGGGTTCAGACTTCGGTCACGTTGCCTAGGCTGCATCATCAATTTACCATCAACGTGTTTCAAGGTTGGCTGGACACTTTGGTTTCATTGAGCCAATGGGTGAATTCTAATTCTCCCCTTAGCCGTAGCCCTTGGCCCTAACCCTTCGTTTTGCGCGTTCACGTGAAGTGGTAGGGGTGTCCCGATTCTGGTTCAGACGAGGTTTAGGGGGAAGTGGTAGGGCTATCTGGCCCTTAAAACAGAGATTTTTCAGAGGCACACTACAAAACCGAGGGCTATGACAAGTTTCCCAGAATGCATCTCGCGGCAACCGGCAGCTGTTTTATTTCTCACTGTAGCGCTGTTATTACGTGACTTTGTTAAGTTTTATTATTTTTTCATGTGAGAAAGTAGCTGTTTAGATCCCTAATGTGTGGTCGGTTTATCCAAATGACGGCTGTTCAGACGTTTGCTGCTATGTTTTCCGGAGAAGTGAAGCTCCACCTGGCCGGAGAGCTTGTCAGCCGGCCAACCTCCGCCGTCATCCCGGGAGAAAAGACGATCGCTAATTAACTTACCCGCAGGTTTTTAGAGGTTTACCGCCGGGTAGTTACATTCTTTTTAGGAGATAAATGCTGGTCTCATTGATGAAATCTAACAATTGTGGCAGTCGCATTAATTTGCTTGAATTAAAAGTGAAGCTTCATGTGTGTATTGGACAGAGGAGCAGACTTTCAACCCCTACCCCTTGTAGCTCCGTTTCAAGGGGCAAAGGTTAAGGGCTAGGGATGAAAAATAGAATTGGAATTGGGCAAATGACTTGTATTCTTGGATGTTGGATGTCCGATGCAACGCCCCTTCAGATCGTCACCAGCAGGTTTCCACAGATGAAGCTTGTGCCAGGTCCTGTTGTTTCGCCGGCGCGAGGTTGCGTAAATAACGAACAGTGTGGCGCCACTTCTCTTATCAGCTGCAAGTCTCTTCCTGTGCCTCCTCAACCTCTGCTGCAGCTGGCGACACTGCGGTTATCCATATTCATGACTTCTCAAGACTCGTTTGCAAGACTTGTTGAGGCAGTTCCTCTGCAGGTGAAGCCAGGTCCATGTTCTCTAATAACCCAGTTGGGGTTGCAAACTGTGTTTTCAGTCCAACACTGCACAGGGAGGATAGTTTCTACTTGTACCACAGCTTGTGTCTTCACCTGTGAGCTCTGCTTCTCATGAATGAAAGGCTACTTGATAATTTTCAAGTGTAGGTCCTTGAAGGAAAGGGAGTTAAAGGCGAGAGGTTTACGGTAAAAGGATTTATCAGATCTCCAATCTCTCTTTACATTCTGTCTTTGGTTAAACATTAAACCAGCTTAGAAGAAAGTTTGTTTGCATTAGTCAAATTCTCCTCGAGTGTCTGTAAATGAGAAGCTACAATTAAAATTCTCCAAAGTCACGCTTAACGATTAAAAGATTAGTCTTTGTCCCGGAGTTACAAAACATTAACATTGGCCTTTTTTTTCTTCTTTTTTTTCTTTCTCAAATCTGCTTCCTGTATCTGTCAGTCCTGTACAGTCTGTGATGTCTGAGCCGGCGTTGAATATTTAACTTCCTCCTCTGGTCCAGATGTTGTTCTTTCACCACACTGAGACAGAAAGGTCAAAGTGTGGCCTCTCACATTTACATAAGCCGTCTCAGGGGAGCAGTTTATTGGTTTTCACTTCATGTCTTTAGTTTGTTATCGTCAAACCCAAGACTTTGACTTGCTTTAGACAAATGTTATCATAATGTATTATCCAATGGCAATAATGTAGCGTATGAAGACAGATTTTGCTATTAAAATACTGTGTTTTGACTAAAATGATTCTTGATATTGACTCTGTAATCATTAATGTGATAAACATCTAGTTGTACTTTCATAGTCAATTATTACCAAACTTCCTTTTGTTCCTTTTTACATCTCACAGTGTAGATTGTATCAGACTTCAATGGCTTTAGATTGTAGTTCCCTCATTGACGTCTGTAGTAAGGTTGTTTTATTCTATAAGGCTGCAACCAATGATGATGTTGGGTATCAATATGTCTGACAAGTGGTTTTCTTTGTTGAGTTGATTGATCTGTGCAACAACAGCTGGATTGGTTTCAGGGTCATAGGTCATTGGTTAATCCAGTCGAGTTGGTCTTGTATGTGACGACTGTATAAACACTGTGTGTTGTCATATTTTAGGCCTGATTGTCACATTTTCCAGTGTTTGGTGTCGAATGAGTTTTAACCTTTTGAAGAGGAAAGTGAGTCAGCTTCACTGTGACTCTGTGTTTGTTATGTGTTTTTTAACAGAACGAGCTGCATTGGCTTCACTGCAGTGGTCAGATTGATGGCCAACCAATCAAAGTTGTCATAAGTTTAAAAAATAACAAAAAAAAAATGCTTGAGATTTTTAATTGTTGTGTTGTTTAAACTTTACTGAACTTATTAAAGGGATAGTTCAACATTTTTGGCAAATTGGCCCATTGCCATAATCCCTATAGTCATAGCAGTAGGTTTGTTATATGTCGGTGCAAGCTGTTTTTAGAACGGCGGAGCAGAGCCGTGAGCTGCTCAGAGCTACGCTACGGAGGCTCATGGGATTTCTTGGTTTCCCTCATCAAACTCATCAAATTCACAATCCAACAACTCCACAACGCTCTGGTGGACAAGTTGTGACCTGCACATTCACCACACTATGAGATAGTAACAGAACGTTACCAGACAGAGTTGTTTTAGAGGGAAATACAGAGACTGTTGATGAAAAACTGCCACGTATCAGCGGTTTTGCATGAATTTCCCTCTAAAACAACTCTGTCTGGTAACGTTGTGTTATTATCTCATAGCGTGGTGAATGTGCAGGTCACAACTTGTCCACCAGAGCGTTGTGGAGTTGTTGGATTGTGTATTTGATGAGTTTGATGAGGGAAACCAAGAAATCCCATGAGCCTCCGTAGCGTAGCTCTGAGCAGCTCACGGCTCTGCTCCGCCGTTCTAAAAATAGCTTGCACCGACAATTAAAGGTAACGAACCTACTGCTATGACTATATGGCAATGGGCCAATTTGCAAAAATGTTGAACTATCCCTTTAACTAATTTGGTGAACGTCCCTAAATGAATGTTCTGTTAAGTTTTTCTTTTCTTTATCCTGTGTTGTCGTTATTGTACCAAATCTCCAAACTGACGAACAAACCTGATTTTGGTGGATGAGAAAACACGTTATCAAGTTTGACCTTTTCATGAAGGTTAAAGGAAAGTTTTGTTTGAGTGTTTTTCCGTTGCAAGAAAACGCCGGATTGATAAGAGAGAGAGAGAGAGAGAGAGAGAGAGAGAGTCCATGGTCTCTGGCCCGGCCCCTGTGGGGGAAACCCTGTGGTCAGTCATTATATCATTACTTCACCCTCGTTATCTCAGCTGCTTTGCTTCCTTATTGGCCCGAGGTGAATCATGAGGTGTGATGTTATTTAATCTCATTCTCACACACACACATTTGGTGTTACATCATATAACATGACAGTGCACAAACCCGTTGTGAAATTTGATTCACAGCTCAATTGATAATTGATTTATTAGCCTATTCGTCATTTTTAGTTCATTTTCCAACAAAACCTTTGTTTCTGAGAAGCTGAAACAAGAAGATATTGATGTTTTTTACTTTGCTAATTACTAAGATTGATTAATAAGAGAGCTGCACACACAACTGCTCAGATTAAATACACAACATCCCTGTATAAAGTACGATAGCTGTGTCGTCCTATAATAAAGAGTTATTTTAAAAGAAGCTCTGAGGAGAGACAGGGAGTGATGGTGCGTTTGAGGACAGTGGGAGAATCAGACACCAAAGCACTGATCAAAGAGTGAGAAAAGGTAAAACACTTTGGGAAAGTTTGGACGGAAAAGTCAAAGTTTAACGTGATCATAACAAGTTAATTCAAGTTCCTTTTGTTTTTCGACCTTTGAGCTGTAGTTTTAGTCAGTCTCAACAGTTTGTCACGTTTTCATTGGAGCAGATTGTTGTTTTTATGCCAAACACAATCGCAGTGAGGCGTTTGAGGGCTTCTGGACAATATTTGTGCCACTGTTTTTGGTTCATGTATAATAAAGTTTCATTTGAATAAAGCAGCACATTTGTCCACTGTTGAACACTTGATAATAAAAAAAATCCCCTCGGGATCCAGATCAGAAAAAACAGGATGTTTCTTTAATCAGGATTAATAGGTCGATAGATTTACAGCTCTGATGGTCCAGATAACTGAGGCCTCACAGCTTTTATTGCTCATTAGAAGTTTATTTATGGGCTGTTGACTGTTCATAAAAAACCCAAGTCAACACTTGAGTCGGTTACTCTGATGTCAGACGTTTATTTTCCTGTGCTGAGCTGAGTTGTGAGCTCCAGAGACGAGGCTCTGTGTTTTTAAATGGTGTTTTTAAAAACATCCGCACTGTTTGAACTCAGCTGCCAATAAAGGTTGTTCAAATAAAAGCCACATTCACGACGTTTGAGACTTTATTTCTTTTTCATTTTTAAGAGGTTTCGACTTTGTGACAACAAGCGGCTCACACATAAACGTAGCCTACTGTACGTCACATGTTCACGTCTCTCTCTGCTTCTCCGTCTCTGCACCGAGCTGAAAGTATCATTAGATACACTAACCACTGTGTTTGCTGACAGGGTGTGGCAACACTGTGGGCACTGTGTGTGTGTGTGTGTGTGCGTGTGTGTGGTGACTGTTCCTTTTTTTAGTTCAGACAGGAAGTGCAGCCAGCATCATAGGAATATCATACGCTGCCGTGGGTGTGTTTATTAAACGTTCCCGGACTATAAATGTGAGCGTGTGTCATACTCTGTGTGTGTGTGTGTGTGTGTTTGTGTTGCCCTGACTTGCATAAGAAACGCTCCTTAAAGGCATATGTCAACATTTTTTTTTCGTGTCTTGCCTCACTCCCGAGTCCATGGCCAGCAGATAGACACCATCCTTTCGACTGTACGTGCAGTAACAAGGGAGATAGAGCCGTATCGCCCGTAATTAGCTTAGCTCAAACGCTTGAAGTGTATAGGTAGTGTTAGCCTGCTTCCCACCTAAAGTCGCTAATTAGCTTAGCTCAAACGCTGGAAGTGTATAGGTAGTGTTAGCCTGCTTCCCACCTAAAGTCGCTAATTAGCTTAGCTCAAACGCTGGAAGTGTATAGGTAGTGTTAGCCTGCCTCCCACCTAAACTCGCTAATTAGCTTAGCTCAAACGCTGGAAGTGTATAGGTAGTGTTAGCCTGCCTCCACCTAAAGTCGCTAATTAGCTTAGCTCAAACGCTGGAAGTGTATCGGTAGTTAGCATGCCTCCACCTAAAGTCGCTAATTAGCTTAGCTCAAACGCTGGAAGTGTATGGGTAGTGTTAGCCTGCCTCCTTCCTAAAGTCACTAATTAGCTTAGCTCAAACGCTGGAAGTGTATAGGTAGCGTTAGCCTGCCTCCTACCCGAGCCGAAATCAGCAGTCAGAAGCTGATTTCATTTTAACTCTAGACTCTGTAAATATATCACTTTATCCACATTTCAAACATGTTTAGGTGAGAAAGTAGCCGTTTAGATCAGCAGTGTGTCGTTAATTTGTCTAAATACCAGATGTTTGTTCAATTTTTTTGGGACGAATTCAAGCTAGCCGTTGTGACCAACGCACTTCCGGTTACTTTCACAAAATAAAACACCTGTTGCCCTTTACATACAGAAAACCATGAGGATAGAATTTGTGCTTTTACTTTGAAACAGGAAGCTAACCTACCCTCGATGTAGCTAGCTTGAACCAAAATAAACCGTCTTTGCTTGAACCCTCCGTTTTGACCGATCTGGTCCCGTTAGCGGCATTTGACCGCTCAAGATGCCTTACCGGAGAGTTTTGTCAGCTCTGAGACGAAGATCGGCCCGCCGGTTTCAGTTTAGAGTTGCTGAAGAGTTTCTCTGATGACTTTAGGTGGAGGCAGGCTAACACTACCCATACACTTCCAGTGTTTGAGCTAAGCTAATTACGGTTCCGGCTCTATCTCCCCTGTTACTGCATGCACATTTTAAAGGATGGTGTCTATCTGCTGGTCATGGACTCGGGAGTGAGGCAAGACATGAAAAAAAAAATGTTGGCGTATCCCTTTAAGGCATAATCATCATTTAAACTGTGGTTTGAATCTTTTTTTAATTCTTTGTTGATATTTACAGATGTATTATACAGTACAATATAAAACTAGTTCATGAATAAAAAGGAAAACATTACAATTTCTATTTCAGATTGAAACAAAATGGCCAAATTGATGCCGATGAGTTGCAGATGATTATCATTTATAATAATAGATATCAATAATCATCATTAATATTTGGATCTTCACTTATGTTCAATATTTTCTAAATCATATTTTTCCAGTGGTGAGATCATCTGTTCTGAGTCCATATCTGATGCAGCCGATCACAGTTTTTTGTTCATTTTCTCGTATATAAATTACACTCAATCCTTCACATCAACATTAATTATCATTAAATGAACTATAATGTGTTAGATTCTGGATAGAAGTCGTATTATAAAAGATTACTGTTCATGCACAGATGATAAAACCTTTAGATTTTTCCACATTAACGATTCACCGTGACCTTTCTCCTCAGGACGGAGCATCAACAGAGCTCTTATTGTGAAGTCATGAACATGGAGAGGGGGGGGGGGGGGGGGGGGGGGCAGGGGGGAGGAAAGGGGGGTTTAAACTATTACATCATTAGTTTTAAAGTTTTATTAAAAGCTCAAAGTGGAAAAAGTGAAAGTCCTGAACGTTCACGGTGACAGCGACTCTTCCTGTCAAGTTTCTGCACTTTTATTTTTACAACAGCAGCAGAGTTTAGGAAACGAACAAGTCCTCAGAGATAAGTGTGTGTGTGTGTGTGTGTGTGTGTGTGTGTGTGTGTGTGTGTGTGTGTGTGTGTGTGTGTGTGTTCAGTTCCTGTTATCTTTAACTGCCATGCTTGTTTCCTTCTGCGTTTTATGGCTTTTTTTGTGGTTTGTGTGTGTGTGTGCTCATGCTCTGTGGTGACAACATGTTTGTGTGAGAGTAAAGACTCAAAGTTGTTGGGAATGTGATAGAAACTCATGCAAATATTTTTATTTTATTTTGAAAACCTTTTCATTGTATAGTTTTCCAAACATAGAGTCCTTTCCCCAACGTATTTTAAAAACGCTTTGTATGAAAATGACATTACAATTGATTTACAAAATCAGTAAATAACTTTCTACAGAACAAAGATTAAAAAGATTAAAAACATACATGAATAAAAAATTATATCATATCATACAATCTGTGTTGAGTGGCTACATGCAAAAACACAAGGTTTATACTGTTTATACTGTACACTATATGAGTTCAGTGGTGTCTCTAAGGATTCCAGTCATGTACCAGAGATATTTGATTGTTTTCTGAGTGTTTGTTGTGGTTGAAAGAATTGCCCCCATGGGTTAGCGTTGTGGCTATCCCTAGCGCCGTCTAGCCATGGTGTAACTCCGGTTTGCCTGCATCAATTTTAGTCGCGTTTTTTGCTCCAACCAACACAGGGTGACCATCAGGACAACGATTTAGGGGTAAAAAATGGACGGAATTCTCCTTTAAAGGGACATTGTGTAACTTCTCCTGTTACAGGGATGCAAACAGCGCGCCGAAAAGCGAAACTCGCTTTTTTCATGACCAATTAGGTGACTTGTGTGAATCATTCAGATCCGAAGAGTTTTTGTTTTGAGGGGGGGGGGGGGGGTCTCAGCGTCTCAGCTGGGGTCAGTAAAATGTTTTTCTAACAGGCTGACAGTGACAATCACGTGAAACTGAGGCGAACTCATTCATGGTTTCTGATCATACTGATAACTGCCGACCTCCAATGTTGACGCGCGACGTGCGCGCTCGTTACCCAAAGCGGCGCGTATCCGCGTGCAGTCGGTACGTACATTACTGTGTCAGGCAGGTGTCTCCCATGGAGCTCTGCCCCGTTTCAGAGGTGAAGGAGAGACGTCGCCTCCGCGGTGTAGAATGTGTTCAATTAAAGTGAAACTAACACATTATATAGGCTATGTCCATTACACACTTTTAGGCCTTAAAATGTCTTAAATTTGTTGAATTATTGTGTTCAAGTCTTAAATAATTTTAGACAGGTCTTACATTTTCTTATGCCCACCATGGGCGAGCATTTCACTCGCATTTGCCCCTAAAAAAAAAAGACATACATGTGTGAAGCGGGAAAATCACAAAAAAGAAAGAGCACAACCTGCGATTGGTCCAAAACTACAAATCCCACAATTCTCTGCTCTCAACAATAACAGTAGTTAGTGTAAGTAAGGGAGAGTGGAGCTGTAGGTGAAAAGAGGAAACAACGCACGTCTGGTCCTGTTCTATGTTGTTCGTTCACACCGTCACCGTTTATTCGTTACGTCCGCGGTGTAAAAGGCCGTGACGCAAAGACGCGATTAGGCGCGAGACGCGATTAGGCGCGAGACGCGGTATACGCGACTTTTTTTTTTTTGCGACGCTACACGCGATTCTTTTTGTGCGACGGGACCTTCGCGTCTTCGTCCTTTTCATCGTGTTTGGTGGGAAGACCCACGAGGGGCTTCCCACCAAACACGAGGAACGCTTTTTTTTCGCTCGAGTTTTTACGCGCGACCAAACGCGAGATACGCGAGTTAACGCTCGTTTTGACTCGTGTCAAAAAAAAAATTCACGAGCCCGCCAACAACTTTTTTTTTTTTTTTTCAAAGGAGGTTCAACTGGACTTAGTTATTTGTCTAGGAAGACGTTTCACCTCTCATCCATGAGGCTTCATCAGTTCATGTAGCATCTGACCAGGCTGGGACTGGTCCAACTAACTGGTGTGGAGACTCAGTATAAGTCCAGTTGCTTTCGATTTAACCTCCTTTGAAATACTATGACCTGGACAAATGAGAATATGCACAGGCCTACAACAACATTTCTGCTCTCACCAACCATGGTTGAGGTCACAACGCTGCTGTAGCTGCTCTGGAAGTCCGAGACACTGAGGCCAAACGCCGCCGTCGCTTCTGATCCATGACGGCGAGTTCCGGGCTGATGAGCTACAGAGACTGAGCAGCGCGTCGCTGTGTCGGACTGTTTGTTTGGATTTAATGAAGAAGCTGCACAGAGTCAGGTGAGCAGAAGCTGCCCCCCCCACCCCTCTCACCGTGTAGCCGCTGCTGTCTCACAGCCACCACCGACCCCTAGAATAAAACACCACCGACCCCTAGAATAAAACACCACCGACCCCTAGAATAAAACACCACTAAGCCGTGGACGGTCGCTGCGTGGATAAAATGCTGACGACCAAAACAGCCGCCCCCAGGTCACTGACTGGAGTGTTTTAAAGTCGGCACATGAACGCAGCTCAGACCGGCCGGTGCCTCAGCGCGGTGATCAGCAGGACGCTATACCCAGTACCGGCCAGCTCAGTACAGAGGGGGGGACGATAACGTGACGCACAGTATACTGTTATGAGACACATTATGCATCCCAACTGTCTTTTTTTAGAGGATTTTTTTTGTTTTTTTACCAAGAATGCGCCCAAAAAAAAATCATGATCCAGGGGCCAAAATTCGAAACAAATATTTATTTTTTTAATCATAATTCTCATTATTCTCCTGATGTCGGTTTAATGTAAACAGATTGCGCTGTTATGCGTCGTGTGACAGCGGGGCAGAGCTGCAGCTGCTGTGCTGTGATGGACCTGATCAGACTGGTGGTGGTCCACAGTGAATCAGTCCCAGATCCTCCACCGTCACCAGATCCCCCGAAACCCCCCGCAAATAATACATCGACAAGAAGTTAAGTGGCAAGTTGCACCTTTTCGTCGGCTTATTATTTGCGGATTTTTTTTATAGCCTATATAACGTCACTGCAACATAATGAGATTTCCACCGCGCCGAACCAATCATGTGGCTGGAATAGAGCCAGTCAACAGTAACATGTGCATTTGTTTGGGTTGCTGCAGATGTGCACATCAGCTGACACCGCCGGTAAAAGAGAGAGAGAGAGAGAATGAGTGTTGTCTAGAAAAAAAAACAGTAAAGGAGAACTTGGACAAGTGACTGACAAGACGCGTGGTGCGCAATGGAGACACCAGGCTGGAGCGGACCGTGGTCACGGTGCGGCCGCTCTGCTGCTGCTCACCTCAGTGTGTGCGACAACTCATTCATGGTTGTCTCTGATTACACTGGTAACAGCCTTCCTATTCACCTCCAATGTAGACGCGACGTGCGCGCTCGTTACCCAAAGCGGCGCGTATCCGCGTGCATTCGGTGCGACGGCGCCGCCGTTTTCCCCCCCGTGCATGTCCGTTGCTGTGTCAGGCAGGTGTCTCCCACGGAGCTCTGCCCCGTTTCAGAGGTGAAGGAGAGACGTCGCCTCCGCGATGTAGAATGTGTTCAATTAAAGTGAAACTAACACATTATATAGGCCTATATGTCCATTACACACTGAATGTGATGTTAAATCCCATGTCTTTATTTATTCAGTTTATTTTAATAGTAATAATTATGACTAACATTCAGTGAAGACCTAAAAATCAGTATCTCCAAAATTGAAATATTGCAATGGTTTTAATTTTTTTTAAAGCATTTTTAATCTAGAAATGTTGGCCTTCTGAAAACTGTCCATCTATATGCACTCAATACTTGGTTGGGGTTGAAATACTGGAAATTTACTTTTCTGTGATATTGTTAATGGTGACCCCCCCCCCCCCCCCCCGCCAGACAATTCCTCTCTTTTTTGGTCCTGACCCGTTTGCATCCCTGCTGTTATCTATTCACGAAAATCGATTATTTAGTTCAAAAGTCTGTTCTTCATAATCAGTAATCCCCCCCATCAACAAACTGATGTGTTCCGGGTAACGCAGTGAGGAGGAATGGAGCGTTACACCGATGCTGCATTCACCTGCAGTCGGGCAGACGGCCGTCGCTAACAAACCAGATGTCATTTTACTCACAGAAGTCCAGAGAAAGCCGGTAAAACGTGGGTCGGGTAAACAATACCACATTGCCATGACAACATATTGTCACGTGTATTGTTTTGCCTCGTGCTGACGGACCACTTGTTTACATAGAGGCTTGTTTATGCCGTTTACGTGCAGCGGCTGTCGTCCGTCTGCCGTCTGCCCAATTTCAGGTGAATGCAGCATGAAAAATACCACTGAGTTGCTTGAGATATACAACCGCAACGCTAGATGGAGGAATTCCTACACAATGTACCTTTGAGTTGTTTTCCGAAAGACACCAACCTGAATATTTTCTTATTTATTTATCGCAAGTCATTTCACCATCTCACATCTGACATGTTGCCGGTACCGTGCAGGTCTGATAATCAACAGTTTTGGGTGTATTTGTTTGTTTATATAAATCCCATGACTCATGAACTTCCTGTCTCTCTGTGTTTCCTCAGAGCTCTCAGGTCGATCCTGAGGAGCTGTTCACCAAACTGGACCGGATCGGGAAAGGATCGTTTGGAGAGGTGAGCTGCTGTTTTAGTTTGATCACTGTCAATTAGGGTTGCAAATTTCTGGGAATTTTCAAATTTGGAAACTTTCCATGGGAATTAACGGGAATAAATCCGAAATTTACAAAATTGAAGGTTGGCCCTTAACAGAATAGGGAAATATATTGTAGCATAATCTTGACTAAAACAGCCAGATTTACTTTATTTCACTTTTTGATTTTGAAACATTCATGTTTTTGTTGTTCAGTAAAAGAATTGATTGTTCATACAAGAATTAAAACTTGATAAAGTTCTACTCACAAATAAATCTGTTGAAATGTCATGTTTTTTAATTAATTGTATTATTTTGCATGGATGTCTGCTTATGACACCGTGATACAGTTTGTTTAAATTACCCCCAGTTTCCAGTTTATTCCCATAAATTCCCAATAATTCCCATAAATTCCCCATAATTCCAATGGAAAGTTTCCAATTTGGAATATTAGTTTAGTAGTATAAGTTTCTGGAAATTTTCTGGAAATTTACTAGAAGTTTTCCACCCCTTAGCAACCCTACTGTCAATCATCACTGTGTTGTATGATGTCACTCACCTCTTCCTCCTCCTCCTCCTCCTCCTCCCTCTTCTCTTCTCTCCTCTTCCTCTTCCTCCTCCTCTTCTCTCCTCCTCCTCCTCTTCCTCCTCTTCCTCCTCCTCCTCCTCCTCCTCCTCTTCCTCCTCCTCCTCCTCCTCCTCCTCCTCCTCCTCCCCCAGGTCTTTAAAGGCATAGATAACCGCTCCCAGAGCGTCGTGGCCATAAAGACGATCGACCTGGAGGAGGCGGAGGATGAGATCGAGGACATCCAGCAGGAGATCACCGTGCTCAGCCAGTGCGACAGTCCCTACATCACCAAGTACTACGGCTCCTACCTGAAGGTCAGACCCCATCTATAATAATACCCATCAGATCCAGGATCTTCTTTGTCGAAACAAAATGAAACCATGAAAGGATTTAAAGGGATAGTTCACCCAAAATTCAAATTTCACTCATTATCTACTCCCCCTCATGTGGACTAAGGGCTGGGAGAAGTTTCAGAGTCCTCCGTGGCTTCTCTGAGTTACAGCGGGGCTCCGTGCAGCACTGCATGTCCATATGACGGTTGTGACGGGGCTCACTTTTCTTCGTCCAAAAAGACACACCAAAAAACATCTAAATACCTCCATGCTGCTCGTCTGCGATGTCCGTCTTGTATTGAAGCCTCAACATGAGAAATTGTTCCGAATAATATTAAATAAGTCTATATTTTAAGCTTGTTTGCAGCGGAAGCTCCCAGTGTTGCTCTGCCGGAATCTTGCGCGATTTGCGGAGCCGTGAACTGAGTGTCAATGCAAATTGGTGAACTGAGACACTGGGATCTTCTGCTACAAATAAGCTTAAAATATAGACTTATTTAATTTTTTTCGGAACAATTTCTCATGTTGGGGCTTCAATACAAGAGGGACATTACAGACGAGCAGCATGGAGGTATTTAGATGTTTTTTGGTGTGTCTTTTTGGACGAAGAAAAGTGAGCTCCATTCGCAACCGTCATATGGACATGCAGAAATTTGAATTTTGGATGAACTATCCCTTTAATAAGAATTTGAAACCTCTTCTTCTTCTTCCAATGCACCAGCATCGGTGCATCTGTCCATTACTGGTATAACACAATAAATGAATCAGACTGAGCTTCACCACGACCCCCCCCCCAAAAAAAAAAGTTGTCCGAACCTTTGAATTTAAACAAGTTATTAATATTTATTATTAAAACTATGGCTGTATTTTCTGAATCGTTGTTGTTTCAGGGCAGTAAACTGTGGATCATCATGGAGTACCTGGGTGGAGGCTCAGCACTCGACCTGGTGAGTGTGAAAACTGGTCTTTTTTCTACTGATTTCTATTCATTTATTGACATTTTCCAACAGTTTACTGCAGAGCTGCACTGAGGATGTTTTGGAATCGCCAAAGTTTGATTGATTTAAACAATCAATAATTGTCCAAATCCAAAAATGTTGAACCTTCAGCACAGATTTATCGATGCAACCCTCTAAGATTTTAAACGGCCACTTCTGGAAAACGGTTCCTTCTTATTTGGATCAGACAAAAAAAAGTATATAAGTTTCCTACAGTAATAATCTGGATCAGAGTGTTTTCTGGAAGGGAGTTTGGAGTCGTTGGGGAAAATCAATAATCAAGTTGTAAATGGATCTGAATCAGATGTTTCTTCTTGATTCTCTGTGTCCAGACTTGTTTTAGATGAAACTCAACAGGGTGTGTTTGAGTTCCAGCGTAGAGCCCTCGGCACATCGGTGCAGGTTTCATATGCGTCATTACTTAAGGTGTGTGTTTGTGTTTTTGTGTGTGTTTGTGTGTGTGTGTGTGTGTGTGTGTGCAGCTGAGGGCGGGTGCATTCGACGAGTCCCAGATCGCCACCATGCTGAAGGAGATCCTGAAGGGGCTCGACTACCTGCACTCCGAGAAGAAGATCCACAGAGACATCAAAGGTACGAGGGACATTGAACGCCACAGAGCCACTTCCTGCTCTGACACAGTGTTGCATGAATCAAATCAAAAATATTCATAAAGCACATTTAAAATCAGTTCTTTATAACATTAAAAAGTGGCTTTTATCAGTGAATTCATAAATAAATAATATAATTAGTAACCCAGTCCCAGTTGGCCCAATGGGATGTAACAAGCTCTCTGATTGGTTGGAGAGCTGACCACTCATATCCATTCACTTTGAGCTTTAATAGCACTTAAATATGTTTTTAAATGGTTTATTTAAAATAGATTTTTGTATTTTTGAATCCAGACCATTTTTTGATGAATAAATTGCTTATTTATACTTTTTTTTTTTTTTTTTTTTTACATTTTCTAGT
>NC_139909.1:6250592-6275592 GCF_905171665.1 Trachurus trachurus | reverse complement strand
GAGTTTACTGGAAACAACCTCATTTAGGACGTTTTTACAGCCTCAACAGTCCTGGATTGTGTTCTGATGTTCACGCGTGTGACTATACGTATATCCCTTCAGGACACTTGGATTGCAGTGGACGAGCAGTGTGGAGGAATATTAAATGTTTTTTGTGTAGTTTTATGGACGTTTTTGTGTCGGTCCCTATTGACTCTCATATAAAGTTTTGGTTGGACTAGGAACCGGCCTCCTGAGTCTCCAGATGCACTTTGAGGAATAAAAAACTACTATGAATTTCATTTTTTGGTGAACTATTCCTTTAATTCTATAACATTGATGTAACTGAAAGGAAACCAAACATGTTGATAATCCAGAACTCCATTCCTCCATCTTGTCCCCAGACTGGTCCGTCACTTTACTGCCTCCCCCACAAACAGTGTTTTTTTTTAATTATTCATAAGCACAGTGATAAAAACACAAAACATTATATTTCATGATACAAAGGCAAATAATTGTTTAGGAGAGGAAAAGAAGCCTAAGGTATAGATATATATATAGATAAAATCCTCCCCTCTAATATGAAATCACAAATCAATAAGAAAAGAAACAAGCAACAGTTACAAACGGTCTTTTTGCTTGTGAGCTGTGAGCTGAACCCTCAGGGCCACCGTAGTTTAGTTTCCCCTCCTCAACCTCTCACATGGGTTTAGTTGAGCATAACTTTACCCTGTGGCCACGTTTACTTATTGATTATTGATCTGATAGAGTCCTACAGGACCCGATCAATGAAAAGCTCAAACTTTGACTTTTTAAATCACTTGTGTCATTAACTCAAGTTGAATTATTATAACGATGAACTTTGACCCTTTGAGCCATAATGAAACTGTTGAGTGCAGAATCTAAACACATGAAGGTTATTAGTTCAATATAATCTATAGTTTGTCTTTTTATTTCTATGTTTTACCTGTAAAAACCGAATAACAATTAAACTCTCACCAGAAATAAAAAGGACAAGAATTAAATTAGTTCTTCTATTTTTCTCTCAGTATTTTTTAAACGTATTTCTGAGTTGTGTGTAACTTCCTTCAGGTTCAGTTGTTTTCACTTCACTGTGTCTGTGTCTCTGCTGCCTCCTGGTGGACACTTTCTTTCCTTTTCTTTTTTAAACGCCAACACAAACACAACTCCTTCTATCCCACAAAAACTGATGTATAAACTCTTCCTGAGTTAAAATATTCTTGCTGTGTTCTTAAGGAATAAATATGAACATGTTTTCTTTGCATTATTATTATTATTCAAGGTCTGAAAATACTTGATATATTTTGTTATTTAGACTAGTTTAGTCATTTTCAGCCAATAAAAGCTCTAAATTACAATATTTTTATTTCAATTTTGGGAGAAATGTTGTCGGTAGTTGTCGATAGAATAAAAAATAATAATAAAAAGAAGAATTTTACTCAAACACAAACCTATAAATAGTAAAACCAGAGAAACTGATCATTTTGGGAGTGGTCTCTTAATTTTTTCCAGAGCTGTATATAAAACCATGTGAGAAAGACACAGTGGACTACAGACAGTAATTCACCTCTGTCTCTTTGTCTCTTTGTCTCTCTGTGTCTCCGTCTCGGTGCAGCGTCCCACGGCCAAGGAGCTGCTCAAACACAAGTTCATCGTCAAACACTGTAAGAAGACGTCCTACCTCAGCGAGCTGATCGACCGGTACCGGAGGTGGAAGGAGGAGGGGCACAGCGACAGCAGCTCCGACGACTCAGACAGGTAACATGGTCACAGTGTCACACAGTATGACAGAATATGATATATACGAATTAACAATATGAAATGTAATGAAATCAGATTATAAAAACCTTATATTTGAACATATTTCTTAAATATTCATAGTAAATGTACAACTTGATCTTAATTATGTTTGCTCTCAGTCTTAGAAATAATTTACATTTTTATTCAGTTTTTTTTAATTATTATTTGTAGTTATAGTCCTTCAAAATGTAACTTTTTCTTTTTCTTTTTTGGTAATTTCAACTTTTATTGGTAACGTGGTCACAGGTGTTGACGTAGCGACTGGTGACAGTACAGCACAACACAGTATGATACAATATGATATACTGTATATGAATGAACAATATGAAATTATAAAAACCTGATATTTGAACATATTTCTTCAATATTCATAGTAAATGTTCATGTTGATCTACTCTGTCTTAGAAATTATACATTTTTAACATCAATTTGTGGGGGGTAATTTCAACTTTTATCAGCAGCCAGAGAGTCAGAGGTGATACCGGCCTGATGAGACAAGATCGAGTTAATCATATTTACCAATACAATTTTCTATTCTTATAGAGTAAAAGGAGAAGAGAGGGGAAACAGAAGAATTTATAAGAAAATATATTAAATCATCAGTCACCGGATCAAATTTGAGTCAATTTTCATTCTGATTGATTACATATAAACATGTACCCTAAAAAAAAAAAGAAAAGAAAAGAGAGAAATGAAAATTGTCTTTTCTCTTTATTGACAGATAAATCGATTTAAATCCCTCTGACTCTATATATTAATCTGTATTATTTGTGTTTGAGAGAAACAATAAACTTACAGAAAGTTTTTTTTTTAAATAATGCAATCAATAGAAACGGGTGGATAAATAAAAATGATGAAGATAAGTTTGAGAATGGACAGATGGGACACAGTCGAGGAGATGGACAGTATGGAAAGACTCACATATATACTGAGACTCCAACAAACGGAATTCAACACTAAATGGGACAAATGGACAACGTATAAATCTCACTGCAGAGACGCCACTAGAGACTCTGAATGGAGTTAAAAACATTGTAATACCACAACCAAAAGACATGTAACCAGTAGTCGAGTTGTAAAAAAAATTCAGGGGGGATGGTCTATTTTTTTCACCTTAAAAAAAACGGGGGGGTAATTCATGTAAATTCGATATCAAAACAAAACACTGAAAATAAGACTTCTTAATCCTCTCAAATCAAATCAAATCAAGCCAAGTTTATTTGAATTTTTTTATTTGTGCCCTCAGATTGTATTATTTCTTTTATTCAACTCTCTAATGATGAAATAATTAGGGCTTTCAATCTATTAAAATATTTAATCCCGATTAATCTCATGAATGTCATACTTAACTCGCGATTAATCGCACATTTTTATCTATTATAGCCTAAATGTCCCTTGAATTATAATTTTTTGGAAAAGTGGATAGGCTTGATTTGTGCAAATGTTTTTTAATGAAATCAACTATCAATAGATAAAAAGAAATTGACGCCGTTAAAATTGATTGGACAGCCTATAATTACAAGTTATATGTCCAACGTTTAATGTAAAAAGGGGAGGGATGGAGAGGGGGGATGGCATTTTTTCAGGGGGGATGATTTTGATCGTTTTTATTTCAGGGGGGATGCCATCCCCCCTCATCCCCCCTCAACTCGACTACTGCATGTAACTCTCTGACACTGCTGGTTTTCTTTTTTGTGTTATGTAGTGAGTCCAGTAACAAGGAGAACAGTGAGTCTCCTGAATGGTCCTTCACCACCGTCCGGAAGAAGAAGACGGAGGGCAGGAAGGTTCTCAACGGCACGGTGAGAGAGAAAGTCAGTCAGAAAACACTTTTCTTTTAAATCTTTCCATTTTTTAGGGTCAGGATGTGAATTAGATTTGATTTAGTAACGTTAGAAATACATTTTACAAAGTCAAATTCACATTTTAATGTAATTTACAGAAACTTTCTGCCTTTTTAAAGAAATCATGGTCGATATGTCTCTATGACGAGACGCAGGTGAATATTGATGCAGTCATTGATTTTACCTTTTAGTTAGTGAACTTTATTGTCAATCACACTATGTAACTGTCAATTACACATCGAGGATCGAAATCCCCAACTCCAATGTGCAATTAACAGTTAACATACATTTACCACACACATATAACATAAAAGATGAACACAGACATCAACGATATTTAAAAATAAGCACAGATATGCAGACAGACACACAATGGCCTATGATATTGTGATGTAATAATAACGTGCACTTTGCAATTTGGGAATTGGCATTACTAAGTAGAAATCTGTTTTTACTTTAAATTAAAAAACTTTTTTTTTGTTAATTATTGTCCAAAAAAAACAAACAAATTAAATCAGTCGTGATTCAAACTGAAAAAGCAAAAAAGGAAAAACATCAGATATTTAAAGACAAACATCGGTCAGGGCTGAACAAACACAAAAATGGAGGATAGTCTTGGTTTCATTGTTTACAGTTTCTTTCTCTTCTTTTGAGCAGGTTCAGGATCAGCTGAGTACATCGGCCAGTCTGACCACGGTCATCTCCCCGGTCTTCACTGAGGTCAGTTTCTCCATAGAAACTTAAAACCACTAATAAACCTAAAACCACTTGTTAAATATAAAAAACCATTCACGTCAGAGATACCAGATTAGATTCATCCGGCCTTTTCTTCCCCGTGCAGCTGAAGCAGCAGCACAAAGAGCACTCGGAGCAGCGCCACGCCATCGAGGAGCTGGAGCGCAACATCCGATTGGCCGAAGACGTTTGTCCAGGCATCACGGACAGGATGGTGACGCACATCATCGCCAGGTACCAGAAGTACGTCAACATGTTTATTTATAACTCATCATCAAATACATGTAAAACTTGAGGAAGGAGTGAACTTCAAGTTATGTTTTGAAAAATTACGTAATTAAAGGAGAATTCCGGCCATATTTGACCCCTACATCGTTGTCCTGATGGTCACCCAGTGTTGGGGGAAGCAAATCACGCGACTAAAATTGATGCAGACCAAAATAACCAAATAATATCGAAATAATCGATTTTCATGAATAGACAACAGGAGAAGTTACACAATGTCCCTTTAAAGGAGAATTCCGCCCATTTTTGACCCCTAAATCGTTGTCGCAACTAAAATTGATGCAGGCAAACCAGAGTTACAATCAATCAAATATCTGTGGTACATGACTGGAATCCTTAGAGACACCACTGAACTCATATAGTGTACAGTATTAACAGTATAAACTTTGTGTTTTTGCATGTAGCCACTCACCTCAGATAGCCCAACTCTGAAACATCCTGGGAAGACATTACTATCCCATCACAGAGCGCCTGCTCTCCCCGCCACAGAAACAAACACTTTTTCCTTGTTGTGATTATTTCTTTACAAAAATAAACAGTCAGAGATATTATGGGCATTTACCACTGCACTGCAACGATTTAGGGGTCAAAAATGGCCGGAATTCTTTTTTATTTATTTATATTTTTCATGTGTATGTAGCAAAGTGAGTGTGTTTTCGTGAATATGTGGACATTACATCTCAGTTTCATTGTATTTTATCATAAATGCACCATAAAACCACTCTATTCTACATATATAAATATATAGTATAGTAATGTTTTCAGCTCTAAGTGAGAGGTTGCGTTCAGGGTGCCTGGGAAATAATGAAACTCCCAGAGTTAATCCGAGCTCATTGTTCATTACAAGATGCCTCTTCCCCCAGATCGTTTGTTTACCAAATACTCACTCTCTCTCTCTCTCTCTCTCTCTCTCTCTCTCTCCGTCAGGTTCACGACCAACTGACGGATGGACAGATGGACGGAGGAGGAAAACGAAGAGAGAGAGAGACTGTGTCTCCGTACGGTGACGCTGCTGGGTGATTTGGGAACGGAGGAGATTTGCTGTGCGATGTCTCCTCACTGTACACACACACATCCACTCATACAGTACACACATGCATGCACACACACACACACACACACACACTACTAATGTAATATATACACTATATATTTGATATATATATAAACATCTATGTACACACTGCTGCTGGTTGAAGACCTTTTTTTCTGCCCTGATTGGATTCGACAGACGACTGCACCTTTGAATCTAAAGTACGACCTGAGTTGTCAGTTGGATCTGTGGATGTCGTGGCCCGTTTGTAGGGTCATGAAGAACTTCTTCTCTTTCTTTCTGTCTCTGTTTCATTCTTCCTTTTGCTTTTTTTTTTGTAAGAAGTTGATTTGAATTTGTTAAAAATAAAGTTGACCTTTTTTTTCCACGAGTAATCCTCCGTACGTGCCTTAAGTCTTCACCCAATCAGTCGTTTTCTAAAAGAAGACTTTTTTTTATATATAATGAAGATGTTTTTTTGTTGAAACCATACATGAATAATATATGATAGAGGCTTCTGGTCCATCAGCAGTGGTATGGTTGGAGTCATGGCTTGCCTTGACCTTGTATATTTCTATAGGATACGTTTGTTGAGTAGCACTTGAGACAGATTATATGCCAATTTTGCATTTTGTTTTGTTGTCTTCAGTAAAGCTCTTCGATTACAGTTCCCTGATCCTGGATTTCAGTTTTCAGGGTTAAATTAGGTTGTTTTCACTCCTATTTTTTACACCGCTGATAATAATAAATGTGATTAAATATCTAATGCTACGAACAGAAAAAAACTTCAATCAGATTCCTATTCCTCAGCTTTACTGACGGATTTTTACGTTTACTATTTTGAACGTTAAAGGCAAAAATTGTACACTCATTGCAGAAACATGTTTATTTCCATATTTCCAAATTAGCTAGCTAATTAGATTTAACAGTCAAATCGAGCAGCTTTAATAATAGCTAGCTAGCTGTTGAAGCAACAGTAACTAGCTTCAACAAAAGTTTTCTGGCTAATAAGCTAACTCTTGTTGAAGCTGTCCTTTAGGTTACTGGCTTAATGATAAATCCTATCATTAATGAAACTAGCAAATAAAAAGTTTCCGTTTAAAATGTAAACAAAGCGATCTGAATAAGATCAGTGTTTCTTGATGGGAAATGCAACAATTAGCATTGCACAACCAATCCCAACTCTAGCAACAACTTCAACAACAGTTGGCAAACCAGCTCACTATCTGTTGTCGAAGCTGTTCCCATAGTAACAAGCTCAATTCAACTGCCAACTGGTCAAATTAATGTGAGATCGGAAACACGATCAGTATCATTGCACAATCATTAGCATCAAAATTGGCACTCTATTGGGAAATGGGAGGAATGGCGTATCCTCGTCAACTGTGTTGGAAGATTTAATCATTTTGTGGGAGTTTTTTTGTAAAATTACGTTTTCCAGTGCGATCTGCTGGCAAGACACAAAAATAGTCTTCCACTGGCTTTTTGTAAAGTCTGTGTCCTTTTTCAATAGGATGCATCAAGTTTGGGAAAACGTTGAGAGCTGTCAACTTGTGTCTGAATGTTGATGTGTTGTTAACATAATTCTTGATGTGTTCTTTTTTTTTTTTTTTCTTTGTTTCTTTTTGCTTTCGTTCTGTTACAGAACATTGAGAAAAGTAGCACGGATCTTTTTCAAGAAGCGTGAAGGGAGCTGTAATCAGAGTTATTGCTGATAGTTTGTACCAAAGACACTATAAACCTGGTCATTGTATATTTTTTTGTCTTTTTATATATCATAAGGGATACAGTAATGCTTGTTGAGGGGGGAAATGTAAAATGAAAGATGTAAGATTTTACTTTTTTTGTAGCGGGACTTAGAGTTTTATGAATAAATATTTAAGTTTGATTGAGAAACTTAAGCTTCAGCAATTTCTTTCTTTAGGTCAGTGCTACAGTTTTTCATACATCGTCGTTAGACAGAGTTACTTTCACTTGGTAAAAGTATAAAATGATCAATTATGCTGAAAATACCAGATGAATTTATTTTGTAAATGTAAATGCTGTACTTTTTTTACTCATATCCTTTATTCACAAATTCAGCTCTTATATAAACAAAAAAAGTGTTTTTAAGTTCACATTTTTCTACAGAATTCACAACAACCATTCAAATCCATACAATGTAACAAGCGCATTATCCAACTACATCACCCAGGGAGTTTTCCAACCCTATGAAACTCTCACACCGAGAAAACACTCAAATTTCATATTTAAGACATAAAAGTGGTCAATAGATTTTTATCCACTCCCACTACCAATCCAAATAGTAATACAAGTGAATAGTTGTTTAGCTTTGGCCATTGGTTCAGATCAAAAACTCAATGCTGAAAAAAAGTCAGGACTATCACTAGTTTTAAACAAGTTTAAAAATGTTTTACCCAGACTGTTTTACCTCCAAATAAAAACAGCAGCCAAACACCTTTATAAGGTGCAAATCATCTTTCCATTGCAAAGAAAACTATGCACACAGCTCGGTGGTAGGTGATAGTCGCTTAGACTGGACAGGCGAGGTAATAGTTTTACCAACTGTCGTCATTTCCTCTTCCAAAGTACTGCATACAACTTGTCTGATCATGTGACCACTCATTTGCGTTGCTATTACTTTGCTAAACCTTGTAGCCAAACCTTCATTTTAAAAAAGTATTTTTGATGCAGCAACCTACATTGCTACAGCTGAGGTTAGAAATGCTACATAGACATTTTTTTTTTCCAGGTAGAAATACTCAACATTTTGTAGATTTTGCACCCATAATGTAGCTACAGGTATCAGTTCCCAGAAGCTGAGGTTTTCACTAAAACAAGGCAAAAACAATACATTTTTATCTGCCAGTAAACCTCAACAACAACAACGACACACTTCTCTTACACACAACTCACAATTATCGCATTTTTATCTACAATCTGTATTGGATGTGCTTTTAAAAACCATCCTGCCGGTTTTTGGGTGTGTTTTTATCTACAGTGTGACCTCTTTAATCTTTCCCTTTTCAGAATCTTTAGTCTCGCATTGTGTCTTTTCTTTACTCTCCTGTGCACCCTTTGATTGCCTTGCTGCCCCACTGTCCTCCTCCTCCCCCTCTTCCTCCTCCTCATCCAATTGGAGGCTCCCAGAGGAAAACCTCATCCTGGCCAGTCCAGCGGACCGCATCACCTTCCCCATCGGGGGTGGTGGGCAGTAGTATGGGTAGAAAACCTCCGGGTCGGAGTCACTGTAGCTCCCGGTAGTGCCACCGATCATGCATAGAGAGGAGGGGCGCTCGGGCAGGGGGGAGGAGTTCAGCGGGAGGTAGGTCGGTCTGGAGGGGCGTGTCAGGTGAGGGTAGTAGCCAAGAGGACGAAACTCAGAAGCAGGGTTAAAGGCGGGATTTGAACTCCTTGACATGTGGAACTTGACGTCCGGTTGGCTGGCTACACGGCGAGGAAGCCCTGGGAGGAAATTGGAGTCGTCGCTGTAATGCCCCGCCTCTGTGTGTCCAACACCGTAGAACCTCGCTCCGTTGCTTCCTGATTGGTAAACCCGGGCCAATCCCAGCCCGCCTGAGCCCGACGACGCTCGGAGGTTCCTTCTGATTGGTGAATGTGACGGCGAGTCGTGGCCTAGCGGGTAGAAAGACGGCCGCGATATGCTGTCCATTGTCACGTAATCCCGCCTCCTGGCGTGTGGGAAACGCTCCAGCGAAGAAACGGCAACGTAGTCCGTCAAGTAAGGGTGTCGGTTGAGCGGCGAGGAGGAACCAGCCAATGGGAATGTCGGGAGGATGGGGTGATACTGGTAGGCGGGGCTGTTTGGGTAAAGAAGGACCAACTGCTGAGCGGCGTCCGGGTGGGGCTGGGGATTGGGCCGGCGTCGCGACCGGTTGCCGTAGACGCCGGCCAACCTTTGGGCTTGGCGCTGCGCCCCGATACGTCCGCCCCTCGTGTCCTCCGCCACCGACGTCGAAGCCGATCTTATTTTCGGCGTGACGACCGGTTGGAAGAGAGAAGGAGAGAGGGGAGTGACTTGTGAGAGGGGACGGGACCCTCGGGTGACCTCGAGAGACGACTGGCTGCGTTTAGCCCCACCTCCTCCTGCGATTTCGAAGTCGTCTACGCCTCCGTGGTGTGGGTCCATCTCGTCCTGACTGTGGACCGCCAAGGCACGGCTCGACCGGGGGAAGGGATGCGAGTGCTCGTAAAGCTGGGGAGGTAAGACACACAAACATTAGACGAACTGTTATTCCAATTGAGTAATCAATCAATTGACCAATCAGTACATCTAGGCAAGGCAAGGCGATTTTATTTGTATAGCCTGTTTTTTACAAACAGTTTGTCTCAAAGGGCTTTACATGGCATCATAACAACATCCTTAGATGCCCTTAAACCCTCACACCGACTGAGGAAAAACTCCATGGAAAACCCTTTTAACAGGGAAAAACCGGAGAAACCTCAGGGTGAGCAACAGAGGAGGGATCCCTCACCCAGGAGGGCTGACGTGCAATAGATGTTGTTACAGACAACATACACAAGATATGTATCTGCAGGTGAGGCCTGTGTAACCTCCGTAGATTTTAGTACCTGTTTGGAGACGTCGGTGAGGAGATCGGGAGAAGATCGGCACTGTCTGGGGTCGAAGTCTGACTGACAATAAGTCCTGAGGAAAAGAAAAGATAATTGAAACAGATGATTTTAAAAAAGATCAGAAACCTTCCTGTCTTTTCAAATGTGTCATTGATTTTGATTTTAATCATTTGAGGAGCACAGGAAGGATGTTTCTGATGTTCGCTACATGAATGTTTTTGGAATGCGCCATTACATGCAAAAGTGTCCAATTTGAGATAATGGCTGAGTGGTCAAATTGTACATATATTCCTCTAAAAGCATCCTGCAGAATCGATACCAAGGAGTTTTAAAGCTCCATTGGGGTTTCGTTGGGGATCATTTTAGAGTTTTAGCACCAGAATCAGTGTTTATACTTTGATTAAATGATCTCATACGTTAAATTTGTGTTGATGAATTAACTCTCACCTCTCAAAATGTGAAGGCTTCTTTTCCCCTGATCCCATACACTCCAGCAGCTGTTTCTGTGTCCGTCCACTGCCGCACAAAACGACACGTTAAAATACAAAAAAATCAAAGTCAAGTCAGAGAGTGTTTTTGTTTTTCTGTGTTTTTACCTGTATCTGAAGCTGGAGCCTTTACAGGACAGCAGCGTTTTGTGCATCGCCTTCGGTTCCTCGGCCAGTCTGAAGAAGGCGTGATACTCCACGCACGTCTTCCAGAATGATTTACATACGTCACGGCTGGCCATGCAGAACTCCAGTGTGTCCTTACACGACGGCTGGACGGACATCACACAACATTTACATCAATACGCACACGGTATTAAACACTGGACATCCTGACAAAATGAGACATGGTGAAGACCTTACCCCAACTTTATCATGTAGTTTGATGAGGAAATGTTTGCGTTTGAAGCTCAACTTGCGGATTTTCGCCCAGCTAAAGGTGTTGATCTTGGTGTTTCCCTGGGAAATGCAGAAGAAGAAGCAGGTTTAAGGTTTGTAAGTAGGAAATGTAGTTTGTATTGAAGTGTAGTGTATTGAATCCAATCAATATAGCCACAATAAAGCTTTAAGTCTCCCATTCAGGTCAACAGACTGTTAAACCAAGTCATTTCGCACTTAATTGACCTCTACCTACTTCCTGTTTCATCACAGACATCACTTCCTTCATGTCAAGTATTGGACCTATACAAATTAGCTCAACTGCTGGCAAAAAATGGAAAGTCACGGAATCACCAAATTCATTAGGGTTCATCCTCTAGGGACCGTGAGTGTCTGAACTAATTCTTTATGTCAAGGCAACCAATATTTGTCGTGATATTTCACTGTGGATCAAAGTGAAAGACCAAATAACATCACTTGAGCCATTGGGTCCATGCCTATGTTCCCACAGCCTTATGTTTCCACAGCCCTATGTTCCCACAGTTCTAAGATTTTTCTCAAAATTAGGCCCTATGTTCCCACTGGACTCTCTCTACCTATCTGGACTCTATCTATCTGGCCTGTCTAGCCTCTACCTGGTCTTTTTACTAAACTTAACCAACTCTTTTCTTCATTGCCTAAACCCAACCAATGGTGGGACCAAAGGGCTGTGGGAACACAGGGCCTAATTTTCAGTGACAACAAAAGTTTGAAATGTGGGAACATAGGGCTGTAGGAACATAGGAATGACCCCGAGCCTTTGAGTAGCAGCATGCTAACAAGCACTGTTAGCTCCAAGCTTTATGTCGAAGTCTCACGCACCTGAAAGACCAGCACTCCGGAGTGAGTGACGGCCAGGTTGATCCTCATCCCCTCTCCGTCGTGGGCGGCGTGAGGCCTGATCCCGTACATGTCGAGCTTCCTCGCCACCTCCAGCAGGTGGATGTCCGAGTCCGCCGGAGGTACGCCCCTGCAAAGAGACAAAAGGGGGTGGGGCTTAACTACGCCTGTTACACAGCAAGAGCTTTTCAGACCTCTGTCCTGTGTTTACCTGTGTTTCTTGTGGAACTTGATGATCTTGTGGTCCAGATATTCCTGGTTGGGGACGTACTGCTTCATCTCTAAATGGTGACAGTCCAGCTCATCGTCGTAGTCCCCTAGCTCTGCTGTAACACACACACACACAGACACATACAATACAATACACTGCATTGCAATACAATAATTCCTGTTCACCACCTGATTTATGAACATAAACTTTAGATACGACGTGTAGATTTGAAATCTCTGGGGTCTGAGGGGATGTTATTGGTTTCTACGTTATTTCTACCTGAACATAAATCAAAATACCCAAGTTTTTATATCATAATAGTTAGAACAACCTCAGCTCTATCTGTAATAAATGTAATTTTGGAAACCTTTGCAATCTGCAAAAAGATCATTTGGCCCAAACATTGAGAAACTGAAGCAGAGTTGTATGAAATTATGAATGTACAAACCCTCACTGATGCGGATAAATGCAGAAGATGAAAAGTGTATCACTCTACATTAACACAGTTTTAGAGGCCAGCTGTAAAGGGATAGTTCAACATTTTGGCAAATGGCCCATTGCCATAATCCCAAAAACCGACAATTAAAGGTAACGAACCTACTGCTATGACTATAGGGATTATGACAATGGGCCAATTTGCCAAAATGTTGAACTATCCCAGTCACATACAAACAAGCATTGAAATTTAATTGAAAGTGGAGACTCTACCGAGTTTAACACCACTTCAAAGAGTTAATTAGCTGGTTATTAACTGTCTTTATGCTTACACTGTAATATGTGAGAGACCAGCAGGGCGGCGCTGTTGTCATTGCAGGTGAGGCTGCCGTTAGACAAGTCCTGCTTCATCTGTAGAGCAAACAGATACCTACACACACACAAACACACAACATTAATCATTAATGTATCAGAGGAGGATATATACTGTATATATAATACATACATTTCATCTCATCGCATCCTATCAGTGTTACCTGGTGAGGCCTCTCTTCAGCTGACCTGGGTCTGGGGGGAAGAACTTCACTATGAACCTGAAGAAAAGATCGCTGGTGTCTGACGGAGAGGAGAGGACAAGAAGTATTTATCTACGGAGGTTTAAAGTCCACGATTTTCTTCATTTTAGAAAATCCTGCAGCGACCGAGTCATTGAGTTCACACCCAGTGGAGTCACTCAGTGAGTTTATATCTGTTTACATTTCAGTAAATGAGCTCCATTAGCAGTCGTTTGTACACAGACTCCCTGTGGCGCTGAGGGAAAACTTTAAAACACAAGTTCTGGATTTATAAGATGTGACTTTCCTTTTTTTTTTTTTTTACTCTAAGCACATTTAAGGACATTTATACACAACAGAGCTAAGAGAAAACAACATCAACAGGGAGAAGAGTAAAATCTAAAAATATAACATGAGGTGAGATTTGTCAGAGTCATGCAGCTCAAAGACACTTACATTTAATCTGTTTGGCCAGAGGCTTCAGCAGCTCCAACCAAACCTGCAACATGTCACACATAGAAAAAACAAACAGATTAAATAAATATATAACACACAGAGAGGCTGAAACTTCCTGTGTGTGTGTTTGTGTGTTGATGTTTTCTCACGTAGCTTCCACTGTGGTGTCTGAACTCCAGGCCGAAGTACTCCTTCTCCAGCAGCTTCAGATGACCACAGACTTTGTTGAAGAAGTCGCCTCCTAAAACCTTTTGCTGGCAGAAACACACACACACACACACACATACACATGCACAGAATTGATTAAAGTGAGAGGGATAATGGGATTTTTTTTTTTCGTTAATTGGGAAAGTCTTTTAAAACTGGAGTCCAGGGACACTCTGGGGAGCCCGGCTCAATGTGCTCCAACTCACTTCACCGAAACTTTGTGTAATGAGAATCTGAACGATGCTGCTTTCAGGGTTTAGTGGGAAAATGTGATGTATGACAGAACGACCCTAAAGCAAAGCACATGTTTCCATATATGTCACAACACACATACACGTTGACAGATATAATTTCATAACATACTGTATATGATCAAATTTATATACGTACATGTGAGGAAAATAATACAAGATTCATGTTTATATGGCACTATAACACTATATATTTAATTCTATATAGACAGACATATGCCCATACATGATTTTCTTATCAATTTTTTTTAACATACATTCGTATTAACATACCGGTACATAATATTAACACGTATCAATGGGCTTTAGTATATGTACAATATAAGCATATGTACATATGTATAAACTACACACATCATTTCTGTATGACACATTTATACTTTATATAGCTAGTTACAGTAATATAGTGGTATTCCTATTGATATCACAAATGTAAATGACAGAGTTGCATATATTGTGCATTTTGAAAACCAAATACATGTGTTTTTATGGATAGATATGTTAAAGTATGTATTTTACATAAACATAAATATTTAACCCTTTAACACCTAAGCCTCAAATGTCCGCCTGGAGCTTTTTTTGCTTATTTAACTATAAAAGGCCCTGAAAATGTCCTGTGAGTAAGTGCTTTTGCCCATTTTTTCAGAACACTTGGAATTATAAATATTCACTACATGTTAAAACAGTGTTTTAGCTGTTTTAAAGGTCTATATACTGTATATATGTCACTCTACATTGGTTTAATACATAATTACTAGACATATGACACATGTTTTTACTTATACTCATACAGTGGATATATTTCATATATAGAAATTGAATGTATTTGCACATTCGCGGCACATAAAAATTGTTATGGTTATTGTTGTTATTTTTCAAAAGTTAAATCAAGTTGTTGTGATTCTGGTGAAGAAAAACTCGACTAAATGAATCTTGATCTGAACTTGTGTCAACTTCAAACACTCAGCGATTATAAACAACAACCTTTGTGTTCCCTTTACACTCCTCTTTTTCTCTTCTTCCCATCTCTCTCTCTCTCTCTCTCTCTTTCTCTCTCTCATCTGTCTAATTACTGAGGCATGTGCATTCCTTTTTCTTTTTTTTTTAGCGTTGCTGTCTGCTAGTCGGTGTTTACTGCCGTGGTGGTGGTCACTGGACGACCCTCATTAACTCGTCATGAGAGAGAGAGAGAGAAAGAGAGAGGGGGATGAAGAGGAGGAGTGGAGCAGCTGTAGCTGATTATAACAGGAACAGAGGACAGAACCTGTGATTAGTGGAAACAAACGGGCGCCCACGGAACGACAGAGCAGAAAATAGAGGAGGAAAGAGCAGAAAGAATCTATCTATCTATCTATCTATCTATCTATCTATCTATCTATCTATCTATCTATCTATCTATCTATCTATCTATCCCCTCCCTCTTTCTTTCTTTCTTTCTTTCTTTCTTTCTTTCTTTCTTTCTTTCTTTCTTTCTTTCTTTCTTTCTTTCTTTCCCTCTCTCTATATCTCTTTCTATCTATCCACCCCCTCTCTGTCTCTTTCTTTCTTTTTTCTTTCTTTCTACCCCCTCTCTGTCTTTTTACATCTTCCTTTCTTTCTTTTCCCCTCTCTATTTGTCTTTTTCTTTCTTTCTTTCTTTCTTTCTTTCTTTCTTTCTTTCTTTCTTTCTTTCTTTCTTTCTTTCTTTCTACCCCTCTCCCTCACTCTCTATCTCTTTCTTTCTTTCTTTCTATCTATCTATCTATCTATCTATCTATCTATCTATCTATCTATCTATCTATCTATCTATCTATCTATCTATCTATCTATCTATCTATCTATCTATCTATCTATCTATCTATCTATCTACCCCATCCCTCTCCCTGTCTCTTTCTTTCTTTCTACCCCCTCTCTGTCTTTTTACATCTTTCTTTCTTTCTCTTCCCCTCTCTATTTGTCTTTTTCTTTCTCTCTTTCTTTCTCTCTTTCTTTCTTTCTTTCCCCCCTCTGTCTGTCTTTTTCTATCTTTCTATCTATCTATCTATCTATCTATCTATCTATCTATCTATCTATCTATCTATCTATCTATCTATCTATCTATCCCCTCTTTCTTTCTTTCTTTCTTTCTTTCTTTCTTTCTTTCTTTCCCTCTCTCTATATCTCTTTTCTTTATCTATCTATCGTTTTTTGAGCTCTCAGGGCCACCGTAGAAAAAAGGCAAATACAAAATACCCAAAATTAAGTGTGCACTTCACTTGCCGTAGTTTTTTTCAGTACATATTTATTTTGACACTTTGTCACTGTCCCTGAACGCCTCACCTCACAGTACAAATACATTTCCATAAAATCTAGGTTTCAGGTTTTCTCTCTCTCTCTCTCTTTCCTTCCGTCCGTCCATCTTTTCTTCCATCTGATCATTAATTGGGGTTTTGCCCTGAAGCTTTTTGGAGATCGGGGTCAGAGGAGAAACATCTTCTTTTCTTTTTTGTTTGTTTTAAAACCCCACTGAGCTCCTTAATAAACCGACACCTCCCTGTTCTCCACATGCTCTATATTTATCTCTGTTTTATTTTTGCACTTGTCTGTCTACTCATTCAACCTTTTTCTTTTTCTTTTTCTTTCTTTGTTTCTGCCTTTCTTTTTATTCTCTCCCTCCCTACTCCTCCTCCTCCCCCTCCTCCTCTAAAGATGCTACTAATGTCCCAGAGGCCAGTGGAGAAAGCATGGGCGTAGAAAATGGAGCTACTCTGCTAACACAATACTGCAACACACACACACACACACAACCTAAAAACAGACCCACAATGTGTGTGTGTGTGTGTCGCTGCCTTTCAGGCGACGTCAGCGTGTGACCTGGATACTTGGAGCACATGACGGTTTCATCGACAGCAGCAGAGTGTTTACGTTTCTCATCCAGCTGTTTCACACTTCATACATACAGATGTTTGACAGCTGTTTGTTGCAACTTTTTCCATTGAATCTATACATGATGGGTTTACTGCAGAGGTCAGTGAACGCAACACAATACACAACACTACACTACACAAGCACCTGTACAGTTTAAATCCACCTGCTGCAACACAACACATAATAATAATTATTATTATAATAACATTATATATTAATAAGATTCATATCATCATATTATATTTAATTACATTATATTGAAGATTATCACTATATTATATAACAACAGGCCTTTAAATCATAGTTTTTGTTCAATATTATTATCTCATATTGATATTATGTTGTTGTTGCTCAGTATTTGATCTATTTAATTAAATTAAATTAAATAACATTTATACTGAGAGTTTTGGTTTCAGGATAATTTTATCACTGCAACATATTTGTGAATCTGAGGTTTTATTTTTACTTTATTGATAATGAACAATGCAGATTTGTTAAAACCTGGTAAAGGGAATATTTGATTATACTTTGTTTTTTTCTGTAATTTTATGGTCAACTATTCCTCGTTTTTGAATCTATATCTGAATTCAGTCAGATTATTCTTAATGAAACGTGTATTTTGTGACTCTTTACGTCAGAACACAGACACTGTAAATTTGGATAAAACACCAAAATATTCAGTGAAAAACTCTCATGTGAATCTATTTTGTTTTTCCATTTGTCTTCATCTGTTTTGAACCAGACAATTTAAAATAAATCAAAACTTGAATTATCCAGCTGCAGTGTGTCTGTCCCAGCACTGTGTGGATGATGGATTATGGATTATAGGTTATAGATGATTAACTAAGACCCTGAACACATCACACACAGTCTGAAGTTAAGTGTTGCATTCAAGTGCAGCTCAATCAGATCAAATTAGATCAGATTCTCCTGAACCCTCACATACATAATAAATAAGGGTTAGATACTAATAAGAATAAAATTAACACTATTACTATTATTATTATTTTGCAATTTAGTTGTTACAGTCAATTTTGTTTTGTACTGTCTCTATTGTCAATTAATGAGTCATGTTTCTTGGTTGTAACTTGTATACTTGTTAAATAAACATTTGATCACAATGATAAGAATAAGAATAAAATTAAGCATAAAATAATAAATATAACATATATTATAATTGAATAAATAAAAAGGTGAATAAAACATGAAAACATGAATCATAAATATGATTTAAATGCATCAAATGTGCAGCTGAACATTTATTTATCTATTTATTTAATTTATTATTATTATTATTCTGAAGTGATAGATGGACTCACCTCCACCTCGAACGTGCGCTCGCTGTCGTCCAGGAAGACCACGCGCAGCCGGAGCTTGGTCTCCATGGAGACCCGGGACCTGGTCGTCAGGCTCCCGAGTCTCCGGCTGCGCTGGTGCCGGTCCCCGAGCTCCATGTCCCGGTGGAGGAAGAGGAGGGAGCAGCTGCCGGAGCGCTCTTCATCACCCCATCACCCAGAGAGAGAGAGGGAGAGAGAGAGGGGAGGGGGAGGAGGGAGAGGGAGAGGAGAGGAGGGGGAGGGGTTGGGAGGGGAGATGGAGGGAAGAGAAGGAGAGGGAGGTTTCACGACCCCCCTCCTTTTCGCTCTCCAGATGCGTAATGGAGCAGTGACGTTTCAGACTGAAACTGAGCTGAACACTGATACACGACGAGTACTGTATGTACTTTGTAATATATTACTACTGCAATACTACTACTAACTAGCCTATAATACAACTGTACTAATATAATACCACTATAGTACTAATAATACTGCAATAGTACTGATATACTACTGTATGTACTATGTAATATATTAGTACTGTATGTACTATGTAATATATTACTGCTGTATGTACTATGTAATATATTAGTACTGTATGTACTATGTAATATATTAGTACTGTATGTACTATGTAATATATTAGTACTGTATGTACTATGTAATAATAATAATAATAATAATAAATTTATTTATAGAGCACTTTCCATCAAAGTGCTTTACAGAGGTTAAAAACGACAAAAAGCACAAGCAAATACATAAAAGATAAACAATTTCAATGTAAAAGATAAAATACAATTAAAAAAGATAGATAAATAAAAAACAATGCAAACAAACAATTTTAAGAATTATAGACAGTAGAGAAAAGATGTGTTTTCAATTTAGATTTAAAAATGTCAAGTGAGTGTGCCTGTCTAATATCCTGAGGAAGATTGTTCCATAGCTTCGGTGCACGGAAGGAGAAAGCCCGCTCACCAAGGCTTTTCTTCTTCACCTTTGGGACACTAAGAAGCCCAGTCCCCTGTGAGCGTAAGGAGCATGCTGGCTCGTAGAGGTCAACCTGATCCATCAAATAAGCTGGTGCGAGACCATTCACTATTTTGTAGGTGAGCAACAGCACCTTAAAATCAGCTCTGGCCTGCACTGGAAGCCAGTGAAGGGAGGCCAGCACAGGACTGATATGCTCATATCTAGATGCGCCGGTCAAAATGCGTGCTGCTGTATTTTGTACCATCTGCAGGGTTCGAAAACACTTCTTTGGCAACCCTGACAGAAGAACATTACAGTAGTCCAGCCTGGATGTTACAAAGGCATGTAAGAGGACCTCAGCATCTTTAAACGACAGGATAGAGCGAATCTTTGCAATCCTTCTCAAATGAAAAAAGGCAACACGTGCTACTTCCTTAACATGCAGTTCAAATGAGAGAGAATGATCAAAAAGGACACCAAGGTTTTTTACCCTGTCCTTACTACAAATAACACAATCATCAAGAGACAGGGAGAGCTGATCAAGCTGATGATTAGATGTAGATGGTCCAATAAGAATCAGTTCAGTTTTTGAGGAGTTTAGTGATAAGAAATTAGCTGACAACCAACCCCTTACGGCAGCCAAGCAGGTGTTTAGCTTGTTTACATCAGCTCCATTTACAGTTGTCACAGGCAGGAAAATTTGTAGATCATCAGCATAAAAATGAAATGATACTCCAAAAGAACGTAAAATCTGACCCAATGGTGTCAAATACAGAGAAAATAATAGTGGGCCTAACACAGAACCCTGAGGGATTCCATGTGTAACAGGAAAAGACTTTGAGAATTTATTGTTATAGGCAACACATTGAGATCTACCTGTCAGGTAGGAGCCCAACCACTTGAGCACCTGACCCGAAATACCAAAATGGGTTTTAAGCCTATCCAGAAGTATGCTATGATCCACTGTGTCAAATGCCGAGCTCAGGTCCAATAACACCAGAACAGAAGTTAAATTTGAGTCAGCGGCCAATAATAAGTCGTTTGTCACCTTAGTAAGTGCTGTTTCAGTGGAGTGATTAACCCGAAAAGCAGACTGCAAAGGCTCAAATAAATCATTAAGTGACAGGTATTTCATGAGTTGAGCTGAGACAACTTTCTCAAGAATTTTAGATAAAAAAGACAGGTTAGACACAGGTCTATAGTTTGCCACAGAGTTTGGGTCAAGATTTGGTTTCTTGAGCAGAGGTTTAACCACAGCAGCTTTAAAACAAACTGGAAAAATTCCAGTGGAAAGAGATACATTCATTATAGTTAAAACATAAGAACCTAAAGTTGACCATAACTCTTTAACTACCCATGCTGGTAGGGGATCCAATGAGCACGTTGTACATGTTGCGGCCATGACTACCTTGGTCAAGTCGGCCAAGGAGGTGAGCTCAAAAATAGAAAAAGCCTGTCCTTCAGAAATGGGAGAGGTGGTAGCAACACAAGAGTCATTTACAGAAGACTGAGGTATCTTATTTCTAATGTTGTCTACTTTCTCTATAAAGTGCTCAATAAAATCACTTGCTGAGAGATCAGTGCTGCTAATTGACTGTTGATACTGTGTGAGCCTAGCAACCGTGTTAAATAGAACTCTTGGATTTTGCTTATTATTTGTGATCAGATCTGAATAATATGTTGCCTTTGCAGCAGACATACTAGCTTGGAAAGAAGTGAGACTTTCATGCCACATTAGATAATGTACCTCGAGCTTGGAATGACGCCACTGCCGTTCCAATTTTCTTGTGTTCTTCCTAAGGGATATTAAGCTGTCATTTAGCCAGGGCCTACACATTTTCTGTGGACACTTTTTTGTCCTTGCCGGGGCCACCAAATCCAGCAAATCTTTTAGAGTATCGTTGAAAGATTCAGTAAGAGAGTCCACTGTAAATGTCTGATTGAAAACATCATCCATCACCTTTGGTAATCTCGAAATTAGTTCATTTACATCTTTAGGACCTATGTAGCGGGATGTCCTTGTAGTAACTGATGTTTCTCTTAGGCTAACTTGATTTGGAGCCAGTATTTCAAATAAAATCACAGAGTGATCCGAGACAGGTAACACACGGATTTCACTGATTGACAAGGACAGGCCATAACTTAAAACCAGATCTAGCACATGACCACGCTGATGGGTTGGCTGGGAGACTGATTGTGTAAGATTAAAAGACTCAAGGACATTAATAAAATCTTTAGCTAGTGGCTTGTCATCACAACAAATGTGAATGTTAAAATCACCGACTATCAGTATCCTCTCATAGTGAATAGTGAATCTAGATAAAAAGTCTGCAAAATCAGAAATGAAGTTTTCACTATATTTTGGTGGACGATAGATAACTGCCGTTAAAACAGTAAAAGGTTTATTAATAGTAAAAAGTTGCAATTCAAAACTGGAGTATGAGGGGTGGTCAAAAATCTGTTTGCACTTAAAAGTGTCTTTAAAAAGCGAAGCAATCCCTCCTTCTCTCCCACACAATCTAGGGGAGCTGAAAAAGCTGCTATCAGGAGGACAGAGTTCAATCAGAGGCACATAATCACCTTCACGTAGCCACGTCTCACTCAGAAACATTAAGTCAAGGTCACAGGAAACATACAGGTCACGAAGAATAAATGACTTGTTTGACAGTGAACGAGCATTTAGAAGAGCCAATTTGATTTTTATCTCTGCATCAGCTGGCGGAGCAGCATGGCCCAGTGCGCGCAGATTGGCCAAACAAGCACTGCGCTCCTGGCGCAGTCCTCTTCTCTTCCACCCAGGCTGTGACAGCTGTACACAATGTCTTCTAGATATCCTGACAGGGATGTGTGAGACAGTACATGTAACAGCAGGACCCGGGCTGACAGGTGGAAAGTCAAAATGCTGAGTCAGGGCCTGCTGTGAGAGATGTCAATTTTGGCCGAAGGCAATAAATTCTATGAAATTGCGCAGCAGAATCTTTGAGCCAGGTCTATTCAGATGCAGACCATCGTGCTTGAAAAGATCACGTCTGGTCCAAAAAGAGTCAAAATTGCTGATGAAACCGGAACCAGTGGCTGTGGTGAAATTTTTCATCCAGTTATGAAGGCTGAAAAGACGGCTAAATCGCTCAGAGTTTCTGGAAATGACGGGGATGGGACCAGAGAGGACACATGTTTTACCCAGACTTTCAACTGTAGAAACCAGTGATTCAAGATCATAATGCAGCTGTGAGGATTGCCTTGCCATAACATCGTTACACCCTGAGTGTGATATCACTGTGTGAACAGATGGATGGATATCGAGCAGGGCCGGGATCAGTTCAATAAAATCCGCAGTTTTACCGCCTGAGAGACAGTAAGTGACAGCGCCAGGAAGGGTTAAAAAACGGACAAGGGAGTCACCAACCACTAAAACTTCAGGCTGTACAGAGTGTGGGGAGCAGTATACTGCTAGTTTTGTGTTGAGTTTGTGACTGTTTACCAACGGACAGGGGGCGGGGGGCAGATGGGCCAGGTCACGGGCCAGGTCCGACACACCGGAGTAGGAAGAAGGGGGCGTGGCAGGCGCAGGAGCAGGAGCAGGAGCAGGAGCAGGGGCAGCAGGTGGCTGCTGTGAGGAAGATGGAGGACTTGAGGCAGAAATGGAGTGGTGCTGGAGAGACATCCGACGCCGTTTATGACCTGGAGAGAGCGATGAGGAGGATGAGGAGGACGGTGAGTCTGGCAACAAAGTACCGCTGCAGGGCGAGCAGCGCTTTCGTCGCTGGGTCGCGCTGCGGGCAGCCGGTGGAGAGACTGGCTCAGAGGGAAGCGACGCCAGGGGGGAGAAGAAGTTGGAGAGTGGGATGTCGTTGCTGTGTGGGTCGAAAAGGGGGAGACAGGGCTTTCCTGTGCCCCTTACAGCGGAGGACCATGAGACAGAGGAGCTCAGACCGGGAACGTCAACCACTTCAGGACGAGGAGCCAAGGGGGGGTATCGCTGATGATCCAGTGTTTCCAGGCAAGCCAGCCGGGAACACAGCACCGACTGCCTCTGAAGAAGATCCTCAATGAGACCCTCGATGGACCCGAGTTCCGACTTCAGCTCCGAGATTTCAGCTGCCGGGGCCATCTGGTCTGGATAGTGGGCTGATGAGACTTATATAGGCGCACTGTGGATGTATCAACACCGGTGAGTTATTCCAAGTTTTAAAAAGTTTATAGTTGAGCGCCTGCTCAAGCGTTTCCTAACGCTTGAGCTTGGGGGCGCGGAGGGGAGGCCAGGAGTGACAGCACAGGCCCTGCTGTGCCGACAAGCCGGCGGAAGTCACCGGTAGCCTACCTACGCTATCAGACGCAGGTTAGGCAGTGTTGAGGTAATGAAAATGAACCTCACTGATATAGCATCCAGCGATCAGGTATAATTCCTGGTAGAGGAGATAGTCAAGGAGTGCTATAGTCCAGGCCAAATGGCATGAAAGTCTCTTAAAAAACTAAAATAGATCAGTTTTCAGTCGGAGTGTGAGGAGCTCCGGTGGACGGCTATGTAATGTATTACTACTGCAGTGGTAAAGGTAAAGGTACCTTTACTACTTACTATTAGGACTGTATGTAGAGTAGAGTAGAGTAGAGTAGAGTAGAGTAGAGAATACTTTATTCATCCCGAGGAGGGAAATTCATATTAGTGTAGTAGCTCACACGACGACAATGACACAAAAAAGAAAGAAAGATGGAGCAGGAACCGCCGGGTGGAGCAGGACCTCTGGGTGGAGCAGGAACCTCTGGGTGGAGCAGGACCTCCGGGTGGAGCAGGACCTCCGGGTGGAGCAGGGCCGCCAGGTGGAGCAGGAACCGCCGGGTGGAGCAGGACCTCCGGGTGGAGCAGGGCCGCCAGGTGGAGCAGGAACCGCCGGGTGGAGCAGGACCTCCGGGTGGAGCAGGGCCGCCAGGTGGAGCAGGGCCGCCAGGTGGAGCAGGAACCGCCGGGTGGAGCAGGACCTCTGGGTGGAGCAGGGCCGCCAGGTGGAGCAGGGCCGCCGGGTGGAGCAGGACCTCCGGGTGGAGCAGGGCCGCCAGGTGGAGCAGGAACTGCCAGGTGGAGCAGGAACCGCCAGGTGGAGCAGGACCTCTGGATGGAGCAGGGCCGCCAGGTGGAGCAGGACCTCTGGATGGAGCAGGGCCGCCAGGTGGAGCAGGACCTCTGGATGGAGCAGGGCCGCCAGGTGGAGCAGGAACCGCCAGGTGGAGCAGGACCGCTGGATGAAGCAGGACCTCTGGATGGAGCAGGAACCACCAGGTGGAGCAGGAACTGCCAGGTGGAGCAGGGCCACGGGATGCAGCAGGGTCGATGGTGAAGGGGCAGCTGGGTGGATCAGGATCATTGGTGGAGGGGCCAAATCATTTTGCTTATCTGCCCCACTACTATATTCCTCCATCTTGCAGCAAGGAGAGAGGAGCCGTCCACCACTGCTGCTTTCCTGGTCAGTCAAGGTGCCATGAAGTGGATGATCCAGGCCGTCCAGAATTGCCTCCTCCTTCTTCAGTGCTCTAGTGCCTCAGGATGTTTAGTCTGTATCCTAGCAACAACTTCATGGAGAGCTTCAGATGGAACTTAAGCAGTTGCCATTGGGTGGGATGTACACAAGTGTTCACAAGATTCGAAAAAATAAAATAAATGTCTACTTTCTGAGTCTTC